>NC_050578.1:76564950-76883587 GCF_011100635.1 Trichosurus vulpecula
ACAATGCAAAAGCCACTATTTTCAGCAAAAGATCAGTAAAATGTGACAATTCATTACTTATAATGAGTGGGAACAAACATTTGTCTTCAAGGCAGATTTTTTTTCTTTGCTAAAGTCCAGGCAAACCCTGAGAATTTGGACTTAACTGGATGCCAAGAAATAACATAAAAAGCATTTTCTCCCTTGGTTTTCCAGAAACCACAGCCTCCATGAGTCAAAGTGACTAATACCGATTGCAGCCTGATGTCACAAACCAGCAAAAAGCCTGTAGTTTGGGGATGATAAGGACCATATGTGCATTCCAGGGCATCTTACAGGCTTCACTGTAGTTAAAAGGGAAGGAAAGAAGGAGGCCACAGTATGACAAATAAGCAGGAAGAATTTATAAAGGCACAGTCCAATCAGAAACAGATGCTGCTCTGTCTCAACAGCTGCCTGCCATAAAGAAAGCCTGCTCGGCACCAGGCATATTAAGGAGAGAGAGCAGGAGTCAAAATTCTCCAGGTTCCAGGGGGAAGATACTGAGTTTCGCAATCATCCGAGGCAGGCACATTCTGAAATTCACCTCTTCTCTTTGAGAGGATAAGAAGTAAGCCAGCTGTCACACTATTGTAGGGTTTGTGGCAATTCTCTCCCTTCCCTAAGTTCGAAGTACAAATGTATCTTTCAGGAAAGCTGCATCTCAGAACAGGAGCTAAGCAGAAGGGAAAGGATTGGAAAAGGACATCAGGGAGATTTTCTCACTTCCTCTTATTTATTATTCATCTGCAAAATTGGGATTATAATAAATAGCACCTGCTTCCCAGGGTGGTTGTGAGGATACAATGAGATGATGTTTGTAAAGTGCTTTGCCAATCTTAAAGCACTAAATAAATGCTAGTTATTATTAATATTATAGTTATTATTATTCACACATCTTTCTAGTGCTTCCATTCTAAGAAATATCGTCGAGTCCGTATAATCCCATTCACAAAATCCATTAATCAGCAAATTCTGCTGTAGGGCCAGAATAGTTCCTTCCAAAACTAGCACTTTTTGTCAATCATTAGAAATGACGATCCACTTCTTCCCTGCTATTGATCCTGATGTCCTTCCAGTCCTTTCTGAGAACACAGCAGCATTCCTATACTCTTAGGGATACATGACCAGTCTCTGGAAAAGTGAAATAAAGGTAGAGTTACAGCTGAAGCTTTAAAAAAAAAAAGAAATGAACATGTCTTCCTCCTCCTTCATTCCAACCTCACCATTGCCTCTCCCCCCCAAACTAGGCTGAATCAGAACATCTGTGACTCTGGCTCATGAGTTTCATGCACCTGAAAAATCTAAGATCACTTCAGATATAAGTTTCACTTTTTTTGAACTGTATCAAGTGGCAAACATCACCTTTCAACCTCCTTTGGGAAAGGAAATGTAGGAATTTCTATGTAACACGGCTCTTCAAATATTACCAGGTAATCCTGACCAAAGCTTTCAAACCTCCATTAGATTGCCATTAACTTTTATGTGGGCCATAGATGAAACACAATTAGGATGAAATCATGGTTGCTTGATGATATTTAAGACTGATCATAATCCTAGACCCTATCTTGTAGTTTATGTAAGGTGAGCATAACAACATAATTAACACTTAACGCTTCCTTCTTTCTGAATAAAATATAGCTAAATCTCCAAGGAGAAGCAATATAATGTGGGGGAAAATGATAAGAACAGCAAAATATTACCCTTTTGGTTTAGCTAACCAGCCACTAATGGAAGTGGGGTAAGTGTGGACAAAAAAGCAATAGACTTGGCATTGGAATTATGATGGAATCCTGGCTCTGTCCTTCACTCACTGTGTGAGCTTGGAAAAGTCACTCATTCTCTCACGGCTTAGTTTCCTCAGCAGCAAAATAAAAGTCCCCTTCCAATTCTAAATTCTTAAGTTTCCACTGAGATTTCCTCCTAGCTATCATTCCTTGATTTTCTTTCATTTTTTTTTCTTATTCTGAACTTTACATTTACAGCTTTACAAGGGACAGCCATGCAATGGATAGCTCACTAGGTCTAGGGTCAGAAATTCCTGAGTTCAAATTTGGCCTCAGATACTGTGATCTTGGGCAATTCACTTAACCCTGTTTGCCTCAGTTTTCTCATCTGTAAAAGAAGCTGGAGATGGAAATGGCAAACCACTCCAGCATCTGTGTCGAGAATACCCCAAATAGGGTCACAAAGAGTTAGACACAACTAAAATAACTGAACAAAAAAATTACACCCCAAGCCATCAATAAAACTCAATTAACCCTACAAACCACAAGCATTTACCAAATACAAAACGGAACACAAAAAAGGTTTGTATAAGAAGCTGTGCATCTCTACTCAATACCACTCTTTAAAAAAAAAAGTATATAACAAATTCAACCCATTACTTTCAAGACTGTCCTGGTTGTGCTTCCTTTTGGACTTTCTCCTGTTGCCCTCTTATTTTCTTCAATCAACAATCTGCATCCTCTCTCCCATCTTCACCCACCCCACAATGAGAAAGGATACATTAAAAAAACCTCATTTTACAAACACATACAGTCAGGTTAAATAAATCCCCCAAATTGGTTTTAAAAAAGTCTGAGTCTCAACTCTGAGACCATTACCTCTCTATTAGGATGTGGGTAACATGTTTCATTTTGAGTCCTCTGGAATCTCCTCTACATACTTTTTAAACTGTTTCAATGGTCTTCCTCTTTTTTCTTTACTAATTTTTTTTGCATCACCATTACTACCTCTTATCCCCTCCCAACTAACAGAGAAGCAAAAACCTACAACATATAAGCATAGTCAAACAAAACAAATATACAGTGACCACATCCAAAAATATCTCCCTCCTTCTGTGCCTCTGTCAACAGGTGAGGAACATGCTTCATCATGGATTCTCTGCAGACAAGGGTGGTTATCCTTCCTCTTTAATAATGATGTAGCAGAAGAGCAAAGGAACGAGGAAAATCCACCAATTGGCAAGTCAGGGAATAATTGAAAGCTGATTTTGCAAGTTTTTTTTTTTAAAACAAGCTCCAATTCTACAACAGAGCGTTATTATGTCAGCAATACTACCCCCCTTCCCAAGAGAAGCAGGACATAAATAAATGTATGCTTATATTGATCTGATCGATGAATGCATACTGGACTGGGTGCTGAGAGTTGGTGAGGGGGGGATTTATGAATGCAAGCTATTTTATTTGTTGCAGTAATCAAAATGTACTGCTTTCCATTTTCAGGGTGTTTGTGAACAACTCTTCCCCTTAGACCTGCAGGTCAAGAGAAAAAATAAATCTCATGTATTACCCCTCTCCATAGTTTTAACCTAAATTACCAGCCTGGACAACTATACAAATTTTAAGCTGAAATTAATTTGGTTCAGAACATGTCTCTATATATGTGTGCATGTATGTTCACATGTATATGTATGACATGGCTGTATGTCTTCATGTTGCTGTGGTGGTGTGTGTGTATATACTGACATATATTTTATGTGTGTGCATGCATATATACGTTGCAGTAAGACACTGAGCACATCAGTCAGATTTTGCAATCTCTGCCCTTCTAATAAAGCCTTCATTGTTCTTCCCACCTAAGGACACACACACACACACACACACACACACACACACACACACACCCGGAAAACACAACTACAATCCATCTATCAAGCATCTTTCTACTTTATGGAGGGTTGATTGTACAGCAGGGAAGGCATCCACCCAGTTATGGTAGACAGCTGATTTAGAGCATTTCTCATCCACACTCATGCATTCAGAAAAAAGAAACATTATCACAGACTCTTCAAGAAATGCTTCATTTTCACCTTCCTCTCCCACTTCACCTTGCTGATAGTTGACTTTAGATAGCTGGCAAATCTTGACCAAACCTTTCCAAGTGCAGGACAGACACAGGAATGTTCCCACAGTTGTCCCTCCCTCCCATATCCCTCACAAGCTCACTTTTTCATTGTTCGTTAAGTCTCATTGGCAACCACTTCATCATTACTGTTATCCAGTGGATCTTTTCTAAGTCATACTCCAGACTAGTGGATAAGCAGTTAAGAGTAGGATGCTAATGACCTAACTGCCTCGGCCTTTGCCATGAATGTGACTGAGAAATTCAAGAGGGTTTAGGTCAATGGTTTTGGTTTACCACCAAAGTATTTCCTTTAAATTCCTAGATTCCCCATTAAAGAGTCATGGGATGCTTGGAATGTGACTTTCATGTGTTTTTAATTGTCTTTGGTAATATAACAAAAGAATTTTAAATTACAAGGTAAGAAACAAATTAAAGTCAAATTTATATGTGTGTGTATACATATGTGTGTGTATAAACTTGGCTGAAAAGCTTGCCCAGGACTCAACTATTCAGCAGAAATAAGAAAGCTGAGAGTCTTCAGATAAAACACAGGGAGAAATACAAAAATTAGCAAAAGCTACTCAGGCACCCTTTTGAATAGGTACTCTCAAAGTGATCCAATATCTAATGGTTTGTTAATATAACAATCATTCGTAAAGCGGAAATGAGAGGCAAGATGCAGTTGTGCTAGTAAAAGGGAAAAAGGTCTATTTTGTGATTTATATTTCAGGAAAATCCAAGGTTCCTTGCCCCAAGATAGAGAGGTCAGACAACAGAGCTTCCAGTAGTCATGGGGTTCTGTGTTGTCAGACACAGTTCATAACAAACAATGGGAATTCTCAGGAATTTTTTTTCAATGACAATGTGTTATTTTGGCAGCTGTTCCCCTAGACCTTTTCCTTAAATCATTATCTACCTAACCCTAGGTTAGATATTAATCTTTTTGAAGTCTCAGAGGTAGTTGTAGGTATGTTTTACCTGTGAGCACATGCATATACAGTAATGACCAGAATTAAGTATATTTGAGCAAGCAGACAAACCTATTATACCTGAGGGTATATGGGGTTCTGTATGTCTAATTAATTTCAGCACAATTCTTCCTACCTCATTCATCTGCTCAGGTGGAGGAGAAGTGGGACACTGTTTCGAGATGTTAGTTCACAATCTCATCCCTACTAAAGTCCAATCCAAATGTCTCATTCTAGTTTGGCCAGTAACCTCAAGTACTCAAGAACCCAGGCAATCCTCTGCCAAGCTTCAAAGAGACTAATGTTAGCATCTTTATCCTTCGAAGACAAGCCTAGTGAATTCTGGAAAAATTCATGACCAGAGAATTGGTCATGAGGTATTTTTTTTTTAATTTAAACTATGACAACTCATTAAACTGTCTACTAAGACATGGAGAGGTTGCCAAGTAGAATCCCTACACTGATGAAACCAAAAATCTTAAAGCATTAAAAAAGTTTAGAGTTACCAAGTATGCCGTTAGAAGGAGTGAGCTTTTAGACTCATCCCCATCGAAGATAAAGGCAGAAATAAAGGTTCAATAGATAACAAAACATTCATAACAGTACTTCTTCATGGTAGCAAAGCACTGGTTTTCATCAACTAGGGAAGAGCTGAAAAAAACTGGTATATGAATGTTGTAGGATATTATTGTGAAATAATAATGACTGTGAACGATTCAGAGGAACATGGAAAGATTTATATGAACTGATGCTGAGTGAAGTGAGCAGGACCAAAGAACAACATATATAAGGATTACAACAACATAAATGAAAAGATCATTAAAAGAAAGCTGACTTCCAAGCAACTGTGAACAACCAATGACAGTCCCGATAAACATATAATTAAAGATACTTCCCTCCTCACAGCAGACTAAGGGACTACTGGGGCAGAATGCTATATGGGAGATGTGATCACTGTATTTGGGGATTTTTGTTGAATTTCTTTTCTTTATTACAAGTGCGATTTCAAATTGTTGAAAACATTTTTAAAAGATAACTAAAAACAATTAAAAGGGACTGCTATATACAGAAAACTGTGCTGGGTGCAATGGGAAATACAAATTAATATTAAAATGGAGTTTCTGTTCTCACAGATCTTAGTAAGACATATGCACACAAAAATGGTAACTAATCACACAAGGCAGCTTCGAATCAAGGCCAAGCAACTGACATAGTGAACTCTATGGTTATTCAGAAAAGAGATTATTGTGGGTTGGAGGGGTCAGAGAAGACATGGTGCTTGATTCCATCTTGAAAGATGGGTGAGATTTAAGTAGGCAACTCCTTTGACCTTATCCACCACTCACCAGCCTGTAGAATCAAAAACCAACTTAGCATGAACTGGTAGGTAATTATTCTTCTAAGGAATGCATATATTTTCACATTTCTAGGCCTTAATTAGTACATTAAAGTGTTGTTCTTAGTAGGATTCCAATTAGCATAAGATGTTGTTTCTGAGAATATTTTATTGGTTTTGCTTTCATCTAGTTCCTTTCAGCATTGATGTTTTACATTGAAGAAGTGACTGGCATTAGATACCCTCACCCATTTCATTTTCTGTGCTCTCCAGGCCCTTATCTCTAAGCCCACAGTGATATCTATCAGCCTGGGAGCAGCAGAGAACATTAAACCCTGGGGCATTGAAATCATTTGGGGACTTCCTTTCTTTGAGACTGTTCTCATTGTAAAATGAAAGTATGTGCTATCTTGCTTACTGGGCTGTTGTGAAAAAAGGTCCATCTATCTAAAGGTTAACCATTTTTACTCTTCCAATTATGAAGCTCAAAAACCTTACTAGGAAGGTAAAATGAGTGGGAGGCTGAGGGAGGCTAAGAGGGAGAAGAGAAAAATAAGAAGAGAGAAGACATTTTTACATGCTACTGGATATCTTTATTTCTCCTGGGGGGGGGGGGGAGCGGGGAACACACCACTACATGATCTTCCTAGCACTTAGGGATTAGAGCTAAGCATGCATGGGTCACACATCACCCCCTAAAGAATTGTGGTTGTCCGGCCTCTCTACTTCATTCTATAAAATACAAGGGAGAGGAGGGAGTGGAAGGCAAGCTTTCACAGTAGGAAGAAAGAGGATAAATTAAGAGAAACTAGGGTGGCAGGATATAAGGACCAAACACCAATCTAAAATAATCATGACTACCTGAAAGGGGAAAACAACACCTTCTGATCCAGAAGAATTTTTAAAAAAAGTTTTACTGGACTCTTTTGTTTTTACAATCCAATTATTTTCAGATCTCCCTATACTCACACTTTACCCCAGTAACAGCTACTTCTCTTGTACCAAAGAAGAAACAGTTGAGCAAAACCAAGAACACAGTAATGGCGCCTGACGCTGAACTGGCCATACCATACGCAGCAGCATTCCATGCCCATAGTCCTTCAACTCTCCTACAAAAGGAAAGAGGGGCATTGCCTCATATTTTCTTAGGGTAAAGAATGGTAATTATAGTGCTCAGCTTTGTTTTATTGGTCTTAATATTTATATTGTTGTAATCATTGTTACCGATGCTTACTTAACTCTGCATCAGTTCGTTCAAATTTTCCAATGTTTTTCTGAAATCCTCATATTCATAATGTTACAGAACATTAATATTCCATTATATTTTCTGAAATAAAGTTTGGCTTTTAGAGGAAGCCTAACATGGTGAGTGGATGGAGAGTCAGGCTTCCAGCCAGATTTTATGATGCTGGCAATTCATTCAACCTCAGTGCCCCCAGGCAAAGGAAGTTTCTTTATCTGCCACTTGTCTATATCAATGAAATCATGGATGGGGTCCCTATCTATTTCTGTACTACAATCCCCAAATTAATGGATGCCAATTTTGTTTCCAGTTCTTTGCTATAATAAAACAGCACCACATTTCAGGAAGGATATTGACATGCTAGCACATGTCCAGGAAGATGACAAGGATGGCAAAGAAACTGAAAACAGTTTGTGGAGGCATCATTGTTGATCAAACTTCTAAAGAGCAAAATATCTCTCCTACACAAATTATTCTCACACATTAAGGAAGAAAATAGTCTACTAAACTTTTTTTCTACAAGAAAAACAGAACTGATAACCTAAGCCAGAGAAGAAAAAAATCAAAGAGAACTATAGAGGAATGTCATTAATGAATATGAACATAATTATTTTAAGTAAAATCCTGGAAAAAAAACACTTCAGGAATTTATCCAAAAATTAGTAGAGCTGAATCTATACCATCAATGCATGGATGGTTCAACTTCAGAAAACTAATTAGCATATGATGAGATCAATAGATATAGAAAAAACCCTTGATGAAAATACAAGTCACTAATGCTAAAAAACAAAAATAAAACTCTATGAATCATAGTCACAGGAAGATCTTGTAAAAAAATAAAATAAAAAGCATCAATCTAAAACTAAAAGCTATCATTAAATGCAGAGGGTAAACAATAAAAGCTTTTCCAATAAGTACAGAAATAAAGCACTATTATTTGATATAGTTCCAAGACTTTTGGAGTTCCAATTTCTGTGAAACAAGAGAAAGATATTAAAAGCATAAAGATGGGCAAAGAATGCTTCTTCATTTCAAGGAGACAAAGCTATCCATACTTACTGATAACATGATGATCAACTTAGAAAATTAACCAAAAAAAGATGATAACTTCTTTAAAGTAGAAGATAAAAATAGACCCGCAAAAATCAACATCATTTCTATATACCAAAAAGTAAACAACAATAGCAAAATCCAGGAGTAAATAATAGGAAAAGAAGTCCCATTCAAAATAACTACAAAATGAAAAAGATAATTTGAGTCAACCTACCAAGGCACACTCAAGACCTGTATAGAAATAAAGAATAACTAAAATAACTGGAAAGATATTCACTGCTTAGGGCTGAGTCATTCCCATATAACAAAAATGGTGATCACTGATGTTAATTTACAAATTTAATGTTATACGCAACTACCAAGGGCTTCACAGTTAGATAAAATAATATAAAAATTCATTTGGAAGAATAAGAGATCTAAAGTTCAAGGGCAACAATTTTTTAAAAAAAGAATAACTGGAGAGTAGCATTTCCAGACCTCCAATTATGCCATACAGCAGAAATGCTCAGAACTGGTATGAATTTTAAAGTAGGAAAGTAGATCAGTGGAACAACTAGACAAGGAAGAATCAGAAACAACTGGACTCAATAAGCCAATGCTCAATAAACCTAAAAAACATAAATTAACTGGGGGAGAACTACCTATTTAATTGCTGGAAAAACTAGAAAGCAGAATGGCAGAAATTAGGAAGAAGCCAACACCTCTCAGAATAGATATGTAACCTGAATATTAAAAGTCATACCGTTTTGAAAAATTGGAAGAGAACCAGATTAGCTTTCACAACTATAGCTGTAAAATTTAATCTTTTTTTATTGTTAATCTTTTGATTTTATATCACCTACACTTTTTCCCAATGTACCTTCTCTTCACCTCTTGGGGAGCCATCCCCTATAATAAAGCTAAAAAGAGAAAAGTATCAGCTCAACACATGAAAAAAAATCTGACATCATGCATCAAAACTTGTTTAGCTATTCTAGGGATTTGATTTCTTAATCAAAGAAATAGAGGAGATCATTAAAAATATAAACAAAAATGATGACTGCAAGAAATTGAAATCTTTTGCACAAAATAAAATTAACACATTTAGAAGACGGAACAAATCTTACATACAAAAAATGTAGTCAATTAACACATAGATAAAATCAAAAGCCATTCTCTACTCATAGGTAGTTGAAGGACATGAACAAAGAGCTGTCAAAAGACTTGCAAATGATCAAAATAAATATTGTTCCAGGTAGTACAAAGTGCTTTGCAAACCTCAAAGCATTATACAAATGCTTGCTGTATTATTATAAGAAAAGTTCAAATCAAAGCATCTCTGAGGTTTGGCTTCACGAATAGCAAACTGGCAAAGATGCCAAAAGATTATGAGAACAATCAAAAGTGGGGAGTTTGTGAAAAGACAAGCATCAAAATGGTGGAACGGTGATGTGGACCAACTATTCTGCAAAATAACTTGGAGTTTTGCTTACAAAGTGACTTAACTGTCCATATCCTGTGACCTTTAGATTTCCCCCCGAGGAGGCCAATGACAAAAAAGCCCCATTCACACCAAAATATTAATAGCAGCACATTCTGTGTTAGCAAAGAATTGGAAACAAAGCAGAAGTTCATGGATCGAGGAATGAGTAAACAAACTGTTGTCTGTGTATGTAGTGTAATATGTCTCACTATACTGTAGGAAATGGTGAATAGGAAAATGCAGAGAAGCATAGGGAAGGCAGTAAATGAACACAAAAGGAGGTAAGTCAATTTCAAAAAGTTTAGGAGGATATATGGGGAAAGTCCACCTGAAAAGCAAGGGTAACTCCTTAGAACACAATTCCCACAAGGAGGAAAAATGCCACTTGTCTTATGAGATTGATGTGAATGCACAAGAAACCCTCCAAGCAACTTAAATTTTTAAAAGCTCTGTATAAAAGATAAAAATGAATCCAGGTGACAAAGAGGAACATAAGTCTATCTATGGTCCTATAAAAAAAACATGGACCAGGGTGCTAACGCTCTGAATGAGATGAGGCTGGTGAAAGAAGCCAAGGAAAACCTAAAAAGCTTTTTAAAGGCGGGGGGGGGGGGGGGGGGGGGGGGGGGGGAGAGGGGCGGCACGGACAGGAGAGATCATGCTGCATAGGGCTGATGGGACAATTATAACTAACATCAGAGAAAACAAAGTTATTCAATTATGATTTTGTTTTTGTTTTGAATGATAGGCTGGGAATATTTAAGAAGGAGTTGACAGCCAAGATAAGGAAGCCAGCAACTGCCCCTGAAGAATTCAAGTCACTTAGCCCAGATGAACCACATCTTCAGATTCCAAAAACACTGGAACATGTGATATATCTTTTTTTTTTTAACAAGACAGACTTGAAAAATGCTTTCATGTTCCCGCAGTCTTCTCTCTTCCCAGTTAACCATCCCCACTTCTTCAAAGTGAGCTTTATGTGGAATAGATTGAGAGGTTCTTTAACACCTAGTAACCATCCTCAGGAAAGATGAATCTAATGAAGATGAAATTCTGGGCTCCAGAGAAATTCAACTTCACTAAGAGAAGATGAAAAAAAGCATGATTATATTAAGTACCTTGGGGGGGGGAGGGGGGAGGAACACATCCTGGCCTCATACTCTTCCCTAGATCCTCTGACTCTGGAGCCTCTCCATTGCCCACTTTAGACAAGTCCCAAACTTCTTGGGCTTCAATTTCATCATCTTTTGTAAAATGTGAAACATTGAACTAGTCTAGAATTTTCCTAAAAATCAAAATCAATCTCCCTGAAATATAGTTGGACAATTCTGTTGGTTTTTGAAAATCAGAACATTTACTTTTCTCCAATCCTGCAATACCTACTCCTCTGGTTTTCCAGGAACTTTTAAATAATACTGACTCTGGTTCCAGGGAGGAGGGGGCACTATCCCAAGCTTCAAGGTTTTAGTTCTGTTGTTTTCAGTGCTAGTTCTGGGAGTGTAAGTTTTCAATTCTTCCAACATGATATGATCTAAGGAGAAATGTGGTCACTGCTCTTCTGGTCTGTACTCTGGTCTCTGAATGACCACAAGTATTGTTTTCTGATCTGGAACTGTAACCAGGGTCCCCACTCCCCTCTGGCCAGGAGCTCTAGTGGGCTAGTGCTCCTTCTCACCCTGGGACTGCAATCTGGAACTGAGTCTGGACAATGCAACAGAGTTCTGCATCCAATGCCAGCAAAGGGTCCCTTGTAACCTCTTTCTGACCAGTTGTCCAACCCCCTTACTGGCTGTGGGCTGAGAGCTCTGGAAGTTGCTGCAGCAGATTCATTTGCCCCCCAAGACTGCTACTGGCTTACCCCTGGGGCACAGATCTCACTGCTGACATGCCAGGGAACAGGGCCTGTGCTGCTGGCTTGCCAGGGGAGGCATGCACTGGACTGTGCTCCCCTCTTATCCCAGTGAGACGAATCTTTCCTGACAACTATTTAAGTTGTCTTGGGCTGGAATATCATTTCAAACCATCCTTTTGTTGGTTCTTCTTCTTCACAATTCATTTGTAAAGTTGTTTGGAGGGGAATTGGGAGAAAAAAGTGAATCCCTGCCTTTACTCTGCCATCTTGGCTCGACCCCAGTAGGGATTCATTTTAGTGTAGGTTGGACTTGAAGGCCGCCAAATTTTCTTCCATCTCATAACAATTCTGTGATTCCATTAATTTTTTTTGCTCTAGACTTTGTACTTTTCATTAGTTCCTCAAGCTCCCTGGTGAGGAAATTCCCTCTACAAATTGCAGACCAACAATTTATGTTCCTTCTACCAAAGCAGACTACCAATTTAGATTGACAACTGATTTGCTATTCTGAAATTTACAGGGTTAGAGATGTTAAATGACTTGGCCAGGATCATGCAGCAAGTCTGTGTTAGAGATAGGACTTAAACCCAGATCATCTCGACTTCAATACCATGCTGCCTCACTTGATGCTAGGATCATGAGTCAGAATAAAAATGCAAACTATGAGTTACTTTGGCAGCTAACTCAAAATTACCTGTCCCATTAACCTACTTGCATACACAGAGGATTATTCGATATTTTTGTCTTGTTCCGGGGACATGCAATCTCTTTTAGAAAATATAATACACTTGGAAACCATTCAAAATTTAAAATTTCACTTTAATTTTAAATTCTAACTTATTTTAAATAATTTTGCATCTTGGGGACTCCATTAGATCTTTCTGCATTTCCACCATTCGAATAATTCTTTCCTTAGCTCCAGAGTCAAAAGCCACTCCTTGCTGAGATGGTGTGTACCAGATGTACTGAGTTGGAGGAAAGGCTTCGTATGATACCATACTGTTTTCCCACATAAATATGCTTTCTTTCATATATTAAAAACCAGGCCTTTCTCCCTCTCATCCATCCTGAGGCTGTCATACTCTTATTCCTAAACAGCAACTGCATTATGTCACTGCCTAACTCACCAAGCTCCAGAGACTCCTATTGCCACTAGGAATAAATTTGCCTTGCCACAATGTTTAAAAAGAAAGAAACAATCAAAGGACTTCTTGGCATCAAGACTAACCTTTTGTGTTTGACTTTCAAGACACTCTGTAACACTGTAACACTACCTGTATCACTACCATATTCTCCTTCTATACTTCGATGCTCCTGCTCAACTAAGGCCTCTATAATGTCTCTGAAATACGCCACGTGCATTTTTTCACGTTCATGCCTTCAGTGACTACCCCTATGCCCAAATCAAATCATACCAATTCAATCCTATCTTCTCTGACTGCTCCAACCTTTAAGAACCAAACTCACTCCTTGTACCACATAATTCATCACAGAGGCAAGAGGCCATTTTTTTGATGGAAAAAAAAAAAAACAAAACAAAGAAACTTCCAGGGGACCCCATGAGGCCATAGAATATAGGAAGTTTACAGAGAGTGGAAAAGCAATTCCCTTTTCCCCAGATACCAATGTTAAAAAAAAAAGGAACAAACTTGTGTCACCACAATTTTTAAACATTTAAAAAAAGGAAAAAAATGGCTTCGAGGCCTCCACTCTGAGTTGTAGGTGAAAATATTACTTCACACAAAGGCCCTTATACTTCATGAAACCCACTCCCAACAATGAAGTCATCTGGTTGAGTTTTGTGTTCCTGTTTTGTTGTTGTTGTTTGTCCTTCGTTCTAGAAGAGGACCATGATATCAGGAAGGTGATGTCATGACTTGCAAGTGAATTGGATTTAAGTAAGACAGGGCTGGGCAAAGTCACCAGCCTCACTTTCTCCTCTGGAACTATCTGGGTCCAGTGGCAAGTGCTGGTGTGTCAACACACACACACACACACACACACACACACCCCATTGCTGCCACCACACACACACACACACACACACACACACACACACACACACATATACACACGAGAATGGCCGGTATATAAAACCTCAAAAAAAATCAGACTCCTTCACTCAATGGTAAGCCCATATGCAAGCCTGTTACACAAAATGGTACTTGAGGAGAAGACGCACCTCCTGAGGGCCGTGAGTAAAGCTTTGAGCTCCCTACCTGTACTTTCGCAACATGGCTCCAAGAAGAAATGAATGCCAGCCAAAATATGCCCAGAAGTTGCACCTCCTTCCACAAAACTGTGTGCAGATAAGGCATCCTTACTGTGAGATGCTAGTGACAGAAAAGGTTACCCTTTCACCATATCCTCCAGCACAGGCTAACTCTATGCAGTTTACTTCCTTCCTTCCTTGGAGGTAAAAGCGAACACATTTAGTTGGCTAGTTATGTTGTGGCCTGTAACTTTAATTTGCATAACTATTCACAGACATTTCCTTACACTGCCAATCCTGTTATTCTTTTCCAACCTAAATCAAGACCTTATTAAAGATGATAAAAACTAGATTTTACCAAAACAAGGGTTCTTAACCTGGAAGGTCCATGGGTAAATTTAAGGTGGGGGAGGGGAAAGGTTGAAGAACTTGGATGACAAAATAAATGACATCTTTATTTTCACAAACCTCTAAATGAAATTTAGAATTTTATTCTGCCATGAATTTCTTTTAAAACAGCATTGTTCTGAGGAGTCTATAGGCTCCATCAGATTGCCAAAGGGTTCAATGATACAAAAAAGATTAAGTCCTGTGTTACAACATGACTAAAATGGAAATGTTTTGCATGACTGCACATGTGACCTGTATTAAATTGCTTGTCTTCTCAATAAGGGGAGTGTGAAGGGAGAGAATTTGGAATTCAAAATTTTACAAACAAAAGTTAAAAATTGTCTTTACATGTAAGTGAGGAAAAATAAAATTTATAAATTTAAAAAAAGAAACTATAAGAAATCAATAACTGCTAAGAGGTAGCCCAGGGGGTTAATTGTGCAGAGGAAGAATTAGCTAGCCCTATCTAAGCTCCCAAATGTTCAGTGGCCATTCCCAGGTTCACCCACACACTCCCTTGAAAATTCAAGTAGTGATTCTATATGGGGAGAAGGGAAAGAAAGTTCCATATTTAAGAGCACTGGCAAACTGGCCTTCTTTGAATGCTGAAAACTGAGTTCTTTGCTTGAACAAAATTTACTTTAAACAAAATCTTAAAGTGGACACAGAAGTAAAGAGGTCAGATAGGATTTAGAAGCAAATAATGATGTCGCTAGTGTTTTGTTAGTTATTACATAACTAAAAAAAAAAAGAACCCAAACCATGTACCTACAGTTATAGAGAACTTATCTACAGCAAGTAAGGCATTAAATATTTACTGAATAAAAAATAATTTGGAGTTTGTGGCTTCTGTATTTTTATTTAAATGTTTTTATTCATGGTTAAGTTTATAATCATGATTATTTTTAAAGTGTTTAATTTAAATAAATCTCATGTATGGACCAAAATGTTCATAATAGTACTTTTAGCACCAATGAACTGGAAATAAAGTGGGTGGCCATTGTTTGGAAAATGACTAAATAATAGAATAGCAACCATTTCTGGTTAAAATGATGACATGAAAGTTTGTAGAGCCGTTAGTCCAAACACACACCAGAAAATGCCTAAAAAGGGTATCAGAGAAATGATCCAAAGAAGAAAAAAAATCAAAAGAAAAACAGAAACAAGTTTTTTCATCTCCTCTAGGACTACACAGTCAGTGGGCACTGGTGGAAGGGTTGCACCTGAAGCCTGTAGACGTTATTTTAAAAAGATGCTCCAGGATAGTGTGAAGCCAGAAAAAAATTCTAAGGGTCAATGTGGGAAACTAGGAGAAAAACTTATCTGATGACTATAATATGGTATGGGGGAAAAAACTGTGAAAGGCTTAAGAATGCCAATCAATGCAATGACCAAACACAACTCCACAAGAACAATGATGAGTCATGGTTCCCACTTCTTGGCAGAGACATGACAGACCAGAGGTGCAGAATGAGACTGAGCCTTCAGGCAGGACCAACTGTGGCTCTGTCTTGTGTGATTCTACCTATTTGCTACAAGGCAGAGTTTTTATTTAAGGGGTGAGGGGGAGAGAGGGGAAAAGTTTTGAAGGATGTGGTATGAGAAATATCTACCGGGTCTCCAATTCTTTTTCTTAAAAGGTATTTGAACTTTAGACTTGATTGGTTCAGGGGATTGAGACTCAGGACATTGACAGACATTCCTGGTTATATTGAATCAGACTTGATGGATATCCAATTTCACAAATATAAGATGAGAGCACAATGCTGGAGTTTCCTGCTAAGTCAATATTGCATGCTAAGTGGTTAAAACAGGAGTTGTTCTGAAAGGGGTCTGGGAGGGTTAGTGAACTGAAAAACTCAGAGAGTTCATAACATGATGTGGGGGCTAAGAGAGTTAATGCAAACTTAGATTGTATCAAAAGAGGAATATATTTATTTCATCATTGACTTCTTTTTAGAATAGGCCTAGCAGTAGAACCTCTGAGTCAAAGGGCACTTTAGTCACTTTCTTTGAAAATTCCAAATCATTTTCTTGAATAGTTATACCAATTCACAGCTCCATCAACTATGCCTTAATGTGTCTCCCCACCTCCCCAATACCTGAAATATTGACTATTCCCATTCAGGTCTTCTTTGCCAATTCACTGAATATGAGTCATATTGAGAATTTAAATGCTGGCAGTGGAAAAAAAGATGCCTTGGAGTCAAGAAGACCCAGGTTCAAATTCAAATTTATTATTTGTAACACTAGAAAAAACATCACCCCCTAAAGTTCCTTCCAGCTCCATAATCCTTGATCCTATGTACTGAATCCAGAGAACTATCTGGTTCCTTGGGGCCGAGCCCCTTTCCTACCATCTCTGTACTAGGTACATCTTTTCTGGCCTCTGCCATTGCACCCCTCTGAAATCTGCTGGGAATCTTCCATGCTCAGAATGTCCAATTCCTCTGCATTGCTTTACAAATAGGTTTCCCTCTACTTATGACATCAGAGATGGGAGACCAATTTGGCAATCCTGTACAAGATCCGCCCCCCCCCCCAATAAAAAATACTTTTCTTTATTCGGCCTCAGGAGCTACCCTATAAAGGGATGCGAGTCTCTCTCCAGCTTGCTGTTGGGATGCTCCAAGTGCCAAGGACAGCCCTTTGCAGGAGCATCACAGACTCCTTTGCCCCTGCTTTGGCCTGAAGACAATGGTGCCCAAACATTTCTGCCCACACCCTTTTGTAGTCCTTCCCTGCCTGCCCATGTCTCACTGTGGAAATGTCAGCAGTTATGTCAGTTTTGGGGTAGAGGAGTGGAAATGGCCAATGCCCTGTTAGGCCTTCCTCAATGCCCCTGCTTCCAGGCTGTGCTCCCAGGCTTGGATGTCTCCAGTTAACCCAAAGAGCTTTCCCTTCAAAGCATGGCACACTCACCTAATTCTTCTTCAAAGCCCCTTTCATTATTTCGTTTTATAGTTTTGTAAATGTTCATCCATTTCTGCTAAGTTGTTGGACAGATCCCAGCAACTGACCTCCATAACAGTGTCTTTCAGGGGCAAGAAATGTGTAAAAATTTCAGTCTATACACTATGAAGAGAAGAAATGTCACAGATTCTTTTTTAATCAGTATATAGACAGAAGTGCAGTAGAGGTTGTCTTGAAAAACAGATCCTGTAAATGGGAACAATGACTAAAATGAAGCTATATAATTATAATGCCTTAGATCAAAGACATATTATGAGAATAGCCCTTTGCAAAAAAAAAAAAACCAAACAGTTAAAAAAAAGAATGCCCCCCCTTTTTTTGGAGCAATGGGGGACTTAAGGGGGACTCGACACTGAATATCCTGGCAGGTTCAATTAATGTGTTAGTTTGGCCAAACTTTTTCCTTTCTCTCTTTCTTCTTTGCTAAAAGGTATGACTCAATGTGGGTAAGGGGGAGGGGAGAGAAGGAACACACACACACACACACACACACACCCCAAACTGGGTGTTCCAAAAGCTTTTAGCTCTGTTTTAAGCTACTGAAGTCTTATATGCTGTGTGTGTGCAAAGATATACACATAAGTGGAGTATATGGGGTTTTATGGGGAGGACTAGCACTTCTGGTGTGAGGGCTGCTCATCCATCTTTAGTGTCCAACCTGTCACCAACTCTCACCTGTGGCTCCGAGAAGCTGTAGTGTACACATCAGCCACACCTTGGTAAACTACCTCAGAGGTGGACCTAAACAAGACTGAAGGTAACTGAGGGGTCTCAAACCCATTGGTGAGTTAGAGAGAAGTCTATCCCAAGCACATGAAGACTTCCTCCAGGTGGAATAGGCAGATGAGAATAATTTTTTCCAATGGCCATGAAGGCAGCTGAAACAGGTGCTGTGGAGTGCTTAGAGCTTGGTCAGACATCAATGAAGACACCAAGCTCATCCACTGCATCCTGGGCCGTCACCAATTATCCTCATAACTAACTTCTGTCTTGCCACTGGACTTCAATGACTGGGAAAGTAACTCTGCCTCACTTAAATCCAACTCAAGTACAAGTCAAGACATCCTAATCCACGATGTCATTGGTCTTCTCCAAAAAACAAAGGACAAACAACTATATATATGCCTAAGGGTGTGTGTATATGTGTGCATTAAGATGACATAAATATAAAATGTCAATTAAAATGTGAAATTACAAATAATAAAAGCAAGAAGGATAATCATTACCACCATTAAACACTAACAAAGTAAAGGTAATTTCTACCTCTGCTGGGCTCACCTAGGAGGGGCTTGCCTTTCCTACAAAAAATTCTAAGTAACTGTGTGTGTGCGCGCGCGCGCGCGCGCGTGTGTGTGTGTGTGTGTGTGTGCGCGCGCGCGAGCTCACAAGTAACCATCCTAATTGGTCACAAGGTTGAGGCAAATAAACAACAACAGATGGGGAAAGTATTAAGTGTGTCTCTACGACATCTATACAATTCTGGCATGTCTTCACTTTATTCCCTATGTCTGCCTGCAGATTAGAAATAAAAAGTCACAGGACCAGGATCTGGAGCTACACTGTCCAAGACTTTCAAAGTGGCTGAATTGTTATGAAGAATTCCTGTGGCTCACCACAGTAACTAAATGTGTCAAAGGCCCCAAATTAAACCTTACTCATATCTTACGGACCAATTCAAAACCTCTAACAGCCTGCTGAATTTTCCACCAGTAGATTCCACGTTGACCAATGTCCTGTCCTAGAAAAGAGTGCCAGAGAGAGGAATTAGGACTTCATTCCATGAGAAAGTCACTAAACTTCTCTGGGCGTCATATCTCTAAGGTTCCTTTCATCTCTAAATACCATAAGCCAATGAGCACTGGCAACTTCAATCAACTGATTGATCAACAAGCATTTATTAAATATTCACTATGTATTCAGCATGGGGAAACAAAAAAAGCCAGAAGAGTTTACATTTTAACAGAGAAGCATAAGCATAAATGGGTCCGTACAAGGTACATACAAAGAAGATGGAAATTAGTCTTCCAAGAGGGAGGCACAAGGCTCTAAAGGGGGGGGGGGGGGAGAAGAGACCTCTGTTAAAGTGGTTTTTGAGCTAAGCCCAGAAGGAATCCATAGTTTCTAAGAGGTGGAAATGAGGAGGGGAAGCATCTGAGGCATGGAAGACAGTACACAGAGATAGGAGAGGTCTTACTGTATGAGGAATGGCAAGCTGACCAGCATGGCAAGACCACAGAGAGTATGGTGGGAAGAGACTCAAAACATAGGAAGAGTCCAGGTTGTGAAGAGATTTAAATGCCAAACAAAGGACTTCAGAGTTGCTCCTGAAGATCATGGGGAGTCATAGGAATTCACTGAGTAGAAGAGTGATGCAGTTACCTACATTTTAGGTAAATTACTTTAGCAGTTGTAAAGAGGATCAATTGGAGTGGGGAGAGATTTGACGTGAGGGGGCCAATTAGAAGGCCATTGCTAAGTAGGGAGACAGACAGGAAGGCCTGAACTAGAAGTGTCGCTGTGTGAGAAGGGGAAATATGCAAGAAAAGTTATGGAAGAATGAATAACAAAATTTAGCAACTGGTTGGACATTTAGGGTGGGTGAGACTGAGGAGTCAAGGATTACATTCAGTGTGACTGGAAGGACAGAGTGGCCCTTGAGAATATATCAGTAGGATCATCTTGGAGGTTTTGAAGGGAAGATGACAATACAAGTCACTAGCATTTATATAGTGCTTTAAGGTCTGTACTTTATCTCATTTATTCTCACAACAATTATAGTAGAATCTATTACTATTTCCATTTTATATATGAGGAAACTGAGGCACTCAGAAGTTAAGTGACTTATTCAGGGTTACACAGCTAGTGGGGTTAGATTTGAACTCAGGTCTTCCTGACTCCAGGTCTAGCCCTCTATCTCCACTGAGCCACCTAACTGCATGAATTCTATTTTGGACATGCTGAGTTTAAGAAGCCAAGGTACATCTAATTCCAGATGTCCCAAAGGGCACTAGAGATGTGCAACTAAGGCTCAAGAGAGACTAAGGTTTGAGAAATAGATCTAGGAATCATCTGCATATTGATGATAATTAAACCCAAGGGAGCTAATGAGATCATCAAGTGAGAGAGAGTAGAGAGAAAAGGAGGCCCAGGGAAGAGCTTTGGAGAGCACCCACCATTAGAGAGCATGACATAGATGAAGAGAAAAAGAGACTGAGAAGGAACAGCCAGACTGGGAAGTTAAGAACCAAGAGCCATGAAAGCCCAGCTACCCAGAGAGGGGAAAGTAGCCAGAAGAAGATGATCAACAGGGCCAGCTGCTGCAGGGAAGTCAAGATGTCCCACTAGACGTGGCCATGAAGAGATTATTTGTAATCTGGGAGAAAGTAATTCCAGTTAAATGATGCGATGAGGTCAGAAGCTAAAGAACAGAAGGTTTAGAAGATAGTGAGAGGAAAGAGGGGGCACTGAGTAGATGGATTTTTCAAGGCATTAACTTAAGACTTGAAGGAGAGAGATAGAATAGCTATTGAGAAGGGTAAGATCAAGGAAGAGTCGGGGTTTTTTTATGAATATGGGAAACAGGTCAATTAATAGGTAGTAGGGAATAAACCAATGTATATTGAGAGACTGAATATTACAATGAACCAGTATAAATTGAGAGACTGAATATTAGAATGGACATTGGGGGTGAGGAGGGGGGAGGGAGAGAATAGTAGAATGGCCTGATATGTATTAAGAGACCGAATCTTACAGAGTGCATGGGGAGGGTAGTGGGTCAGTCTGAGGAGAAGATAAGAAGATATGAGAACAAGGATATATAGATTGGTTGACCTTGGCAAGGGGAAGGGGCCACCTATTCATCAGAAACTGGAATGAAGGAGGAGGTGGGTGTGGAAGAGGATATCAGAGGGATGTGAGATGAGAAGTAAGAAGAATAGGGAGCTTTCTATGAGTGGCCTCAATTTTTTCAGTGAAAGAGGAGAAACAGGTCCTAGGCTAAGGTGGCAGGGGGCTTGAGAGAAGACACAGTTGGGAAGTATAGCTGCAGTGAAGAGATCTAGAGAGCCATTTAAGGAGTAATGAGAAGGAGCGACCCTGCTGTTCTCCATCTCTGTACCCTCAGCAACTTCTAGGTGCTGAGGACCAGAAACTTAAAGCTGAAAGAAAGCTCAGAGGTCAGTGAGTCCAACCCCTTCATTTTACAGATGAGGAAATGAAGGATAAGAGAGGTGAAGTGACTTGCCCAGGGTCACGCAGCTAGCACGCATCTGAGGCAGGATTCAAACTCAAGTTTTCCTTAATAAACATTTGTTGAATAGTTCAAAACTTAAAGGAGGCCTTTATAAAGAATTTGTATGCATATAACCCACGTAAAGAGGAAGAGAGTGGAAAGACTGCTGAAATTGGAGTTAGGAAGCCTCAGTTTCTACATCTATAAAATGGGGGAAATAAGAGCCCCTACCTCACAGGCTTGTTATGAGGGTCAAATGAGAAAATACACATATGGTGTTTGCAAACCTTAAAGCTCTATCTAAAGGTTAGTTATTGTAATTGTGTCCATCAACTGAGCACAGCCAAGAATTAGCCAAAAAAGGTCATCGATAGTAGTTTATATAAATCATTCAAAATACCAACTTTCAAAGCATAAAATGATTCAAGCCTTTGATGTCCTTAACAAAGGCTTCATAGAGAGAGTCCTCAGATCAGTTGCCTGGTTTATCTGACACAATCTGGCATTTCCCACCCCGCAAAAAAACCCAACTTAGTATACATAAGAATTACTGAATTTAAACAGATGTATACATAACAAAATTTTAAAATATGACCATGGCTCTAGAGCTGTATTCATGAAGTCTGCTTGGCTAAATCTGGCTCCATTATTAGAGTCTGGGTGAGCACCAACTTCTAAAAATGTGCCAAGAATCATACATGGAACAATGAACTGATTAGAAGGGCAGGGTTCACTTGGGAAAAGGAAGAGAAGAAAAGACTCACTCTACACAAAAGCATTCATGACTTGGGGGCTATTCAGTGATATCCTATTCAGTCAGGGGCAAGATGAATGGCTCCAGTCAAGGGAGGCTGGGGTCGGGAGTGGGGAATGCCAAGTGGTGATCATGGTGCTTCAGTCTGTCATACTTGAGCACTCAGAAAAGAAAACCAGACCATCTGTACTAATTCTGGAGGGTGAGAAACAGCCTCACAGGACAAGAAAACTTAGTGTGTTTTTGTGTGGTTCTGTTATTGGACCTTCTCCTAGTTTCCCTGAAAGATGTTTCATTCAGACCCCACTTTTGTGATAAAATAATGCCTAGAAAGCACTCCTGCCACACATTTCTCCCTCAGTCCAAGCACCGCCTTCTCCATGAAGCTGCCTGCCTTCAGCACTCCAGCTGCTACTGCCCTGACCTGCCAAACTACCCTGTACTTACCATGCCTATCCTCAATACGTCCAAGTTTTCTCCCTCAAGAAAAAGTAAGCCTCTTGAGGACAGGAACAGTTTC
Organism: Trichosurus vulpecula; assembly: GCF_011100635.1. Classification (NCBI taxonomy): domain Eukaryota; kingdom Metazoa; phylum Chordata; class Mammalia; order Diprotodontia; family Phalangeridae; genus Trichosurus; species Trichosurus vulpecula. The sequence goes on from NC_050578.1 coordinate 76,587,812, forward strand.
TTTTTTGTCTTTGGATTCCCTGAATCTAACAAAGTACTTGGAATAAAACAGGCACTTAGTAAATGCTTACTGACTGATAGACAAAGTCCAGGAAATATAGTAGAAAGAATCAAACAGCGCACCATACATACCTGGGAGCTGGCTTTTTCCCTTCTCATCTGCTGATAGAATTCTGATGAACTCTTCATTAATTTTATTTCAAATATTTTGGTTTATGACTAATGTGGAGATATATTTTGCATGATTGTACATATATAAATATCAAATTGCTTACTGTCTTGATGAGTGGAGTGGGAAGGGAGAGATGGAGAAAACTTTGGAACTCAAAATCTTCTAAAGAAATGAATGTTAGAAATTATCTTTACATGTAATTGGAATACCATTTAAAAACTAAAAGATTTTTTTGTTGGGTAATTTAAAAATATTTGTAAGAACAACTATGAATGACTAAGTAATTCTGAGTATTATAAAAACTCAAATCAACTACAAAGGACCTATGAAGGAAGATGCTACCCACCTCCAGATAAAGAACTGATACAGAAATATGCATAGTATGGAGATATGTGTGTGTGCACGCATGGGTACATGTGCACGTGTACATGGGGGTGTGTGTGTGTGTGTGTGTGTGTGTGAAGTGGTGGCCTTCTCTAGTGCAGGATGGAGAAAGATAGTTTGGAATTTAAATATAACAAAAAATAAATAAAATATAATAAAAACAAATAGTAAACCAAAAAGCAAATATTTAGAAGGGAAAAGATCTTCGGGGACTAGATCTATGATTTAGTTCATATCAGGGGAAGGATTTGAATCCAGATCTTCCTGGCTTGGAGATTTACTCACTATTCAGTATGCCATGGTGCAAAAATGACCAAGAAATTTGGCCCTGAAGAAGAGTTGAGAGCTTTTAGACTGCAGTGTCAGGGGTTAGTCACAGAATCCAGGTAAGAGCTGAGACCTCCTGATTCTCAATCCAGCACTCTCTTGGCTACACCTCCGAGAGTAAAACCAAGCAGCCTATTCAATCCTAATTACTCCTGGGAGTCCTTCATTCCCACCACCTTCTCCCAACGTTGTTTAATGAAAGCCTTTCTGAACTCCAAAGACCTACTACCTGGAAAGTCACAAGTCAGAGAAAATAAAGGCCTCTGGCCCACAGCTTTCTATTGAAAACAGCTTTAGGGGGCACAATGTAATTAATAATTTCAATTACTGGGGAAAAAATCAGCACATTGGGTAGGCCATGAATGTTACAAATTATTCCAGGGAGAAATTCCTACAAATTTCCCCAGGGTTCTCTTATCAGAAGCCACTGCAATACTTTTTTGATTGACAGAAATAGATTACATTGAACTATGTCAACCCAGATTAGAACAGGCAAGGAAACCAAAGTTGCAAAAGAAAGAAGCCTTAAGAACAAGAAATTATTTTAATAAAAATGAAAGTGAAAACTTTAGCCCCAGGATTTGTTAGTCCTAGACAAATGAAACCCCCATTATTTCATGCTCCACCATCATGATACTGGCAATTATGCGAATGGCTGGGGAAAATTTATCAATTAACTCTTTTTTTAGCCTCTCTGTAAGATTAGTCATTTTCTTCATAGCGTCCCATAAGATATAAAGTCATTTCGGATATGCAGAAAGCCTAGTGCTTCATAGTCATTTCTGATGGGGAAAAATTCCATAAGTACAGAACTTTTCTAAGTATTCATTTATTCAAAGACAAAGATCAGGGAGGTTTTTTTTTTTTGGGGGGGGGTGTTATTGGATTGTTTCAGTTGTGTCCGAGTCTTTGTGACCCCATTTGGGGTTTTCCTGGCAAAGATACTAGAGAGGTTTGCCACTTCCTTCTCCAGCTTATTTTACAGATGAGGAATCAAGGCAAACAGGGTTGAGTGACTTGCCCAGAGATACACAGCTAGTAAATGTCCAAAGCTGGATTTGAACTGATTCCAAGCCCAAGGCCCAATTGCCCAAGTGCATCCACTGTGCCATCTAGCTGTCACCATCAGGGAGTTTTTGTGGATCATAAACTAACATCAATGAGTCAACAGTGTAACAAGACAGACAAAGGTAAAACTATCCCAGAATAAGAAGAGAAACTGAGGCCAACAGGGATAAGTGACTTGCCCAGGGTCACACAGCCACTACAAGTGTCTGGGACCAAATTTGAACTCAGGTCTTCCTGACTCCAGGCCCAGCATTTGGCACTACGGTGCCACCTAGCTTAGTTGTCTTCAAGTATTTTAAAGTCTCTCGAAGAGAAGGTCTAGAGTCTAGGTGCAGCCTTTTCACTGAGTCCAAGTTTTGAAGAGCAAATCCTTTTGTTAAAGGGGATTTGTTTGGTGAAGTTTGGACTCAGTCAAAGGGCTGCACAAGGACCTAGAGGGCCACATGTGGCCTCGAGGCAGCAGGTTTCCCACCCCTGGTAGACTTAATCTAACTAGGGAGCACATCCCTTCAATAAAGTTTTGTTGAATTTAAGTGAATGATTGAAGAGTGCAGTGACTATGATAAAGAACACACAAAAAAAGACCCATACTCTTGATTGAAAGTAAGCATGAGAAACCTCTCCCTTCAAACTTGCTAACTTCAACCTGAAACACTCCTCACTTACCCACCCTACATATCCAATCAGTTGCCAAATCTTGTCCTTTTTTTTTTTTAATCTTCACAACATTTCTGGCACCCAGCCCATTCTCTCTACTCACATGGCCAAGAATCTTAGTTCAGTCAGGCACTCATCAAGGCCTTCCCTACATTAAGTTTCCCTTCACTTCACTTTACCCTTCACGAAGGGAATTTCCTCAGGAGCAGATCTCAAAACCCTGCTCCACCAGAACTGTGCCATCCAGCTAAACTGACCTTATCTTTGTTCCTCAAAAACAAAACAGCCTCCAATCTCTAAGCCCATTCCCAAAGGCACTGCCTCCTCACCTCCACCTCATGGAATCTTCTCTTCCTAGGATAAAGCTCAATCATCACCTTTTACACAAAGTATTTTTTGGACCCCCTTAACTGCTAGCGCCCTCCTTCAAGAAACCTGACATTGAAATACTCTGTATTGATTCTATGTGTGTGTATACATGCATATTGCATATCATATGCTTATGTGTCCTTGTTGGAATTGAAACTTCTTGGGAGCAGGGATTATTTTATTTATTTTAATAATAATAGGGTGGTGCTAGGTGGTGCAGTGAGTAGAGTACTGGCCATGGAGTCAGGAGGACCTGAGTTCAAATCCAGCCTCAGACACTTGACACACTTACTAGCTGTGTGACCTTGGGCAAGTCACTTAACCCCAATTGCCCTCCCCCCGAAAAAAAAACAAAAAAAAATACCACAAGAATTTATAAAGTGCTTTATACTCTGAAGTGCTTTATACATGTTGTTTCACTTGATCCTTCCACAAACCCTGTAATGGTAGGTGTTACTATATTTGTATCCCATTGTCTAGAACAGTGCCCAGTACAGTTTTTAGTAAATGTTTGTTGATTGAACATCTAGCTTAGAATGGAAATTGGCTTTTAACTTCAACTGAGGAGCTGTACTATCATTGGCTAGGAAGGTTTTGCCAGTCAAACACAATAATTGGGGAAATAGCTTCATACACACACACACACACACACACACACACACACACACACACACCCTCATAACTGCCAGCACCATATCTCTCAGTTGGAGACAGCTGAAAAGACTAGGCATAGTAGGGGCAGAAGGGTAGGAGAGTAAGTATGTAACTGGTATTTTTCTTCTAGAGCTGATTAATATTCTCCATTCCTTATATTTATAGAGATGACAAGTTTGCGAGATTGACATGCAGAAAGGCCACAGTCCAGTCCAATGACAATTTTTAAAAAAATCAATTCATTTCCTTAAAATAACAGAATCCTTTTTTTTTTAGTTCAGGGCTAGGTAAAAATACCACAAACAGTAATGTGGAGGGAAGTTCTTATATCTCTCTGCTCTTTGTCCATAGAGAGCTTTTGGCTCAAGGTGTAGTCTCCAGTTTAGCACCTCTCATCCTAGAGTTGTTTGTCCTTCATGCTTGAAAAGGAGCAAAATGACATTACGATGTCTGGTCAATGAACAGTCTGTCCAGCTGTGGCTGATCATACTAATAACACACTCAGAAGGCTCTACCACAGCTTGGGTACAAAGAGTCTGGATGACCATTTGGAAGGGAGATGCCCCTCCATTTGCACATCTCATGTTTCTTTTGAGCTACCAAAATTCTGCTTTGCTCAAAGAGCACAACGCCTTCTGCCTTCTTTGATGCAGACACACCATGCTGGACAATCCTGTGCTGGTGTCTCCCATGTTTCACAATCAATACCAAAATTCTTCAGAGAGACTTTGAGGGTGTCCTTGTATGACTTCTTCTGACCTCTGTGTGAGTGCCTGCCTTGTGTGAATTCCCCTAACGAAGCCCAAATCACAAATCACAACACACACACACACACACACACACACACACACACACCCCATTTATTAAATATAAATGAAGGGGATGGTAACCCTCAAGTTCATAAGCTACTTTGAAGAATCAAACTTCTCTCAGTTTTCCATTCCCCACACCTCATTTAAGATTCTGAGAGTAAAGTCTGTGTGTGGTATCTCTTTCCAGCCTTTACACACTCTAGACACCCTTAATGTGGAATTCACTAAAATTTGTCATACAACTCATCAATCTGGTAAAGACTAAACAAATTCTGCTATGTGAATATAACAGAATATTATTACACTATATGAAATGAGGAATACGATGAATAAACTGATACAGAGTGAAGGAAAAAATGTAAAATGGAAAGAAAAACTTGAACACTGTAATTATTATAATGGCCCTCTTTCATTGATAAAAAGAAACTTCACATGCACCAAAATATTTTTGGTACTTCTTTTTGTGGTAGCAAAAAACTGGAAACAAAGTAGATGTCCATCGATTGGGGAATGGCTAAACCAATTATGGTATATGAACATAATGGAATTTTACTCTGCTGTGAGAAGCAATGATGAATATAGTGAATACCAAAAAGCATAGGAAGAACAGACATGAACTGATGCAGAGCAAAGTAGGCAGAACCAAGAAAACAATGTATACAGTGGCTATGGAAAGAGCTACCACAAAGCAATGGAGAGTGTATGTTGCAAAATTACAACAAACATGGCCCCAGAGTCTAGATGAGAAGACACCTCCACCCATTCCTCTGGGGAGCACATAGTGGGGGAACATTGCTGATTTTTTTTCTTTTAAAATTATTATTTGATATATGGGATGGCTCTTGGAAGAGGAGGGAGGGACATAAGAAATGCAGGCAAGGAAAAAAGAAAGATTTATTTTAAAAAGTAAAATTTTAAAATAAAATGACCTTATTTGCAGAGGTGAGTAACTAGGGGCCTGATATATCATACATATTATCAGGCATGGTTGATATGATTTTGAGCTGTTTTTTCCCGCTTTCTTGTAAAATTTTTGTTACAAAGGATTTTTTGAGAAGTATGAGAGTGAAGAGGGGTATACTCAGAAATGATGATATAAAAATAAAAAGTATCTATAAAAGGAAGTTTGTTTTTTTTTAAAGAAATGGTAACAATAAGAATAAAATATATATAAAAAAGTTACCAACAAAGGATTTTTTGAAAGGTATGGGAGTGAGGAGGGATATACTCACATATGATGATATAAAAACAAAAAGTATCAATAAAAGGAAGTTCGGGGGTTTTTTTTTAAGAGAAAGAAATGGTAACAATAAGAATAAAATATAAACAAACAGTTACCAACAGGCCGAGGTAGAGTTACCAGGGAAACTGATGGGAGTGCAGTTCTGCCCCCCTAGATACCACACCTCCCTTTAACTAGAGAAAATGAAGTCATACCTTCCTCTTACCCAACAAAGCAAATGGAAGCAGAAAAAAGGCTCAGGCACCAAAATTCTTATTGGTGGAAAAACCCTCACTTGATCCTACCATCATATCCTCTCTATGTCTTTTCCTCAGCTAACGTCACTTAGACTAGATGCCTCCACTTCTTTTCTTCCTCTGCTGAAATCTCTGTCTTCTGTTTCTAACACCAAATGCACTCTCCAAGGTCCTCCATGATCTCTGAATTGCCAAATCAAACGGCTTTTTGTCAGTCCTCATTATTCTTGACCTTTCCTTTGACCATCAGTTTTCATGACATTGCTCTCTCCTTGCTCTCCTCCTGCCTCAGTTTAACCTTTTGCTGGATTTTCATCCACATCATGCCCACTAACTCTGGGCCATCTCCCAAGGCTGTGTCCTGGGGCCTCTTCTCTTCTCCCTCTGGAATAGAACCAGAGTTTTCCTGAGGCAGCTTCCTTCAGCCCCACTGTCCTGAGTTGAGAGGCATAAAATGTCCGAGGCATTAAAAGTCTAGCCTTGTCAGACTTGGTGGGTGCCTAAGACCAGGAAAGCTGCCATTTCCTGATGACAGACTGACCAGGCAGACACATTTCCAGACAGAGACAAGGGCACATCTAGAGAAGCTAAGTGCCACCATATCCTTGTTGCACATTCTTACTGTGTTAGGGCAAGATAAAACTCCCTTGTTAAATGTTCAGTTAACTCACAAGTGTCTCATTTTGTCTTGACATTGGATCTGAACTAAGAGGGTGCAGGCCCTAGCACCATGCCTACAAAACCATTCATGCTATTTCACTTAGTGCTCTCATAAGCTCCCATTGCCTTCAACCATCATCTCCCTGCAGATGACATAGCTTTACATATCCAGCCCTATTCTCTCCTCTGAGCTCTGGTCCCCTTGGTCAACTGCCTTTTGGACATCTTGAGTTGGATGTCTGCAATGAGGACACCACTAACCTCCAAGTCACAGAGGCTGGCAACCTTGGTGTCATCATTGACTGCTCACTCTCATTCATCCCAAATATCCAATCTGTTGCCAAATCGCACCCTTTCAACATCTCTAATATATGCCCACTTCTCTCCACTCCCATGGTGACCAACCTCATTCAGGCCATAATCACCACTCATTAGGACTATTATTAATAGCCTTCCAACTGGTCTGTCAGCCTCAAGTCTTTCTCTACTCCACAATATCAGCTGCTGTGCTGATTTTCCTAAAGCATGGGTCTGACCATGTTACCTCCTACTCAGTAATCTTCTACCCTCAGTAAATTACTACCCAGTAATCTGCAGTGGCTCCCTATTACCTCCAGGATGAAATTTAAACTCCTTTCTTTGACAGTTGAAGCTCTTGTTAACCTGGCCCATTCTCGGCTTTCCAGTCTCCTAAAACTCTACTTTCCTCTATGAAGTCAACATTGCAGCAACGTTGGCCAACTTGCAGCTCACTCTTTCTCCTGTCTTTGCGCTGATTGTCCCCAGTAGCAGGAATGCCTGAACCCCTCACCTCTTCCCCGACTGTCCTTCAAGACTCAGCTCAAATCCTCCCCTAAAACAGGGGGCCTTCCTCTCTTAGATTTCTATCTACTTTGTATATATCTCACACTGTGTATGTGCCCGATATGTTGTTTTTGCCAGTTGAATGCAAACTCTCTGAGGGCACTATGCCTTTCTTTGTATCATCAATGCTTAGGACAGTGCCTGGCACAAAATAACTCCTGAATAAATTCTTATTAACTTGACCAGGTGGCATAATAGACAGCTGGGCTTGGAACCAGGAAGACTCAGATTCTAATTTTTCCTCAAGACACTTACTAGTTGTGTGACCCTTGGCAAGACAGCCTCTCTACCTCTGTTTCCTTATCTGTAAAATGAGAACAATCACCATGCCTATATCATAAGGTTGATATGAAGATCAAATGGGGCAAGGCAACATGTTGATCATTATGCAAACTTTCCAATGCTACATGAATGCTAATTATTTATTATCATGACAGCTATATCCCATGAAAAATAAAAAGCAGAGCATTCAGCACCCATGAAGTTTGTCTCCTCTACCCAGCTGCCTTCTGATTTTACTCCTGGTCTCACATGGCCTTTTCCCAAGTTCCCCTGACTTCCAGAAGCACCAGCTACTTTATGACTAATGTTGGCCACCATGCATCATTAATTATCTTTTTATTTGCAACTGGGAAAACCTGATTTGTAAATTGATGGAAGGGATTTGTAGAGATATTCCTCTTTTGTGCCCCGGGGCAAATAGGAGCTTGGTAAATGTTTCCTGCTGCTGCTGCTGACACAAAGCAGAAAAGAAAGAAAACATCGACCTTCTGACTCAAAGCAGAACACAGGTCAAAATATACTTTTTTTCTGGGTTTCTTTTTCCATCACCTACTTCACAAAATCAATATAGGCTTTACATGGGCACCTACCCTGTGTCAGCTCATCACAAAATATACTCTAGTAGAAGCACATTAAACACAGTGAAAAAGGTCTGGGCTTTGGAGTCAGAAGATCCCAAACTGTGTTAAGTTATAGGATGCTGAATGAATCATTTAATTTCTCAGTTTCTCATCTACAAAATGGGAATAATAATTTGTCCATCCTTTACCTCACTGGTCCTGAAGCAAATGGGATAATGTATACAAAGCACTATATGAATGTTGGTCATTACAGGGATACCTTGGAGATATCGAAAGTTCAGTTCCAGACCATCACAATAAAGCAAATATTGCAATAAAGTGAGTCACATGAATTTTTTTGTTTCCAAGTGCATATAAAATTAATGTTTACACTATGCCATAGTCTATTGATTGAGGAATAGTATGTCTAAAGAATAAACCAATGTACATATTTTAATTAAAAAATATTTTATTGCTAAAAATGCTACCCATCATCTGAGCCTTCAGCAAGTCATGATCTCTGTTGCTGATGGAGGGCCTTGCCTTAATGTTGATGGCTCTGACTGATGATTGGGGTGGCTGTGACAATTCCTTAAAATAAGACAATGAAGTTTGCTGAATTCATTGACTTTTCCTTTCATTTGAACACTTAAAGGCCATTCTAGGGTTATTAATTGGCCTAATTTCAATATTGCTGTCTTAAGAGAAAAGGGAGGCCTAAGGAGAGGGGGACAGGAGAACAGCTGGTCACTGGAGTGGTCAGAACACACACAACACTTATCGATTAAATTCACCATCTTATATGGGCTAGGTTCATGGCACCCAAAACAATTATGATAGTAACATCGAAGATGATGGATCACAGATCACCATAACAGGCATAATAATAATGAAAAAGTTTGAAATATTGTGAGAATTACCAAAATGTGGCACAGAGACATGATGTGAGCCCATGCTGTTGGAAAAATGGTGCCAATAGACTTGCTCAACACAGGGTTGCCACAAACCTTCAATTTGTAAAAAACAAACCCCCCAAAAACATCATAACTATGAAGCACAACAAAATGAGGTATTCCTCTATTATGATACCAAGGGCAGAATACTAAAGTGGCAGACAGAAGTTCTTCTATGAACCCCAGAGTCCAGTAAGTAGATATTCTGCAACAGCTAATCTATGATGCCAAAATCAGATTTCAAGAAGGAAGAGGAAGAGAAAAGTATAAAAAAGAAACAGGAGACTGCTCATAGGCAGAGCTGTTCTGTCTTAGAAATAATGAGGAAAAGGCCTGCTAGGCAAAATTCCTTCTAGCCCTAAAGCCCTAAAAGTTCAACCCAATCTACCAATTAACAAATTTTTGTTAGGGTCCTCCAAGTGCTGAGTACTGTGCTAAGAAAACCTTCCATATTTTATTCCAAAAGAGGGAGCTATACAATTTCTGAGGATAGAAATAAATGTTCTCTCTCCATTAGAATTATGACAATCCAGATTCACTAGTGAAGTGGGGAATACAATCTAAGCCATCTGAGTAAGCAAATAAACAAAAAGCAATCTAATCCCAAAGAAAAGTCATGGATTCAGATGACATCTCTCTCCCTCACTCTTATGGGCATGTTTCTTGGGCACAGTTCCAAAGGTGCTGGTTTGAAATGCTCTCTAGTGAGCCAAATTTCCGAGGGAGGCCTAAAACCAACGTGGAAACTATGGCTAACATCACGGTATATACTTAAGAAGTGATATTTCAGAGGCCTTTGAAAGATCTTTCTCTCCTTCTCAACTCCTCCCCATCCCCCCCCCCTCCATCAAATGAGACAAAATCCTCCCTCCACAATTATATATCAATCTTAGAATCAATATATTTAGAATTGGGAGGGATCTTATTTCCAACTCCTTCTTTAGTGAAGAAATTAAAGTCCGTGAAATTTAGGTTTTAGGGCAAAAAGATTGTAAAACAGCAGGATTGGAACTTCAAATGAGGTCCTGATTCCATAACAACATGTGGTTCGGCACTGCCTTAGTAAAATAGCACGGCAACATAACAACTTAATCCAAACTAAGGCATAAATGGGGACTCAACAAATGTTCTTGGAAAAAAACGTTCTGAAAGACAAAAAATGAAGAGGGCATTGAGGGACAGGAAAGGGACAGGCTATTGTGAGTAAGCCTTGGGGCAGCTAGGTGGCGAAGAGAGTAGAGCACCAGCCCTGGAGTCAGGAGCACCTGAGTTCAAATCCAGCCTCAGACACTTGACACATTTGCTAGCTGCGTGACCTTGGGCAAGTCACTTAACCCCAATTGCCCTGCCTTCCCCCCTCTAAAAAAAAAAAAGAGAATAAGTCATTAAGCCTAAATTTCTTCATTTGCAAAATGAAATAATTAAATTAGACAATTGGTTTTCCATTGGAAAAATCCCAAGATTCCAAGATATTTTGTGCCAAATTTTGTCACTTCTTTCAGACCATCTCCACAGTGGGTGCCCTCCCTCCCTCCCTTCCTTTTTTGTACTGTTTTCCTTCATTAGCTTCTTAGGGGTAGAGACTATCTTTCTTTTTCATTAGCACAGTGCCTGGCACATACCAACTGTTAACAAATGCTCCTTGACTTGTCATGATTTTGCTGGAAATGCTTTCCAATGTCATGGCATCCATGACAAGCATTTTTAAGATGCCTGCTATGTATCAGGTGATATGCTATGCTATTACATGGGGATACAAGGACTTGGGATGTTTCTTCTCCAAAACTGCAACAAAAGTATCCCCTACTGACGCTGAACTTTTTCAAATCCTTTTATTCACAGACAGCCTTACAAAACTTCTTTGGCAAGTTCATAACAAAGTCCATGGATAAAGTCCAGAGGTTGGTTTGACCATCTGAAAAAGCCTATCCCCCAGACTTGTGACATATGGCTGAGAGGAGAGCCCAATGAGTTAAATCCATTCATATGGATGGAATGAAATGGAACAAAAGAGCAGATGGACAAGGAGCTTGGCACAGAATCACATAGAAGGAGAAGATGAGGCTGGATTATATTTGGACAACTGTAAGATTCTTTCAAGAATTCCAAACTGCTTACTACCACAAAAGTTCATCTCTTTAGCACCAATATTCTGCCAATATTGTCACACGGTTATGAATCAAGAGACATCACTGTCTCAAAAGAATCAACATTACATGTAACCCAAAGGGTAATGGGAAGAAATGACGGCTGGCACGAGCAGATTGCTAAAAGCAGAGTGTCATCAAGGATGTGCCTGAAAAATGGCATCAAACACTCTATCAAATACCTGCATAACTACATGTGAATTGGTCATATGACAAGCAACAGTAGAAGGCAATGCATTAATTAGTCCCCATAAGATATTAAAACACCAAGAGCAAAGTTAAATAGCTCTTGCTGGCCAGATTTATGGGAAAGCACAGATAAGAATCATGAGGACTAGGAAGGCATGGAGCAGTTACTACTGATCTCATATCAATGATCCAAGGATTAAGTTTTTCCCTGACAAGCACACATTCACCTAATAGTTTGGGACCAAATTATCCTATGAGGCGAAAGGGGAAGAGAAAAGGTAAGGGAAAATGCCACATATTTAAGTCATTCACGTTCCTGGATTGGTATGCATTGAGTTAGAAATAAAATTTCCAGGCAAAGGATTATTGGAAGAGAGAACTCACCACAAAAGGGAAGTAAAGTGGATTGCAGAAAAGAAACAGGAGGGACTGGAGAGTTTCAGCCACTAATTACCCAGGATTCTATTCTAAGAATGAAGTAGATGAAAAGCAGAGCAGTAACCAGAAATCCTTAAAAAAAAAAAATCAGATGCATCATATGTAGACATGGGTGAAGGATAAATGTTCTTTTCTGATTTATTACTTAACCTGTGTAAACAGCTTGAAGGTATATACCAGATTTCCTGATTAAGAATTGGTATGATACAGAGAGGCTCTCAGTGGATAGTCAGGGAGTCAGAAAGGCCTAAGTTCAAATTCAGCCTCAGACACTAGCTGTGTAACCTTGTGTATGATGTGTGACCCTGGGCCTCAGTTTCCTTATCTGTTAAAGGAGAGGGCTGGGCTAGACAGCCTTTACATTTCCCTCCAGCTCTCAATCCATGACCCTAGGATTAGGGTTTGCAAGCAGCTGCTGCTGTTGTTTTCCCAGGTCTCACAAGGGGAAGACAGGTGAAGCCAGGAAGCTGTAAAGGCTTTTGAATGTGGCTGAGAAAGGCCAACACCAGACGAAGTGCAGAAAGATGGAGGAAGTTGGGAAAAAAAGAGTTGGACCTCAGGAAGCAGAGTGCCCAGAACTGCACGGGTGAGTGATTGAGAGTGGAGGGGGAAGAGAGTAATAAAAACAAAAGCAAATAGTTATGTAGCCCTTGAAGGTTTCCATATATAATCTCCTCTGATCCTTGCAACAATCCTGTCAGGCTCATGCTGTACTTACCCTCATCTTATAGATGAGGAAACTGTGGCAGATAGAAGTTCAGTTACTTGTCCAGAATAACACAACTAGTATATTTCTGAGGCTGGATATGAACTCAGGTCTTCCTGACTCTGTCCAATATGAGCAAAGCAAACAGCAGTTCTTGTAGGTCAAGAAGAATAAGGGAATTATTGATCTAACAGGTTTCCAAGGAAGGTAGAAGGGTCCAAAGTGGGAGAAATGAGTCACTCCATTCTTTGTCTCCTGAGGTCTCTCTGAAGAATCTGGAGAGTTACCTGGATAAGTTAGCAAACCAAATGATTAAAACAGTAGCTTTGACTTTCATTCTTTAAGGCAATAAATTTGTTTTCCACACCACAGAAATCATGTTCCTTCTTTTAACTAAAGTTTTGGTTCAAATCACTGCAATTTTCTTTTGGCATAATTCACTAAGAATTAGAAGAGAGCATTAGGCCACAACACATTAATTTCTATTCTTCCAAAATTATAAATAACTTCACCATCTGCAGGAAGAGATGTTAACAGTCTCCAGTTAGACTCCAACAACTTTTCTGAGTTTGTCCCAGGCCAACATGCTTGGGGCTAATCAACACATTTTGAGCTAATTCATAAGTCAGTCCTACAATGCCTGTTGGCACACTAAAAGACCCTTCAGGAGGCTGCCAAATCATTAAAAACAAATCTCCCTCACCTACCCCCAACAGGTATTCCTTTAATCCTCCTTTCTGCTTAAGTAAAGACCAGTACATTCCTTTTAACCCTATGTACAGCCTTGGCAGCTAGAGTCTGGGTTGTGCAAATTATATGAAGCTTTAATAAGCATCAAAGAAAGATACACATAGAAGCCCTGAAGAGAGACAAATAGAGCTGTCAACCTTTGCACTCCCATCTCCCCCATATACATTTTCCACTCAAACTGCCTTAATTTCTATGGCATGTATTCATAGTAATGAAAAATTTTCTGAAATACATGCAAAGCTCCATGTTAATACTTTCTTTATTTAAATAAAGGAAAACTGAGTGAATTTGTTTGAGCTACATACGGTCCAATCTAAATGCCCCACTGTCTGAAAGCAATCTATCTGTGCTGTAACCTGTTACAAATCAAATCACGAAGCCCTTTCCTAGTACAAGAGACTTAGAAATTCTCCTCTCTCTATAATCAAGAAACAAAGAATACTTCACCCCTCTGGGCCTCAGTTTCCTCATCAGTAAAATGTGAAGGCCGAACTAGTCGGTCTCTTACGACTCTTTAAGCTCTTAATCGTCTATGATTTTATAACTCTTTGGTCTAAAAAAAGCTACATACAATTCCAACAAACCATCAGTGATATCATTAATGTTAATTACCCTCCACTAGTACAGATCACAATTTATAAACACATTTTCTCAGTGTGATTCTTCTCACCGTCCTCCCAAATCCTCTTATGGCATTGGACCCAAAGTGCTGGAAGAAGCCATCTTTTAACATTTCTATAAAGCAGATAATTTTAAATGTCCTTCCCCCAACCATTAGTTACATATGAAAGAAACCTAAGTAAATGATAGTTCCTTCTAGAATGAGCAGCTCTGGTTGGTTTGGAATGCTTTTCTTAACTATCACTTGCAAGCACTCATTCAAATAGAGATTAGGCTGATATTACCTGAGATGTGCTCTAATCTTTCAACCCTGGATTGGAGAATATAAAGGGCCCTGCTAAATTTCAGTATGATCAAATATCAAAGCTCTTCAAAGTGGACACAAAGAGGGCAGGCATTTCTTATGCCTTCCAGGAGAGGTTATATGGCAAAGAACCTCTACATCTCTACAAGGTTATTTGAGAACAGGAAATGAAATTCATGACAGTCTCTTGTTGTTCATTCTGATCCATGTTTGCCCACTGAAATCTCCCTCTTTCTCGCTACTAACTCCTGGGAAGGAACAACCCAGGGATTTGGGGGAATATTAACTTCACATAAGACTCCTAGATTCTAACGTTAGACTGACCAGTGAGATGGCAATGAGATATGACTCAACTGAGATAATTAACAAAGTACTTTGCAAACTTTAAGGCACTATATAAACTCATGCTTTATGTGGAGGGAGGGTAATTTGCTTAAATTCTGCAAATCTTGCTTTGTGAAGATGTGAGCAGCAATACAGCCATCTACTTTCCATCTCCAGTGAAGACAATAAAAGGATAAGCTCTGAGGTGATAGCTGTTCAGTCATTTTTCAGCTGTGTCCAACTTTTTGTGACCCCATTTGGGGTTTTCTTGGCAAAGACACCAGAGTGGCTTGCCATTTGCTTCTCCAGCTCATTTTAAAGATGAGGAAATTGGGGCAAACAGGGGTAAGTGACTTGGCTAGGGTCACACAACTAGTAAATGTCTGAGGCCAGATTTGAACTCAGGAAGATGAGTCTTCCTGATTCCAAGCCTGTACTCTATCCACTGCACCACCTAGCTACCCCTGAGATGACAGACTATCTTTTTTATATTTGAACTTAATGTTTCCATGAGCTCTTTTATAGACACCAGCTCCACAAAAATGGTTTTTCCTAGATAGTATAACCATGTTCATCCCTATCAATCTATATTTATCAAAGAAAGTAATAGAAGTAATAAATGAGATTAAGCCCCATTGGAAATTTCTCCGCATATAAGCTAAAATAAATAAGCACCATTATAACTCTAGGATTCCATTTGTCAGGATTGATAGGACTTTTTGTTTCAGCTGCCATTCCAAATCATAAGGTCTTTTTCAGGCATGGAACAGCTGAGCTAGGAGAGTGTCTGTATTTCAAATGCTATAACACTGTTGCACTCATAAATGCATTGTCCCTAAATGCTGAAGATACAGAGTAAGGATCTGATTTAGTGCTTGTTGTCTCCCCTCCAGAATGTAAATTGTTTGTGAGTAGAGATTGTTTCTTTGTACTTGTATACCCAGAGCCTAGCCCAGTACCTGGCATACAGTAGCAGCTTAATCAATCTTTATTGACTCATCAGGATTAGAATGCCCTACAGTATACCAGAGGAGGGTGGAAAAGTTATCACCAAATTAAATTTGAAATGCATAATAACCGTGTTAGGGGTAACCTCAAACTGTGTGGACCTCAATCAATGATCTCAGTAAAGATATCAAACATAGCCATGAGACTAGAAGTCAACCTAGGGTCCATGGAACCCCAAATGGTTTGTGGATAGATTTTGGGTATGGAGGTCTATGAATTTTTTTTAAAATAATTTGATAACTGTATTTCAATATAATTGGTTTCCTTTATAACCCTATGTATTTTATTTCATGCATTTAAAAATATTATTCTGAGGAGTCCTTAGGTTTCACCAGACTTTCCAAGGAGTCCATGACACAAAAAAGGTTAAGAATCCCTGGTCTGGAGGGTGCTTTATAGGCCTCCATAAATAATCCAAAACAGATTTTTTAAAAACAAGTGGCCAAGGGGACAGAGACGAGGGGCTTTTCTAGAAACTTCACATGGGAAGAGGCTAAGTGAGGAAGGCTACCATCAAAGACAAGAGCCCTGTGACTTTGGACAGCATGAAGCCAAGGATGGCAGAGGATGCAAACGCTGTTTGGAGGAGAGGGCCCTGGCCCAGCCTAAGATCAAGTGGTTATACACCATCCCAATATCTGCTCTTGAGCCATCCACCCCAACCATGGTGGCCTCAGTCCCAGTGAGCTTGGTAGCCAAGCTGACATCCTGAGAAATGGCCCAATCTGGCTGGAAAGCAGAACTACAAAAGGCAGGCTCTTCAGAAAGGATCTCTGACCTACTTAGAAGAGATGCAGAAACAGGCCTGACCAGACCTTAATCTATCTGAGCTGGAGAAATAAGAGGAGCCCTGAGGTCCTGGACTCTGATCTATCTACTCCTGACTTTATCATTCTGTCACTCATTCATCCCACCCCTCTACCAGGCCAGGGATTGCAGAAAGGAACCAGACTTCCCAAAAGTGTGCTAAGGCACAAAAAGTCACTCTCTTTTGGTGGTTCTAAGAAAGCCAGCTAGCCATACCTAGCTACATGGGCTAAGTGGAACAGAATTGCTATAGAAAGTTCAGATACTATGTCAAATTGCTTGTCTTCTCAAGGATGGGGGAGGGAATGGAGGGAGAGAATTTAGAACTCAAAGTCTTAAGAAATGAATGTTAAAAATGTTTTTACATGTAATTAGGGAAAATAATTTTTAAGAAAAGAAAGTTTAGGTACCACACAGTTTTCTTTTATATACACTTCAAATTACCTGACCTTGGTACACTGTTTTTCTGAATTTGTCTATTCTTTTCTCCCTTATACATAATCTCTAAAACATGTACCCTTGTGGTCTGGAGCACGTGATAGCAGGGGGTAAAAAAAGAAAGTAACAACAGGTGGCAGGAAGAGTGTGCAGTTACAGTGGCAGCTGCTGGAGGGGAAGAGTCTTAGAAACTGGGGACAGTAGATCTCTGCACTGAGGAAGCCAAGTAGGCTCAGGGACGATGGAAGTCATGGGGCCATTCTCTAGTTAAGTTAGTCAGTCAACAAGCTTTTATCAAACATCTACTATGTGCCAGGCAGTGTGCTAAGCACTGGGGATACAGATATGAAAAAGAAAAACAGTCTCTGTTCTCAAGGAACTTACAACTGGAAGACAAACCACAAAAAGAAGCACAAGCATGATGGAGGATTCCAAAGGAGCTTAGCAGGGTGGGACTGCTCTGGGTGCCCTCCTTCCATAGAAGTTCTGGTGGGAACTCTCCAGGCTGTCCTCCAATCAGAGGTTCCGGGAGGAGCTCTCCACTCTGCCCTCCAATCAGAGCATACTGATTAGGTATGAGGTCCAGAGCTGCTATGATCTCAGACCTCTTTACCATATGGATGAGGAAAGTGAGGCCCATTCCAGTACTTTCCAAAGGTCATCCAATTAATTCAGTGCACTGTTCTTCCCACTGAAGCAGGATCCTCTATAAAAGGGCGTCGGCTCAGGTTAGAGTTAGGGCCTCCTTGGGTGGTGGTGGAGAGAGGAGAAAATGCATGTTGAGAGATATTGGCTCTAACAGCCAAGAGAGAATTAAGAGTCGATGATAACAGCAAGGTTTTAAATAGGAAAGACTGAGTGAATGGGGGGAATTAATGGTTTAAAGAGTTAATTTGGAGGGAACATATGTGGTGGAGGAGGGAGGAAGTCTAAGAAGCTCAATTTGTAAATGTTGAGGACAGAGGTGTGAAAACTGTCAGATCTGCTCAGAAGGTTAGGTGCCTCAAGCTAAGATTAAAAGTCAGGGAAAGATCATAAAACCATAGATTTATTGCTAGAAGGGGTCAATCTAGTCCAAGCATCTTATTTTTTAATCGATGAAAACAAGAACCAAAGATTTCCCCAATGTTCCACAGGTAGCTAAGTGGCTAAGTCAAGATTCAAATCCAAGTTCATTGATTTCAAATCCAAGAGTCCATTTTCTAGAAGTTATTTATAAAGGAGAAGAGATAACCAAACTCAAGTTGGGGGTGAGGGGTGGGGGATGGTGCTGAGGTAAGGTAATTAAAAGTACATATAAAAGAAAACTATCCAATCTCTGACTATATGGTACCTAAACTTTCTAAAATCATTCTATCCAACTTCATGAACCTTTCTCTCTTCCTAAGGCTATAAGGCTCCCTTGAGGTCTCCAAAAAAAGTGGCATCTTCTCCAATGTTCCACACTACCTCAAAAACTTTGGAGCCAAGGAGTCCAAGGAGTCCACTGAGCCAATTCCAAAAAACAACTAAAGTCCTAGAGAAGGCTCATGAAGAGATCTTTTTACACTCTTTGCTCAATCAAATAATCCCTCTTCCCCCTGCCCCTCCCCTCCCCAAACAGGCACTCTAAGGGACAACTTGGAGCTGCAAATTTTAACATCAGTACTAGTTATAATATCCCAGTGGTGAACCCACCCTGTAAAGGAGAAATGAGGAAAGGCCTCCAGTTCTGGATCTTCCACTAATTAGCCTTGTGACCCTGAGTCATCTCTCTGGTTCTCCAGTTCATTATCTGCAAAATGATGGAGTTGGAATAAATGATTGCCAAGGTCCCTTCCAGATCTAAAATTATAAGACTAAGTCCGTTCAATATCTACAGTACCGTTGGCATTCAATAAAGACTAAACTATGTATCATATTAATATTTATTAACTTTAAATTATGCATAAACAGAGTTCAATGCCCAAAATAAGCCTGACACAATTCCTATTCCATCTTGGAGCTGCAGCTCACTTCTTAAAGAGCCATTCACTCAGATGGGCATACCACCAAGTGGTCATAGTTTTAGAAATCTTATCCCATGTACTAACTTTTTGCCTCTTGAAATATGACCCTTGTGAAAAAAAAATGCAGCAGTTCAAAATTTCCATGAGGACCCCACTGGGGCAAATGAAAGGGTCAAGTGACTCCAATGGGCAAGTCAGCAAGAATGGGTCCAAAAAATATATCTGAGGACCAAGAAAAACTAAAATGTCTCTGGCTGCAGAATGTTTCTGCTTCTAATTTATTAATGGCTCCCACTCCCTTTCAGGACAAGAAACAACATCCTATTTGCGTTTTTGTCACTTCCTTTTGACACAACTGAGATTAAAAATTCAAAGTCAGTGGTGGTGAATAATGTTCTTCAAAAATGGCTGAAGAGACGACCCTGTGGGCCTAAGATCACTGTAGCCCCTAAAAAAGTACATTGGAGATGCAGAAAAACAGCAAGAAGCAGCTTGGATTGATACCAAACCTCTGCATGCATCAAGGGTCAGTTTGTTTCTCAGTTTTTTAAGCGACTAAGTTCAGGAATAGATTTAACCTACTAAGATGGGGTAAAGATTTCCAGGATGATACCACCTCACTTACAGAACCTAGTGTCCTATTCTTCCACTCAAGAGATGCCCTAGCCAGTAGTGGAGAACCTGCAGCCTTGAGGCCACATGTGGCCTTCTAGGTCCTGGGGTTCAGCCTTTTGACTGAGTCCAAGTTTTACAGAACAAATCCTTTTATTAAGGGGATTTGTTCTGTGAAGTTTGGATTCAGTCAAAGGGCCACACTTGAGAACCTAGAGGACCACATGTGGCCTCAAGGCCACAGGCTCCCCACCCCTGCCCTAGACAAACTTGTTAAAGGATCTAACTCCAAGGTAGTATTGGAGGCCTGGCCCCACTTTCCTCTTTCCCTGGCCTTTTCCTGCCGTATCCTTCCTCCTCTTCCTTCTTCCTTTCACCTGCCCAGATGGCCAGTGTCCTATCCTTGACCTCCCCCTCTGTTGTGGAAAGCTTATCAGTTCTTCAAGATCCAGTTTACATTCTATTTCCTGTATAAAGCTGGTTTCTCTCTCAAATGGACCTGTGATATTTGATCTTTCCCTCCCACCATGAAGCTCAAATAACATTTTGTCTCTCTTCTTACCTTGTTCAACTTTGTAAGAGGCATTAGTTATTTGAATATGTGATTCTTTTATAAATTCCTTGAGGGAAAGGATTATATCTTATTTATCTTTACATGTCCTTTGAGATTATTCCAATAAACAAAATTAAAACTATAAAATTGAATACCTGCCCTAAGAAAGGGCTAAAGTCATTCCAAGGAAGGTACAACAGCTAATCTCCCCAAAACATATCTGTATTTTACAATGACAAGAAAGCAAAGCCATGTAGGAAGGCAGGTAAGAGAGAGAGGTACCCTTGAGGACCAAGTTTAAGGTAAACAATTTAGGATTTAGCAGGTAAATTTGGTAATCAGGAGCCTTGAGGTGAAGCTATGCAAAAGGACAGTCTCCAAGGGGTAAAGGTATAACATCACTCTCATAATCACATTCAGAGAATATTCTGATTCTCATCAACAGGGAGGAACTAGTTGCTGGAGTAGAAATGATGGGACCTTTGACCACCTCATCCTAGAGTTTGTGACAGAGGAGAGGAAATCTGGGCATGCCCTCCAAGATTTAGGGAAAGCAGATTTCAAAGGTTTCTAAGGAAAAATGGGTAGGATCCCATGGAACAAAATGCTTCCTGGGGAGGTAAACCCACGGTGGGATAGGAGATGCTCAAGGATGAATTACTGAAGATACGAAGGGAAATGATTCCAATGAGGAAGGAAAATGCGATAAAACCTTTGTTTGGGGAAGGGGATGAGATGTTGAGAAGGGCCCATGAAGAGAAAGTAGAGCTGCTTATTTCCTATTTAGCTTCTGCTTTCTCTGCAAAGAATGACCTTTACACTGGAAATGATACAACCAAAAAAAAAAAGAAAAAAGACAAAAAGACAGCTGATATCCAAGATAAGCAAGGAGATAGTGAGAGAATCTCACCAGTTACCTGGCCGGGATGAATTATTGTATCCACAGATCCTGAACATACTGGCAGGTGTGACTGCTGAGCCACTGTCAATGATATCTGAAAAATCAGGGAAAACATGCCAGAAGATTGGAGAAGGGCAAACGTCTTGGTTTTCTGTTACCTGTGGCCAGTGGGCTTGATGTTGAGTCCTAGGAAAATTCTAGAAGGTGACATTAAAGCAATGCTTAGCAAATATCTAGAAAGGAAGTGGGGGTTACAAAGAGCCCTAATTGCTGTCTAAAACAGTCATATCAGATCAACTTCAATTCAGGAATACTAAGCTAGTAGACGAGGGATGGCTGAGGACAGTTATCCTAGATTATAGCAAAGCTTTTGAGAAAGTATTTCATGCTATTCTTATAGAGAAGATGGAGAGGTAAAAATTAGACACTACAATATGATCACATGGATTAAGAATCAGTTGACTCATATGAGCTGGACTCATAGAGTAAGTTGTTAATGGTTCAATGTTAACATGGCAGGAAGTTTCTAATGGGATCCCTCTGAGACCTTGGATCTGGACTGTTTAATGATTTTATCAGTAACTTAGAGGTATAGATGGTATGCTCATCAAATTTACAGATGATGCAAACATGGAGACAGTATCCAAAAGGACCTTGACAGGCTAAGATTATTGGACCAAATCTACTAAGAAGAAATACAACAAAAGTAAATGTAAGGACTTGCAGTTGGGTACTAAAAAAATCAACTTCATAAGAATCAGACAAAAGAGGAAAGGATAGACAGCATTGTTTTAATAAATATCTGGGGATTTTAATGGTCTTAAGGCTCAATGACCCAGCAGTGTGATGTGGCAAGTTAGAAAAAACACTAATGTGATTTGGGGCTTCATTAAGAAGGACACAGCTTCCGGGAAGTTGGAGGTGATAATTCCAATGTACTCTCCCTCGTCAGACCTCATACGGACTACTACGTTCAGTTCTGAGGACTATAGTTTAAGAGAGATTAGCTGGAGAGTGTCCAGAGGAAGGCAATTAGGTAGGGAAAAGACTTATTCTATGACGCATGAGGAGTCAAGGAATGGGGCATGCTTAGCCTAGAGAAAGAAGACTTGGGGTAAAGGCATAGGAACAAGAAAAGTGTCTTCACATATCTGAAGGGCTGTCCCATGGAGGAGGGACTTATTGTGACCAAAGAGGATAGAGAAAACTGGAGTAATGGAGGCAAGTTGTGGAGACAAGTTTAGGATTAATGTCCAGAAAAAAATTCCCTGGTGATTGGCACTGCCAAAAGTGACAGGGTATCTCCACAGCAGGCAGGCTCCCCTGTCCTGGGAAGTCCTCCAGCCTATCTGGTGGGTGGCTTAAAGATTCATTTTGATTGTGGGTTGGACTGAACAGTCACTTCCAACTCTCAAATTCTGGAGTCCTGTGATTATCTGACAGGGGACAGTTTATGTCCCCAAGGTTATTTTGAGTGCACAAAACAATTTTTCTTATGCTTTTTCTACCTCCAATTGTTCAAATACAAAGTATTTTATTTTGAAATTCAAGATTTAAGATGACTAGAAGTCTATCTTCCAAATACTTTCAAAATCATATAGAAAAAGATGGCTACCTTTATATTGCAGAAACTATGACTGGCACAAATTCAAACCTAAACAAAGCATGTAGAAATACAAATATTAAAGGTATTCATGACCATGATAATGGTCCCTGTATTTATTGGCTTCCCCTTATATATTTTCAACAGAAATCTCCAATATACTAGAGATTAGGAACCAAGTTCAGAAACAAAATATCTTCATCCTCAAAAGCACAGTGATCAAAAGAAAAAGGTACAGTAGTGTAAACAATAAAGCTAGATTTTAAAAAAATGAGTGTGATAGAATTCAGGATCAGTTTGATAGGAAAAATATAAACACAATAAGCTATATTAATGGCAAAATTAAATCATATGATCTCAGTAGAGGAAGATATCAGTAGATGAAAAGTCTTGACAAAATTCAATGCTGATTTCTGTTTTAAAAAAATATAAAAAAGCATTGGAATAAAGAGACCTTTCCTTAATACGGTTAATTATTACCTATCTACATAAAATCAAGAGCCAGCTTTACTCATAAAGAAGAAACCCCAAATAAAGGCTTTTTCAATAAGATCATGGGTAAAAGGAAGATTTTCTTTATCATCACCATTATTTTATACAGTACTAGAATTGCTAGCTAGAGTAGTAAGTTAAGAAAAAGAAATTGAAGGATTAAATGCAGGTAAAGAGAAAACAAAATGATCCGAGTTTGCATTTTCCACTTGGTCTACTTAAAGAATCTTGGAGAATCAATTAAAAAATTGACCAAAACAATAACTCCAGCAAAGCAGCAGGATATAAACTGAGCCCATGCAAATCATCGGCCTTTTTATAGAGTACCAAGGGAATCCAATAGGAAGAGACAGAGCTATTCCATTTAAAATAACTACAGAATGTATGAAATAATTGGGAGTCAGCCTACTCAGACACTCACAGGAACTATATAAATACAACAATAAAACACTTGTTATGGAAAAAGAGACAAACCTAAATAATTTGAGTGATATTAATTGCTCTTAGTTGGGCCATGCCAATATTATAAAAATGACAACATTACCTGAATTTACTATTTAGAGCCATGCCAAACCCCCAAAGGGTTAATTCAAAGAGCTAGAATAAATAATAAAATTTATGTGGAAGAACAAAAGAGGAAGAATTTCAAGGGAAATAATAAAAAGAAGTAGGAAGGAAGGGGGCCTAGCAGCACCACATCCTAAACTCTAGTAGTAATCATTAAAACTATGTGAAGCTGGTTAAAAAATAGAGAAGTAGATCAGTGGGAGAGATAAGGAATGTAAGGTTCAAAGGCAGAGGACAACAGTAGCAGGGTGTTTCATAAACACAAATATATAACTACTGGGTGAAGGACTCAGTTTGGTTGGCAAAAACTGCTGAATAACATGTAAAGCAAGCTGGCAAAAAATGAAATTTAGGCCAAGATCTTATGTTATATACCACAACAAGTTCCAAATGTATACACACATGAATTAGATGAAAGTAACATCACAAATATATTATAGGAGCAGAGAGGAAGATAACTTTCACAACCCTGGAAAGGAGAAGAGTTCTTGGCCAAACATAGAGAGGTACACAGAAGATAAAATAGGCCATTTTGATTACAAAAAAATTGAAAAGCTTTTGCACAAACAAAAATAATATAGCCAAAATTAGAAAGGAAACTGTTAACCGGGAAAATATTTTTTTTGCAAGTTTCTCTGGCAAAATACTATCTAGGGAATGAATATAGATACATAGGAGCAATTTCTCAGTGGATCGATTTTCAAAGGATATGAACAAGAAATCCTTTGGTCATGGGGAAAAAAGCAAATCATCAAAAGTAAGAAAACTATTCCAAATAAGAGAAATTCAAATTAAAAGAACTCTGAGGTTTCACCTTATAATCTTTAAATGGGCAGGGAGGATTAAAAAAAAAAGGAAAATTACAACCATTGGAGGGGATATGGGAGAATAAGCACAAATAGTACACTGTTGTTAGAACTGAGGATTGACCCAAACATTCTGGAAAGAATTTGGAACTATGCCCCCAGAATCACTAATGTACATATCCCAGTTGTCCCAATAATACTACTATTAGGCATATACCCCAAAGAAAGAGAAGACAGAAAGGACTAATATATGCCAAAATATTCACAGTAGCCTTTTTTGTTATACTAAAGAACAGGAAACTAAAGCGGAGCGGAAACCCATCAATTAGGGGATGGCTTAAACAAATTACAGCATATTAAGGCATTGAAATATATTTACTGTTGAGCTGTAAGCAATGATGAAAGGGACAGATTCAAAGAAACCTGAGACTTGTATGAACTGATGCAGAGTGAAAGGAAGAGAGCCAGGAGAATAACTCATACTGTGACTACAACACTGTAAAGAAAATCAACATTGAGGTACTTAAGGACTCTGATCAAGGAAATGACTTCCAATGATGAAACATTCTACCCACCTCTAGATGGGGAGGTGAGGGGCCAGGAGTGCAGAATGCGACATATATTTTCCATCATGGCTAATAAGTAGATTTTACACACACGTATACTATCTTTTATAAGGGAGGGTTTTGGGGGGGGCTGGGTGGAGAATTTCTGGGGAGTGATAGTGATGTAAAAGAAAAGAGGGTCAACAAAGCATCTAAGAAAATGAACAGATGATAAAAGAAGGAAATTTAGTGAAAAACAAATAAGCAGAACAGATTTTCAAACTAATGTACTAAATTTAACAGATACTTTAAAAAGTCATGAAAAACTAAACTGGTTGTAATGAGAACTGCGGTTTTTATAACAAACTCTTTTTTGTTGTTCTTTGCATATCAAGTTCATAATAATAATAAATTTAACAGGTATCACAAGTCTGAATACTAGAAAATGGTATTCGGAAACTGAACAAAAAAATATCACCACCTTCCTACCCCATTTACGTGACTGAGGCAAGAGGGTGCAAGATGACTCAGCATAGACAGGGTCTTTGAAAGTTACCATCAAAAATAACTTCTGATTTGTGCCAAATAATGCACCCATTCATTGGCCAGTGAGTAAAGTGCCTCCCCCCAAAAGGGACCAATGAGCAAAGTGTAATTGAACTGACAAAGTCATTCGTCTACTTATTCGGCAAATAATCCACTCAGGATTTACAGTATAACATGTGGTTCCTTTCTTCAGGGCATTACAACTTAGCAGGGAAAGAAGATAAACATAAAATTCTACTGGACATCAGAGTTAAGACAAGTAGAAGCTATGCCCCAGGGCAGCGCCCACAAGGAATAGGATGAAGGTCACTTTTAGGTGTGACTTTTTAATAAAATTTCCACCGAAGTCATACTCCAAAGTGAGACCAAATTTTCAAATGCAAAGAAGATGCTATCTTTAGACCTTGCTTAGGGTACACAAACGGATCTGGACAGGCTAGCTGTGATTAACTGTTAAGTGAGTGGTCGAAGAAATAAGAACTATCTAAGTTCCAAGGAAGGAGATCTCACCGTGGGCTGGATTGTCAGTGAAGGACTTCATGAAGAAAATGAGACTTGATCTGGGCAGGTTTTGAATTAGTAGAGAAGAAGGTGTGTGTGGAGGGATGGGAGAGAAGGAGAAATAGAAACAAAAATTCAAAGTCAGCCTCTTTGCCACACAGACTTCTCAGTTTCTTCCTGGGGTAAGATTAACCTAGTTTGATCTCTGACAGAGTTAGTCTTCAGCCCATCTTGGGAACAAAGAGCAGAGAAGCAAAATGGGAAAAAAGGAGTGGGTCTATCTAGCTTAGGCAAATAACACATGCTGGGAAAGATCAGGCTTGGAGACTTCCCAAGGGAAATAATTCTTTCCAGCAGCTGGAGAGCCCTAATACACTGCCACGTCCACAGAGACACTCAAGGAGCCGTTTCCCAAAGAGTTTCTTTCCAAGCGCTTTCCCATGGCCCCACTCCTAGAACCAGAACTTTCCTCCCTAAGTAACCAGTAGCACCTCCCCTTCTAGACTCATCTTTCAATATCCACTACCTTTGTATCTATCTCTGGTGCCTGGGACACAGTCAGCAATGAAGGTCACTGTTAGGTGGACTTTTTGGCAAATTTTCCACCAAAGCTCTACTAAAAAGGGGACTAAATTTTCAAATGCAAAGGAGATGCCAAATGAATTTTTGTTCAATTGACTTGATCTCTTAATGCAAGGTGGTTAATGCAGAGAAGCTGGGTTGAAACAGCTATTTAAGGAGGTTGGCTAGTTAGAGAGACTTGGGGATCCTAGGTTAAAAATATGCCATTGATTCTGTAGTACAATTCCCCACCCCACCATCCCTTCCCCACCCTTGGATTTGAGTTCTAGTCTTGGTTTCACTATTAAGTGCCAACTTCTTTGTGGATCAGTTAACACCAATCACGTTTCTATGTGTTCAAGTCTCAAATGAGGTGCTGTGTCCTCCAAGAACCCTCCTGCTATTTGCCTCCAGCTAAAAATGATCCCTCTTTCTTTCTAAATCTTTTATCCCTCTCTGAGCTTTCCCGTGTACTAATTTGTTATTTTTTTAAAATATGGCTCATGCCTGCACTAGACTGCAGGCTCCCTGAAGGCAGGGAATATATTTTTTTTTAAATTTTTGTATCCCCATCATCTAGCCACGTACATACTTCTCAATAAAACATTTGCCAAATTTAAGTTAAAATCTGTAAAATAAGTTCATAACAAGAACAGCTAGGTGGTGCAGTGAATATAGCACTGGCCCTGGAGTCAGGAGGACCTGAGTTCTAATCTGGCCTCAGACACTTGACACATTAGCTGTGTGACCTTGGACAAGTCACTTAACCCCAATTGCCCTACCTTCCTCCCTCCCCCCCCAAAAAAGAAGGAAAAAAAATAAGTTCAGAACAAACTTCTCTCCCCCACCCACTAAATGGGGAATTTGACAACAGAGCAAACACACATAAAAGTGCTTTGAAAAGGTGAACTATACACCCTCAATTGTTATAGATAACTACATGCTCAGTAGACTGCAGAGACAAAACCAGAATTTCTTCTCAGGTCTTAAACTCCCAACCGTGACTAAGAAGTACATCATTAAGTTCCCTTAAAACCAGAATGAGGGCAGTTTCATTCTTGGGTCTGCCTCCCTTCCTTTCCCACATGTATCTTTCCTCTGATCAAATCTGCCCATGGTTGTCTAACAGTGAAAACCAGGGTAAGTTTGATGTAGTCAAGAGATTCCTGTCCTGCTCAAGCTATCTTCCTATCAATTATATTGGCTACGCCCCCACTACATGTGTAATGGAAGGAGGGACTGGCCAAAGAGAGCTCAGTCCTTATGACATTTGTAGATAACCCTCTCCTGGTTTCAATACAAGCAATCACATGGAAATTTTGGGGAGCCAGTTTCCAGTCATGATTAACTCAGGAGTCGATACTTTGAAGTGAAGGAAGTCTTCTAATCATCTGCAGAACTGGAAAAATCTATGGCTCCAGAAGTCCTGAGGTAGAACTGAGGGTGAATATCAAAAAGTAACAACCTGCCTATCTCTCATTCTCTTTTTCTATGCAAATTCAAATGAGGAAGACTGTTTTAAGTTTTAAGGGAACAGTAGCCACCCTATATCTCACCTGGCTGCCATGTCTTCATGGGCACAAAGCACCTTAATTTCTTTTGTGTTTTTTCTTTCCTGACTTTAGGTGAATGAATATTACAAGAGGAAAGTGTCTCAGCAATGTTGTGAGTCAATACATCCAAAGGTCCCATTGGAGATAGCAATGGCTTCTAGGAATAGACAAAATGCCTGTGGACAGATGTGGAAAAAACAGGCACCCAAGGATAGTGGCAGTTTCAGGGATTATGAGCCTCTATGACAGAAAGAAGTATGAGCTGTGGCCTCTAGAAAGTCAGACACCTGGAGCCCAACAAAGAGCTACATGAATTAAGGGGAAGACTCCACAAAAGGAAAAAGGGGCCTCTTAGTCAAGAATAACCCATTTACCACGTGTTCTTTACATGAGTGCCTTATGACCATTATACTTTTAAGTTTGAACCCACTTCTCCAAAGGACTTTACATGTGGAAAGATAGCATATATCCTAGTTTAGGGGGAATGTCTTGTACCAACTCTTCTTGATGTAACTTCTCAGTAAATTTCTTTTCTGAAAACTAAGAAAGTTTAATCCATTGGTTAATAAGGGGAAGCATGCTGATGGGGGCTCAGGAGTTACAATACTAGAACTCTCTACCCCTTGGGGTTACCCTAATAGAACTAGTAGCAGTTACTTGCCTTGTGCAGACCCAATCTGCCAGTTCAAATGTGACTTGAGGAAATGGCTACATTCAACACCTGACTAAAAAAGTCAGAAAAAATAAAGGAAAAAAGTTGTCACCATTAAATGGGCTGTTTCACATATAGTATAATGTTTTGTTTTGTTTTTTCTAGATCTTACATTGTCTATTTCTTCTTGGGAGATACATGGGTAAGAGATGCTGATGAGTCTAAGCTCTGATCTGGCAGGATTGTAGGTTTTGAAAGATGGTAACTACTTTGTGGGCCAAGTCAACAAGCATTTATTAAGCACTTACAGTATGCACAGTGGTTAAGGAGGGAATACAATAAAAAAGGGAGTTCCTGCCCTCAAGGAGTTTATGTTTTAACAGAAAAACCTGGGCAGCTGGATGTTGCCATAGTAGATAGAACGTCAGGCCTGGAGTCAGGAAGACTGATCTTCCTGAGTTCAAATCTGGTCTCAGATACTTCCAAGCTGTCTGACCCTGAGCAAGTCACTTAACTCTGTCTCAGTTACCTCATCTGCTAGAGGAGGAAATGGTAAACCACTCCAGTATCTTTGCCAAGAAAATGCTAAATGGGGTCACAAAGAGTTGGACATGACTGAAAAACAACTGGGGGAAAACAACACCAAAAAAATGGTGCTGGAGTGGGGAGGGGAGCATGAAGAAATCTAGTTGGTCAGGAGTAGAGCCCAGAAATGGTGGGCCCTTTCTCAAAATGGAATTTCTGGGAGAAAATTACCAATTGGAAGATGAGTCCACAGGGACAGAGGCATCTTCCAAGTGAAGAGCTCTTTTTATAACTGTTTGATGTATATGGAAAGGTGGGAAAGCTGTATGCAAGTGGAAAGCAGACATTACATTAAAAAGTGAGAAAACAGACATTGCAATTACATGACACATAAAGCCATCATTCTAATGATAATTAGTGTGATTTATGTATTATGTCTGATGACCCCGTAAGAAAACCATAGGTTAGAGTTAGGAAACAACTGCATTTTAGATGTTTAAAGAAAACTTTAACGTATTCAAAACACATGGAGTTCCAAAGTTTAGAGAAATTTCAAGCATTCAGTCAGGTGAAAATAGCCTTCTCTAACCAGTCAGGCAACAAGCATTTAAGTACCAGGCACTATGCTAAGCAACGGGGATACAAAGAAAGGCAAAAGCACCGTCCCTGCGCTCAAGAAGCCTCCATTCTAATGGAAGAGACAACATGCAAATAATTATGTACATACAAGATATACCCCAAGAAAATGGAAAGTAATCTTACAGGAAAGACACTAGGACATGTCACACCAAGGCAATGCAATGGCCCACAACCTATACCAGCACATGTACTTTTAGCATGACAATAAGCTATTCAGGCTGCATAAAATGCTCTCTCTTGCCCTTGGATTTGAGTGTTGAATGCAGAGTCTCTTTCATTAACATAGATAACGAAAAGCTTACTTTTGTCAGTGCCAAATGTTAGTTCTGGTTGGAAGAACCTGCCTTCCCATCCAGATCAGGCTTCAGATGTTATAGATTGGATTACAAGACCCTTGGCCTCTGCCAGTTCTCTTCTTGGAAGGATACCTTGGCTTTTTCACACTTCATCTTGGCTCAAATACAGTTTCAGGAATTTACCCCAGTCAGCACTGAGAGGATGTCAGATAGGCCTGAATAGGCTACTGGGGGTATTGTTTGGCAGGAAGGGAATTTTCTGTTGATTTTGAATAATGAAACAAAGAAATAACAATCATACAGTATTGTTGGAAATGGTAGGAACTGGGGGTTTGCTGGGTATTTGTGAGAGAATAGCTTTGGTTCAGACAGCACCCGATGAGATGAAGAGATTTCTAAGCTGAAGCTGAAAATGTCCTCTTCCAAAACAATTGAGAAAAAGAATAATGTCACTTTGGATCAGGCTCAAGGCAAAAGGCAATAAGAAATAAACCAGAAACCCAGCAGCAAGAGATAGGCAGCTAGGTGGCGCCATAATGCATAAAGTGCCAGGCATGGAGTCAAGAAGACTCATCTTCCTGAGTTCAAATCCTGCCTCAGACTTTTTTTTTTTTGCTTTGCTGTGTTACCCTGGCCAAGTCACTTAACCCTGTTTGCCTCAGTTTCCTCATCTGTAAAATAAGCTGGAGAAGGAAATGGCAAACCACTCTAGTACCACTCTGGAGAAAACTCCAAATGAGGTCACAAAGAGCCTGACATTGACTGAACACACACACACACACACACACACACACACACACACACACACCCCAGAAGCAAAAAATGGGAAGGAAAGGAATAAGCATTTATATAGCCCCAACTATGTGCCAAGCACAGTGCTAAGTGCTTTTACAAAAATTATCTCATTTAATCCTCACAACAGCCTTTCCAGATAAGTGCTATTATCATTCCCATTTTACAGCTAAGGAAATGGAGACAAATAGAAGTTAGGTGACTTGACCAGGTCCACACAGCCAGTAAGTATTTGAGGCTGAAACTGAATTCAGATCTCCCTAACTTCAGGCTCAGTGCTCTACCCACTTCATGACCAGCTGCCTCTAAAATTCTAAGTCCTAAAGGAGCACTGGCTCTGGAGGACCCAGTTCAAACCAGACCTCTGCTACTAGTCTCTTGCATGACCCTGGACAAATCCCTCCCTGCTGCCTCAGTTTCCTCCACTGGAAAATGAAAGCTTTGGCCTCGAAGGCCTCTCAAGTCCTTCCTAATTCTTGATCTAGGATCCAAGGGTAGCTCTGTTAATCAATTCAGCTCATGTCAATTCAGCAAATGTTTTATAGGGGACTATATGCAAGTCACTGCGCTATGTACTGGGGGAAGAGCCAAGCATTAAAAGCATACACCTATCCACTACAATCCCAAGGTCTTCTTATTTTAAATTGAAATTGCATTGTTTTCTTTGGTTCTAACAGCGATCATTATTCCCCAGATCTTTTAAACCTTCCATATCTTTTACTTGCAAAGGTGGTTTTTTTAATTACTTGTACATTATATACTATCTTAAGATCTTTTTGGATCCCAATTCCATTGTCTAATTTGCTAGATATCCCCTTCAGCTTTATGTCACTTGTAAATTTGATAAACAGGTCATCCGTGCCTTCATTAAAGACAATGACATAATAATTGAGCAGAATAAGGCCAAGCTTGGATCCCTGGGGGGACCCCACTTTTTTCTCAGGCTGACATCGTTTCATCAATGACTACTCCTTGGGCCTAGTCACTCAACTAGTTCTGTAGCAATTCCATCTTAGCCACTAAGAAACCACGAGATCTCTCTGTTAGACTGCTTGCTAAAACCTAAGCAATTCCATACAACGTCTACAGTATTTCCCATGCCTCAACCTAATAATATTGTCAAAAAAAGAAAGTTTTAAAGTATGCTTACTTCTAAGTCATCATCCGTTCCCTCCTAATGCTTACATCTAGTTAGAGTGGCATGAGATAGCAGTGGAATACGACAGATGTACCAATAGGACCTAACAATGCAAACTAAGTATGTAAAAACAGTCTTGAGGTCTAAGGAAGAAAAGATTTCTGAAGGGAAGAAACAGCAATCCCACTCAACAAAGGATCAAAGATTTAAGGTTGGTAGTAAGTAGCAGAGTCGGGATTTGAATCCAGGGTCTTTGGCTCCAAACCAAGGTTTCTTTTCCTCACACATTACAGGTACAACCAAATTAGTTGGGGCATGACCACAATTTGGTAATTTGGTATGAAGAGCTCAGACCTATATTCTTTTTGGGGGGAGTGGCAATTGGGGTTAAGGGACTTGCGCAGGGTCACACAGCTATTAAGTGTCTGAGGTCAAATTTGAACTCAGGTCCTCCTGACTCCAAGGCCAGTGCTCTATTTACTATGCCACTTAGCTGCCCCCATATTATTCTTTATATCCTCCATACTACCAAGTGCACAGTAGGAAATCAATGAATCAAAACTGGAGCACATAGACAATAGAAATCAACAAACCAATCATGCCAATCAATGAACCAACTATGCCACGATCCTCTTTAGACACTGCCATGTGGAAAAAATAAATCTGGCCTGGGGAACAGGATAAGAATATATGGTCTTCCCGGTCAAGAGAAGTATTTGTTTCTCAGCAATGAAAGAATAAATTGCAATTTAGTATTATGAAGTTTTTAGTTATTGTGGCTGGCTAGAACCACTTATAGCGATTTTTTGAACAAAAGTGTTTGTTTCTCAGCAATAAAGGAATAAGTTGCAATTTAATGTTATAAAGTTTTTAATTATTGTGGCTGTCTATAACCACTGATAGCAATTTTTGAGCAGTAAAATGTTTTATTTGTGCGGGATCTCCAACAAGAAGATAAATTCCTTAAATCTGAACATTTTTGATAAATCGATTAGAATTAATTTTTCTTTATTCAGACTTTTTGGGGGGCATAGGGTTTTTCTGAATTTTTTTGTTTTGATCTAACCTATCCAAGAATAAAATTTTAAAAAGCAACATTCTGAAAACTATTATCACATGTAGACAAACTTTAGTGAAAACTCATTTTTCCCCTAAGAATTTCCTCTATTCCATTATGCAGTCCCCACCCAAGATAACAACAGGGACTGATAATGCTTAAGATTCAGGATAATTAGTGTTCCCTAGAATTGGGGAACTAGCATTCCGATGATATCACACCACATAAGAACACATTTCACACTATAAACAGCAACCCAGGATCACTCCAAAGGTGAACTTAGGATGTTACACTTTACTACATTGAAGGAATCATTGAACACCCAGGCTCTCCCAGTATAATCAAGTATTTCTGTAACCTCTACACATTGGTCCCTAGCTCTTTTTTGGAGAAAACTAGTCTCCTCCAACTTCCATATGACAAGTATTTTGATTATACTCCATACTACTCTTTAGGTTGGAGTAATTTCATTTTACTTCAGAGACAACTCACACAGCTAGTTTCAGCTCCATAATGCAAACCTTAAAATGCCTCAAATATTCAGTGACTTATACAGAAAAACAAAGTTACTATAAAAAAGAAAAAAAACTATGGAACTCACATCTGGATGGCAGACAGGATGTTCATATTGTAATTGGCCACATCCCTAGAACTTGGGTTTTGCACACAGTTCCAATGAAAGGGATACAGTTTTAGAAAGTGTGCAATCTAGAAATTCTTCCCAGTCCCCCTGCCCCAATTTTCGATTTGAGGGTAGGATCAAAATAATAATTGTAATAATGACAAAAAGACACATAAACAAGTAAACCTATTTCTAAACATTACTTTCTTTTTTCATATGAAGCAGATTTAGTTTAATCAATGTATTTTGTGTCCAGGAAATATGGTGGGGAGAGGGGGAAGGAGTAAGGTAGGAATTAAAGGGAACGTAGGGGGAAGGTATATTACATTAAAACTGCTAAGGATGCTAACCAAACTGCTAAAACTGCTAACAATGATTACTTGAATTACTAACGATCATAACAATAATGATAGGTAACGTTTATATAGCGCTTTCTGCTTTACAAATATTATCTCATTCAATCTTCAAAGCAGCCCTGGGGGAGGTAGGTGCTATTTATTATTAACCCCATTCTACAGCTGAGGAACTAGATGAGGATGACGAGTCAATTTGAAGGCAGAGATTTAGCTCAATATATAGGTCTAGAGTTTCCTTAACTAGTAACCTCGCAATTGTGACAGCATGGACCTGCACTAAAGACACTATGGCTGCCAAGCCCTCCCTCCACCCTCAAGCGAATCACAACCATCTGGACAGTCGTGTTTCTGTTTCTTCTGGGAACGCAGTCTGGTGTGTTTAGAAATCGGTGAGGAAGACCTATCACCCTCCTCTCTTGCTGAAGCATTTGCTCACTACTCAGAGCTTGGGCCTCCAGAATCTAATGTGACTGTGAGTCTAACTCTACGGTTAGAAATAAAAGGAGGGAGGAGGAGGAGGATGGAAGGAAGGATACTAGGCCAAGTTGGCCCCATCTTTCCCTCAACATCTGTGCCAGCTCCACAACCGCTGAATTTGATCAAAGAAAGGGCGCCCAGCTCAGCGCCTTCTTTACACAGAGCACTTAATGATGTCTGTTGAATTGAATGAAAAGACAAGAACTCCTCCTTCCCCTTCCTATTTCCTCCCATAAAAAGAAAATGCAGTCTCAACAGGGTCCAAGAGAAGCTGGGCTCCCAGAGAATGAGAGAACCTCACCCTTAAAAATAGCCCAGTATTGTCCTGGGCACTAATGAGTCATTTGCACGGAGGATGCCTTGCCAAAAGGAATTCTCTCCAACCCACGAGCCGCGGAATGCAAGCCTTCCAGGCCAGGCTGGGAAAACCCACCGACCCCTCCAGGGGCGGGCACTGGCAGGAGCCTCCTGGCCACCAGCGAGCTAACAGGGTATCGGGCCATTCGCGAGCACAACCCACCGGAGGCCTCCCTCCCTCCCCCTCTTCTCTTCTCTTCCCCTCTCTTCTCCTCCCTGCCTTCCCCTCCCTTCCTCTTCCTCCCCTGTCCCACACCCACCCTCTCTCCCGCCCCCAAATGTAATCCGCCCGGCATTGAAAAGCTAGCACCCAGGCGGCAAAAGGATCATTTTCAAACTTTTGGGAGGGGAGGAGAGCGGAGGCGGGGAGTGGCTGGGAGCTGGGGCTTTCCGGGTCCGGCCCAGCCACAGCAGCGTGCGGTGGGGTCTGGGCTGCCGGATCGATCTCGCAGCCCGCAGGCGAAAGCCACGTCCGGATTCTTCTCAGTTATAAATGTATTTAAATAAACACATGTATTTTTCTTCCTATTACCTACCACGACAGGAAAGCCTTTCCCCAGTGTAACGTTCCCGACAGTGAGATCTCTCTCACCGTGAAGGGAAGGTGTGCGTGTGTGTGTGCGCGTGTGTGTGTGTTGGGGGGCGGGGGGCCTCAGGGTTGGAAATAAGAGAAATACACACATACACACAGACACCATCGAGGCTTTCTTCAGACTGTCACAGGGGGGTGGGGGGGAGGTGGGAGCAGAGACACTGCTGCAAAAAAAAAAAATAATTTCACCAAAGACCGTCTCTGCCCCCACATCCTACACACACACACACACACACACACACACACACGAAAGGGGAGCTTTGGAACCTAGACACTGTTGCACAGCATGCTAGTTAATCGATTAGGATCCCTTCCACGCACCTCCACACTTGACACCAGCCTAAATTCACATCTCTCTCTCTCTCTCACACACACACACACACACACACACACACACACACACACACACGCTCGCGCGCTTGGAGACACACGGCTAAGCTCCGATGCCCCCAGCCCTGAAGCAAGCACCCTCCTCCCTCCTCCTCCTCCTCCTCCTCCATCAGGTCTAAAATCGGGGGGCTCGGGGCTGGAAGGATGGGGGATGGGGACGGGGACTGGGGGCGCCAGAAGGGGCGCGGCACTCACATTGGGTCTCCCCACAGCCACGGCCATCGCCGCGGCAGTGCTCTGGACTGCGGCTGACCTCGTCCCCTGGCTCCCGGGCTCTCCTCGCGACGCTCGCCGCCCCGGCTCCGGGCTCTCTGCACTCGGCGGCTCCAGCTCCGAGTCTAGCTCCCGCTCACATTCAGAAGCTTCTGCCCCCCCCACGCCGCCGCCCCGCCCGCTTTATTAGAGCAACATGGCCACCCGACTGGAAGGGACCATTCGCGTCCCCTGGAAGGGGTGTCGGTGTGCGTCTGGGCAAAAGCTCCAGGAGCCGAGGCTGACGGCGGGGGCGGCGGGGGCTGGGGCGGAGGCTGGCAACCTCTGCCCAGCCAGCTGTGGGCCGGGGCTCTCCCTGCTCGCCCCACCTGGCCATCTCGTTCCATCCCAGCCGCCGCCCCCACTCTCGCCGCTACCACCTCCCTCCGAATCCAGCCGTCGGCCGCCAGCTCCCCGCCCCAGTGCCACAGGACGCCTGCAAGCTTGCGCGCTCGCTGCTCGCACTCCCCCGGGCTCCGGCAGATGCTCGAGGCCGAGAGCAGCCAGCCCTGCTGCGTGGGTCTCCTAGTCCCGGCTTCTGCCGCGCGCGCTCCGCTCCGGGGAGGAAAAGGCGACTGAGAGGGGAGGATGCTGGGCTGGAGAGGGGGAAGGATGCCCACAGAGAGCATCTTCCACAAAGCTAGGGCCAGTGCAGAAATGCTTCTTCCCGTGGGTGCCCCTGGGTCCGTGGAGCAGGGGAAACGGAGTGATGCTTGGGCACAGGTGGCAGGCTCGCCCCCAGAAGGAGCAGGGAAAGCTAAAGAGCCAAGGCAGCGCTCCTCCCTCCTTCTCTGTCTTCTCCCTCCATCATCTAGGTTGGGGACATGGAGGTTGCCAGAGTTCTCTACCGTAACAGCTGGAAGCTGTCATCTGTCTACCAGGAACGTAGCGTGGGGATGGAGGAGTGTAGGACTAGATTGCTGCGGGCTACCTAACCTCCCTGCTTGAGAGGGGGAAAAGGGAAATTCTGACATTGCAGGCTTGATTTTAACGTGGCCGTTAGTTCTTGGAGAGGAAGAAAGGTGGGGAGGGGGGAAAGGGAATAGAGACGACCTCTCAGTGTATTAACAAAAGAGAGTCTGGTTAGAGCACCATTGGAGCTGAGGACGTTCTATGGGATTAGTTCTGAAGCCGGAAGGTCCTCGTGTGTCTGTATATGTGTG
The DNA here is from genome assembly GCF_011100635.1 of Trichosurus vulpecula. NCBI lineage: Eukaryota > Metazoa > Chordata > Mammalia > Diprotodontia > Phalangeridae > Trichosurus > Trichosurus vulpecula. The sequence continues at coordinate 76,625,320 of NC_050578.1, forward strand.
CATGTGTCTTTGGTGTTAATGCATAAATGTGAGTGTACGTGAGAATGTGTGTGTGTGTGTGTGTGTGTGTGTGTGTTGTGATGGGGGGAGGCATGCAGAAGTGAGTGATTATGGAGTCTGGCCATCTGTGGACGTGGGATTGGGAGACACCTCCAGGGAAGGGAATTATTATTTATTTATATTCTGCACATGGCAACAGCTTTACTGATTGAGTTAGAGGAAGAGAGTGTCCTGAGGCCCAGGAAGAGGGTTTAGCTTGGGTTTGAGATGGATCACAGATCTACGGTTTCTTTTGATCTCCAACTTTGCCGTTGGGGGGGGGGGAGGGGGGCAGCGTGGATGGTGGCGTCCAGAAGATTATAAGAAATTCGTGGCTGTGTGGGTATCATATAGATAGATCCTCTTCAGCAAGTAATTGGGCCGGCTGGGTGTCGGGGTAGTGACTGAGGAGATGTGGAATGCCTGCCTGGGATTTGTTTCTTTCATTCTGGCCTTTGGGTCTCCTCTTCCAAACTAAAGGCCTCCATCTCTCAAAACTACAGAACTGGACTTGAGTCCAAAAGAGTGTTCTCTACCCTCTACCCTGGACATTGTCAGGTCTGACCACATCCTGACTGACATTTAAAGTGACTGACATTTTAAGGTGAAAGTATTTATCTGTTGTCAGATGCTGAATAGTCCATTTGCTTAGAGTATTCTGCTAATGAAGACAATTTTGAGGCTTCCCATTAGTATATTGGAAAGAGATGTCACTGGGTTCTGAAGTTATAGGTTGTTATTGTTTAGTCATTTTTAGTAGGACTATTTGTGACCCCATTTGGGGTTTTCTTGGGAAAGATACTGGAGTGGTTTGCCAACTCCTTCTACAGCTCATTTTACAGATGAGGAAACTGAGGCAAAGAGGGTGCCCAGGGTCACACAGCTAGTAAGTGTCTGAGGCCAGATATGAACTCAGGAAGATGAATCTTTCTGACTCCAGGCCTGGCACTCTCTCCATTGTACCACCTAGCTGCCCCAAAGTCATAGGACCTGGATTCAAGTCTTAACACTGATTTTTATTACCTATGTGATCTTAAATAAGTCACTCTTATTGCCAATGTCACTCTGAGGAGAGTTAAACTAAATGGCCTTTGAGGTCCCTTTCTGTTCTAGGTGTCTGATCCATAGAATCTTAAGAACTTAGAGGATCTCTAATCCACCCTCCCTCAATGACAGGGAAGCAGTGTGAATAGGGAACTAGATTTCAAGTTTGGAAGACCCAGGTTTAAACCTTCCCTCAGATCCTCTGTAGCCATGTGGCAAGTCATGAATCTTCTAAAAGCCTCAGTTTTCTTAATAGTAAAATAAGGATAATAATAGTACCCACCTTTTGGAGTGGTCATGGGAATTACCCACACATAAACACACATATATACATACATATGTTACATATACACACAAATGTATTGATATAGATATGTGTTATGTCCTTTTCAAACTTTAATGCTCACAGCTATTATCCTGGGCATCTGGCTGCTGCTTCAATACTTCCTGTGACAGGACGCTTACTACTTACTTCTACAAACAGCTTTTTGATTTCTGGACAATTCGAATTATTCAGAAGTCCTTTCTTTGTTAAGCTGAAATCTGTCTTTCTGTAACCTCTACACATTGGTCCCTAGCTCTTCTTTTTTTGGAGAAAACTAGTCTACTCCGACTTCCATATGACAGCCTTCAAAATCTTTGAAGATTTGTGTCCTATCCTCCCCAAATCTCTTCTGCCTCAAACTAAACATCTCCATTTTCCTCAATCAGGGAGGATATGACAAAGTTTCCATATCTCTCATCATCCTGGTCACCCTCTGCTGGATGTTCTACTTTGTTAATGTCTCCCATAAAATGTACCTAGGTATGACATGATACTGCAGGCATGGTCTGACCAGCCCACAGTACATTGGAACTGCCCCCCTTCGACTGGACCCAATACTTTCTTTTCTTCCTCACCCCCTCCATTTATTTATTTTTATTTTACTCTTTTTGGAGGCAATCGAGATTAAGTGACTTGCCCAGGGACACACAACTAGCATCAGAAGTTGAATTTGAACTCAGGTCCTCCTGCCTTCAAGGTGGGTGCTCTATCCACTGTGCCACCTAGCTGCCTCCCCCTCAATACTTTCAGTAAATCAGACTAAGGATACATTCTTTTGAAAGCCACATCTCCACACTCACTAATGGTGAATTTATAGACAGTTTAAAACCCTCGGGTCTTTTACACTTGAACTACTGTCAAGCAAATCTCTCATCCTCTACTTACATAATTGACTTTTAAAAACCTAGATGTTAATTTCTGTCCACAATTCCATCCTGCTGAGACAATTTTGAATCCTGATTCTCTCATCCAGTGGATTAGCTGTTTGAGTCATCTGAAAATTTGTTAAGAATATATTTTCTCTGTCTTTAAATCATTGATAAAAATACTGAACGGTGTAAGACAAAGACAGGGCCTTGTGACATGCCACTATAGAAATCCCTCTGGGATAAAATCAATACATTGATCAACATTCTTCGGTTATGCTTTTTAAATCAATTGTAAATTCATGTAAATGTACTATTAACCAGCCCATATTTCTCCATTTTGTCTCCAAGGATGCAGAGAGTGGTTCTTAAGCTGGGATCCATGAACTTGAATGGGAAAAAAAATGACATGTTTATTTTTACAAACTTGTAACTGAAATTTAGCATTTCTTTCCATTTTATTATTCTGAGAAAGGGTCCATAGGTCTCACTAGATTGGCCAAGGGACTCATAACAAACACACAGAAAAAGATTAAGAACCTCTGATATAGAGTCATCTAATGTTAGAGATAGAAAGGACCTTAGAGATCATTATTTTGCAGGTGAGAAAAGTGGATCCCCAAAAGGTTAGGAACTTGCCCAAAATCATGAAGCTATTTGAATGAATGAATGAATAAAGGATTGTATTAAAGCCTCATCATGCACAAAGCACTGTGCTAAGCAAAGGGCCTACACATAGAAAAACAAGTCAGTATTTGCTCCTAGGGAGCTCACAATCTTAATGAGGGAGACAATACAAATGCAAAATTTCCATTTCAAGGAAAATGGAAGAGTCCCATAGTCCTTAGGGTGCAGCAGCAAAGCAGTAGTTAGTTAGTAGTAGACTTGATTCCACATTTTAAGACTTTGTGAGATATCTTGCTAAAATCACAGTACCTATTGATGAGGCAGGTAAGCTGAGCTAACTGAAGCAGCAAAGCACCCCAAGGAAGAGTAAGAAGGCAGTGTGTGTTGTCAACATCTCCCCTAGACCCTTCAGGACACAGCCTAGGACCTGACCCCAAGAGCCCCAAGAAGAGCAGCCCTCCCCCAATAACTGCCGCTGCTTCTACTTCCTTTCCCTAGTGATCCCAAGGGGAATAGCTGCTGCCAAAAAGGTATCCAACATACCTGCCACAATGGATGCCAAATGCTGACCAATTGATGCCAATGAAGAGATAAGCCCAAGAACCTTAGGAATTGCAGTACCCCTTTCTCTCACCATGCTTCCTCCCCCGACCCCCCAACTCTCTTGATTTCAGCATACTTGGCCATCATCCAAAAGAGTAACACTTGGAAATGAAACCTGTCTCCTGTTACTGAAGATCACCATCCACAGTTGATTTTCCAACAAGATATTTCATATTTTCTTCTTTTTTTTCATTATTTTGATTTTGTTTTATTGTTTCTTGATATCTTATTAAAAAAATCATTAGCTTCCACTTGCTCAATTCTAATTTTTTAGGAAGTATTTTCTTCAGTGAACTTTTATGCCTCCTCTTCCATTTGGCCAATTCTACTTTTTAAGGAATTATTTTCTTCAGTGAATTTTTGTACCTCTTTTTCCATTTGGCCAAATCTACTTTTCAAGGAATTCTTCTCTTCATTGGATTTTTGTGCCTCTTTTATAATTTGGCCTATTCTGCTTTTTAAAGCGTTATTTTCTTCAGTATCTTTTGTGCCTCCTTTACCAAGCTGCTGACTCTTTTTTCATGATTTTCTTGCATCTCTCTCATTTCTCTTCCCAACTTTTCCTCTACTTCTCTTACTGTGTTGGCAACCAAAAATGGGCTCCTTATAGCACTTAGTCAACAAGTGCCCTTGACTAGTTTGGCTTTTTCCCCTGAACTGAATGCTGTTTGTATGTTGGACTGGAGTAAGCTTGTCGGCCCCTTCACCTTGCTTCCCTTGCTTAAGCTGATGGAAAGAACCTGTGCTTTCCCGGTCAACCCCTTCACCTTGCTTAAGCAGATTGAAAGAACCTGTGCTTTCCCCGGCGTACCTTACACCCCCGCAGAAGCTGGATGGTTAAAAGCAGCTCCCGTTGGAGCCAGAGGCTGCTATAGCCACAGCCACAGCCACGGCCACAGCCACGGCCACGGCCACGGCCACAGCCACAGCCACAGCCGAAGCAGGAGCTGCCAGTAGCAGAGCTGACCTACGGGAGGAAGCTGAACAAAGACTTCAGGCCAGTGGGTAATCTTTTTACCATAGAGGGGGAAGCATGATTTTGCTTTATGCAATCATGCTTCTCTGTAGCCTCCTGGTTACTCTTTCCAGGCATACTTATTGGGCCTGGAAGCTTTTGATCAATATATCAAAATGGGGTTGCTGGTTCATGGGTTGGTTACTGTGGAGCCTAAATATATGTTTTGATTCTTCTGCCTTCTACTTTGAGAGTTTCTTATATCCGGTGGTTCCAAACCTTTCAGACATGTTTATGATCCTCTTTGAGATTATAAACTCTGCCCTCCTAATACACTTACTTGATTTTTAAAATCCTTTTTGAGCTCTTTAGTGGCCTGAAACCAATTCACATTTTTCTCTGAAGCTTTAGATATAGCAGTTTTGACTTTGTTGTCTTCTTTTGAATTTGTATTTTGTTCTTCCCTGTCACCATAGTAACTTCCTATAGTCAGGATCTTTTTCTGCTGTTTGCTCATTTTTCCAGCCTATTTCTTGACTTTTAACTCTATGCTAAAGTGAAGCTCTGCTTCTGGAGTGGAGCAGGCACTATCTTAAGCTTCAGCATTTTTGTGCAGATGTTTTCAGGGATAATTCTGGAGATCTGTAAGTTTTCTGTAAGTTCTTTCAAGGTGGTATGATCTAGGGAGAGATGTGTTTACTGCTCTCCTGACTTGTGTTCTGCTCTGTGAGTGACCACAATCACTCTTTTCTGCCCTGGAACTATGAGCAGTTGCATCACCCATTATCCATAGGAGCAGCTCTTGGAAATGAAACCTCTACCTCCTCAGCAACCTCCTGGTTACCGAAGATCCAGAGAAAAAAAGTTCTGGTTTGACCTTAGAAACAGATATGGTTTTATCAATGGAAATGACATTTTAAGAGAGGCATTGCTATCTACTTTGCTGTTGTACCTTAAGGCCTATGGACCTTTCCATCTCATTTGCAGCTGAAAATTCCTATTTGTATTTTCTCCCCCTTTTTGAATGTGAGCTTCTTGAAAGCCAGAACTGGCTTTCTTTTCTGTTTCTGTCCCCTGTACATAGTTTTTGCACATAGTGATGAATAAGTACTTATTCATTCATTCATCTATGATATCCCTTAATGTATCAGTCTAGTAACTATTTTTAAAGAGAAATGAGATTAGTTTGTTATGATTTATTTGTTCCTAGTGAACCTCTTCCAGCTCTCAGTGATCATCTATTTCTTTTCTAAGCACTCAGAAATCACTTAATTAATAATTTATTCAAGACTATAGGTTGGTCAAAGTGATGTAATATTTCACTTAACTGTCTTTAACTAAACTAACTACTTAACTAATTTCCCTTTTTTGTTACCAAAAAAAAAAGTGAGGCTCTATTGGGGAGCGACATTGGGAAATTAAAGCATTAAAAAACATCAATAAAACAAAAAAAAATCTATTCTGGAATTTCATCATACTAGCAAGTTTGTAATTTCCATAACATTCTCTTTCCCTCTTCTGGAGAATTGGGCCATTTACAAATCTCTGGCCTTCTGGTATCTCTTATTTTTCCCAGGTTTCCTCAAAGATTTCTGACAATCTATCTGCAGTCATATCTTTAAGTTTTTTCTTTCCTCAACATGCTGAGGACTTTCTTATCTTTACATTGTATGGGTACCAATGACTTACCTACCAGTCACACATTTCTTTGATAATATCTTTTATATCTCTATTGTACCTTTCTTCATTAGCAATATGCTTAAACCTCTTCATGCCCATCTCATGTTTCTTCATTGGCTTTCAAATGACTTGTAATGTCATTAGGGACCTTGATTTTGTCTATTTTATAACAGTGTATGTTCTTTTAAAATCTGACCTTAGAGAAGAGTATGTTTGGGCATACTGGTTTCCTTAAGTGTCCGCCTCATCCCATTTCCCCTCTCACTAGGATTGTTCAAGATTATACAGTCATGAGGCAGCTAGGTGGTGTAGTAGATAGAGCACTGGCCCTGGAATCGGGAGGACCTGAGTTTAAATCTGGAATCAGACACTTGACTAGATGTGTGACCCTGAGCAAGTTACTTAACCCTGATTGCCTCACCAAAAAAAAAAAAATTATACAGTCAGGAATAACTTTTCAATTCTTCTTTTTTTTAATCTTAGTCCTTTTATGATCTCAATCAATGGAATCAAGCCTCTTTTCTCTGGATATATTTAAATTTCCATCATGCTCTCCCCCTCAAGTGAATAGATTTCTATAAAAGTTTATATCTTGACACACATACAGTATTTTCCTGCTGCCCTTTCTATCAGCTATGCTCTTTTTTAACAAAATATTTTCTTTATTTACAGTATACTATTCTACTAAGTGCTGTCTCTGAGGTCAGATTTATTTTTCCTCTAGAATTTAGGGTCTGACTTGGCTCAGCATTCTTTTCCTTCCTTATCACAAACTCCAAGATGCCTTAATTACTTTAAAACAAGTCTCACAGTAAAATGAACTTGAAAATTTTAAAATAAGGAGCTGAAACATTAATCCTAAGCCATTGGTATTACTGAGACTTAGAAAGATGGAATTCATGCCTGTGTCTTACTTAAGAGGAACAGATATAAAAGAAGCCTGATTGTGCTGGTTATACTCACAGAAACCAGAGACAAACTATATTGCATACAAGCTATTGTCCTGTTTGAAGAGAAGGTGAAAGAGCTTGAAGAAAGCCTTTCTCTGCTGTCTCATTAGAGAGAGTGAAGGCTATAATTAAAAAAAAAAATCTAGAAGAAAGGTAGAAAGAAAAAAATGGTTCTGAGAGAATGGAGAAGATTCAAAGCAAAGGTCAAGAGACTGCTGAGCAGAAGAATGTGAAGTAGGAGAAAGAGATGGAGCAGAGATGCTGAACCCAATGTATTCTACAGCAGTAGTATCAAACTCAAATAAAAATGGGGCCACTAAACCGTACATAGGTGAGGCAGTTAGGTGCCTCAGTGGATAGAATGCTGGGCCTGAAGTCAGGAAGACCTGTGTTCAAATCTGGCCTCAAACACTGAATAGCTATGTGACCCTGGGCAAGTCACTTAACCTCTATTTGCCTCAGTTTCCTCATCTGCAAAATGAACTGGAGAAATGGTGAACCGTTCTAATATCTTTGCCAAGAAAACCCCAAATGGGATCAAGCAGAGTCAGATACAATTGAAATGAATGAACAACAATAAACCATACATAAAGACCTCTTTACTTGGAAAACCACATATTAACATGACCTATGTTCTAGTGTATTTTCATTTAAATTGGTAAATATTTCCCAATTACATTTTAATCTGGTTCTGGCTGCACTCTAGGAGTGTTGGGGGGGATGGCTCATGAGTGCTCATTTGACAATTCTGTTCCAAAGCAAGTTTAAGACTTTCCCCCAGAAGATGGACTTGATCCATCTGAAGAAGTATTTCATGTTCCATGGAATAGGGACTCTCCATAGTTCTAGCAGTTATGAGGAAACATGTCAGTGACCCCTCAGAGATAGTGGTCAGTGACTCTTAAATATAGTCAACAACCAGCAAGTATTTATTTAGCATCTACTGTGTGTAATGTACTGGTGTGACTTAAATTTAACAAAAGGGTAAACTGAAGCAATTCTCGAAGCAAGATAATGTTTATTAACAGGGGCATGTTGCTTCCCAACAAATGGGTCAATGGATTGCCTCCATTTGTGTAAAAAGACAATTCCTCTTATATAGGTTTTGGGGAGTACAGAACAAAGAACATAACAAGGCAAATGACACCATAGGATAGAGGGCAACATTACTGGTTACAGAGCTGAGTGAAGGGAACAACATGATTGGTGGGAAGTTTGGTAATGGGGGCTAGCAATGACCCCCCCCCCCTTCTTTCTCATGAGACAAAAAAGTGCTCATTATACAAATACTGTTGTAAGGTTTAGAGATAACAGACCAGCCATTTTTGGACAGCAAACCAGACATCCCTGTAGGATAGCCTTGGTGATATAAAGATTCTAGGTCCAATCCCTTTGCATTCACACACATCCCCCAAGGTCAGTTCAGTTCCTTGAGGAGAGCTGGATTTTTAAACTAAACCCATTACAGACCAGGTGAATTCTGAACCAAGTTCAGAGGCAGAGAACCATGACTTAAGCAGTTAATGGACAAAAGCAATTAATTGTAAATAAGAGCAAGAAAAAAATTATACATGATCAACTCACTCTTCTCAGCACTGTGCTAGAAACATAGACTTTAAAGTTAATGGAAATGGGTGCTGTCTTCCAGTGGGGCATGAAAGCCTTTTGAAGCACCGGAATTGGAGATCCATACCAAATCCTGGTAATTCATGTGCTCCTACTCTCCCTTTTTAACCTTATTGTGCATTACTCCCCTACACTTTTGATGGTCCAGTCATGACCTTCTTGCTTTTCCTTACACAGAGAACTTCATCCTCTGCCTTCACCCTGGCTGTGTCCCATACTTAGAATGTATTTCCTCCCACCTTCGAACTCTAGGAATCTTTTATTTCTTTCCTTTGAAACTCAGCTTAAATATCACATTATTAGCCAGGCCTTTGTTTTTCCTCCTAAGCTTTTGTTGTTGTCAGTCATTTTTCAGTCGTGTCTGACTCTTTGTGATTGATCCCTTTTGGGGTTCTCTTGGAAAAGACACTGGAATGGCTTGCTAGTTTCTTCTCCAGCTCATATTACAGTTGAGGAAACTGAGGCAGAGTTAAGTGAGTTGCCCTGGGTCACACAGCTAGTAAGTATCTGAGGCCAGACTTGAATTCAGAGATGAGTCTTCCTGACTTCAGACTCAGCACTCTCTCCACTGTACCACCTAGGTGCCCCCCCCCAAGGTTACTTTGTATCTGTTTTGTATATCCTTATGTAACACCATTTTCAGTAGCCTCTCCCACAGAGATAATAGAAACTGTTACTATCTCTTTGAGAGGATTTTGAAATGTTTAAAAATGTTGAGAGTTTATCTTTTATTCCTTAAGAAGTAAGAAGTGGGGAGTATGAGTTTTAGCTTTGATCTACAAAGATTCTATGAGAAGATAGAGTTTTAACTCATGTATAAAAGGACTTTTTCTGTCAGTTAAAAACTAGGAGAAGACAGTGAGAAAGAACATATTCCTTAAATAGTACTGAGTTTAACCTTTATATTCTGAATAAATAAGAAGAGGATTCTTGAGAAACTTTAGCTGCTATTTACTTGGAGAAGCTGAATGGTGAGAACATTTTTCAAAAGTGAAGTGGAATTAAAGTAACAAAAGTCACTGGTGATGATGTTTCTCACAGCTAAAATAATGCAAATAATTACTTGTATCTTATTATTTACCATGTTAACAATATATACTATATTTGTAATTTATATTATAATTTATATAATACAACAATAATTTATATTAAATACAGTAACTTAGATATGTATTTAAGCCTAAGAGATTAGGGGTTTTGGAATAAGTTGTTCCAAAAGTTCTTGAAGTTTAAAGCTTCTGCTTAGAAAATCTTCAGTGATTCCCTATTATCTACTAAGTAAAATTCAAACTCCTTTGCCTGGCATTCAAGGCCCTCTGTAACATGGTGTCATGCTACTTTTATAGACTTATCTCCTATTACTCCCTTCCATGCCACTCTACATCTCTACCAAATATGTATTGTGTGTTCACCACTTCATTATCTTATTCAGGCTGTCTCTATACCTTAAATACCATCCCCCCCTCTTTCCACCTCTGGAACACCTAGCAATCCTTTAAAGCCCAAATCAAATACCGTGCCCTACAGGTCATGTTCCTGCTCCTCTTGGTTCAATTTAATTCACAGTCTTTAGTACATGCCCAGTATCTGCAAGGTATTATGACAGAGGTTGGGGAGACAAAGACAAAGAGGAAAAACAGTTTCTGCCTGCCTTCAAGGAGTTTTCATCCTACTAGAGGATGCCGTATAAAGTTAAGTGAATAAAAGATAGTTGGAGGTGAAGGAGCATTGACAAAATGGAGGGAAGAAATATAGGGAACCGTTTGAGAGGTGTCAGTTTCAAATAAAGTGGTTTTTTTTAAAAAAAAATATTGTAAATAGCAGTGAAGGAACAAGTAGAAAAGGAGATATTGAAGATAAGAGAGAAGGACAGAATTATCTAAAGGGTAAACTCCCAGAGAATAAAGATGAAGATAGACTACAGGGAATGAAACTTTGGCGAGGAGAAGGGCCTGTCTCCTTTAGAGACATCCAAGCATAAAGCATGGGGGATGCAATAAAAGGATTCTGAGGTACAAATGTAGAGGAGAAGAGAGAGCTCACAGTGGATGGCCTTGGTTTTCTTAGCAAAGTAAGAGAAGGGAAGGGAAGAGGAAGGGAAGTGAGGAAGGAAGGGGAAGGGAGTGAAATGGGGACAGGATGGGGAGGGAAGGGGAGGGGAAGGGGAGGAAAGGAATAAGAATTTTTATAGCATCTACTATATGCCAGACACTGCTAAGTGCTTTCCAAATTTTATCTCATTTGAGATTCACAACTGCCCTGGGAAATAGGTGCTATTGTTATCCCAATTTTATAGTTGGGAAAACAAGACAAACAGTTTAAGTGACTTGCCCAGAGTCACACAGTCAAAAAATGACTGAAGCCAGATTTGAACTCAGGTATTACTGACTACTAGGTGATGCAGTGGATAGAATGCCAGGCCTGGAGTCAGGAAGACTCATCTTTCTGAGTTCAAATCTGGCCTCAGATCTTACTAGGTGGGTGACCCTGGGCAAGTCACTTCACCCTATTTGCCTCAGTTTCCTCATCTGTAAAGTGAGCTGGAGAAGGAAATGGCAAACTACTCCAGCATCTTTGCCAAGAAAACCCCAGATGGGGTCACAGAGTCGACATGACTGAAACAACTGAACAACAACAAATTAAATTGCTGACCACAGATCCAGTACTCCATTCATTTGTACCACCCAGCTACCTTCTTGTAGCATTTTTTTTTTTAAAGAAAAGCACAGCTAATAAACATCCTTTTTCAATCCAAATTCAGTAGAAGAAAGTGGGGGGGGAGAAGCAGGAGCGTCAAAATGTGCCAAATTCCGATCGCTTCCAGATCTCAGTCACCGGCACGGGCGCCCAAAAGTCCAAGCTGGCAGTGGCCCCAGTCCAGCCCCTCTCCAGAAATGGAAGGCCAGATACCTTATGATGATTACCTGGTAGTCTTCCTGCCACCTTATGAGAATCCCCCAGCCTGGATTCCTCCTCACGAGAGGGTCTACCACCCAGACTACAACAATGAATTGACCCAGTTCCTGCCTCAAACCATCACACTGAAGAAGCCCCCAGGAGCCCAGTTGGGATTTAACATCCATGGGGGAAAGGCCTCCCAACTGGGTATCTTCATCTCCAAGGTGATCCCTGATTCAGATGCCCATCGGGCAGGACTATAGGAAGGAGACCAGGTCCTAGCTGTGAATGAAGTGGATTTCCAAGATATTGAGCACAGCATGGCTGTGGAGATTCTGAAGACAGCCCGAGAGATCAGCATGTGGGTCCGATTCTTCCCCTACAATTACCATCGACAGAAGGAGAGGACTGTGCACTAGAAGCTGCACTCTTCCCCTGCGTGTAGAATCTACCTGGGATACCTGACTGACTTAGGAAGCACCTGGGAAATCCTGCACTGCCCCTGACTACACTGCACTTTTCCTCATTTTCTGGGTGGGCTTCAGGCCTATTAAAGGCAAGGGAATATTTCTAGGGGGAATCCTCTTCCTCTGTGCCAGCATTGATGTGAGTCAGGGAGCCCGATGGAAACCTCATTTTCCCTTCCCCAAACCCCCTTCTCCCCACCCCCTCCAGTTAAATAAAAGGAAAATCTGGAAAAAAAAAATGTGCCAAATTCCAACTTTAGAAGTCCTCATCCTTCCCCCTTCCCTTCTCTTCTAGATTGGGAAGATACCTCAGATACATCTACTGCAACTCATAGGCAAAAGGATCACCCACTATAACAGACCAATAGGGTCTTGCAACAATTGTCTTCAAAGCACCCAGACCATAGTGGAGATGGCAAAGGTTCTATTCTGCTGGAATAGAAGGGGGAAAAGAGACCAATTTATTGTATCAGATTTAGGGCTAAAAGGGATCCTAGAAGCCATCAGGTCCAACCTCCTTCCTTTACAGATAAGGACACTGAGGCACCAACAGTTTAAATAACTTAGCCAGGGTCATAAAGCTAGTAAGTGTCTAAGGTGGCATCTGAACCGAGGTCAAATTCTATTTTCCTATTAGGCATTTTCACAAAAATGTCTCCCATCACCTTGAAATTAACATATATAAAGACAAACTTGTGTAATTCCCATTCCCCCAAACTAGCTCCTCCCCATAACTTCCCTAGTTGTCAACCATAGTTCTATATTTCTCATTTTTCCCCTGTCACCATGCCCTTGTCAACCTGACTAAAAACACATCCAACCATTCAGTTAGTGCCTGATATACAAGGTGGGTGCAGGGGATACAAAAACAAAAGCAAAACCATCCCTGCCCTCAAGGAGATTATACTCTGCTTTCATCCAAGTCTGAAACCCTGAAGTTATCAATGACTCTTGCCTCTCTATCTGCCATAAGTCCCCGTAATTTCTTTATTCTCTTTAAAGTAAAATCTTTTGAATCATCTCTTCTTGTGCATTCTATGACCCTAGCTTAGGCCCTTACTCTTCACCCCAGGGTCTCTAATCTCTTCTCCCCAATCTATCTTGCTGACAGTTTAATCTTCCTAAAGCGTTATGGCACTCGACCGCAGAAAGGACATCAAACATTCCCAGGGAATCTCTAGATCCCCGAGTCAGGCCTTCAGTGCTCTCCCTTTTCAACCTCATCCCTGATTGTTCTTCAGATTGTTTTATCTACTTCCCCCCTGTGCACAAGCAGGGCCCTGTTCAAGACTTCATTACTGAAATCACGAAGTCATTGCCTTGCCTTCGCGCAAACCCTTCCTTCCTTCCATAGGCAAGTCCTTGGAGACTGTATGATTGGTCTCTGCTCCATAGATTATACTGCTTTCTCCTCTGATCAGCTAGATCAAGGGTGGGGAACCTGTGGCCTTCTAGGTCCTCAGGTGTGGCCTTTTGACTGAGTCCAAGTTTTACAGGACAAATTCTTTTATTAAGGGGATTTGTTCTGTGAAGTTTGGATTCAGTCAAGGGCATCACTTGAGGACCTAGAGGGCCACATGTAGCCTTGAGGCCACAGGTTCCCCACCCCTGAAACCCCCACCCCTGTTTCAATACTCAATTCAATTCTGCTACTTCTGCCTGGGCTTGCCGTGTTTCCTCTCAACCAGCTCTGCTTCTGACCTTCTGGACTTTTATACCTTGGCCCTGTAAGGGATCATTTCCCCCTTCCCTCCCTTTCAGAGCCCTTTTATGTTGACTTGCCCCATAAGGATATAACTTCCTTGAGTGTAGGGTATGGCTTTCTTTTTGCTTGTATTTCTATTCTCAGCAATCAGCACAGTGCCTGCTACATAGTAAGCACTTAATAAATCTCCATCTTTGTCTCTGTCTCTCTTTCTTTCTGTCTCTCTCTCTCTGTCTTTCTCTGTCTCTTTATCTCTCTCTGTCTCTTTCTCTCTACATCTATTTCTCTCTCTTTCTCCATCTCGTTATCTCTCTCTGTCTCTCTATCTCTGTCTTTCTCTCTCCATCTCTCTCCCTCTCCTGCCTCTTCCCCCTCTCTCTTTCTTCCCCTTTCTTTCCCCCTCCATCTGTTTATCAATAGCTTATCCTAACTACTCTGACCAACAACGAATATTCCTAGTCATGAACTCCCATAGCATTTACCATCTGTACTACTGCCATACTTAGCTCTCTGCTACTGTTTCATAATGTTATGACTTTTTATTTGTGAATGTATTTTTCCCATCTAGATGGTAAATTCTATGCTATATAATTTTTTACATCCTTAATGGGTCCTTGCACAGTGCTATTGTTAACAGGGCTTAAATTGGCTGGTGCACAGGCCACAGTCAGAGTATGAATCCTAGCTAAGGATCTTGGGTTTTATATTCCCACATACCAGACAAGATTCACTATGGAGCTAGGGAGATGTACTGGGGCAGCTGAGGGGCTGCACCATTGCAGTCAGTCAGGTCCATAGGGACATCTTGGAATGTGTGGTTAAGGATGAGAGGCTGAATGGCAAACTAGCCTCAGGGGTTCCCTCCCCTCCAGAGGGGGGAAACCCAAAGAGATTAAGCTGTGGTGGGGGGGACTCTTGGAGGAATGGATGAAGTGGGGGGTGGGAGGGTGGAAGGAGAAGATAAAGTAACAGGAATAGGGAAAAAAGAGGCTGAAAAAATAGTGAGTAAAAATAAGATGGAGGGAAATTTGCAAATAATAATTATAACTTTGAATGTGAATAGGATGTTCATAGTGGTCCTCTTTGTGGTGGCAAAGAACTGGACATTTCAGGAATCCCCATCAATTGCAGAATGGCTGTACAAGTTGTGGTGTATGGCTTTGATAGACTACTACTGTGCTATAAGAAATGATGAGCTCAATGAGCTTAGAAAGGCATGGAAAGACTTGCACAAATTGATGAAGAGTGAAGTGAGCAGAACCAAGAAAACATTGTATACAATAAAAGCAATATTGTTTTAATAACAACTAAGTCATTTTGACTATTATAAATACATAAATTTAAAGGACCTATGAAGGAAGATGCTATCTGTATCCAGAGAAAGAATTGATAAATAGAAGTATGTATAGAATAATTTTACATACGTACATACATACACACGTAACTATTTATGTCTAATGATAGCTATCTCTATGGCAGTGGGAAGGAGGGAAGAAAAAAGGAAAAAAAAAAAAGAAATTTACTTGACAACCTGGTTGTACATTTGGAGGGAATAGCAAGTTCTATATAGTAGATTTGTGGTTTCGTGTCCAATCATCTTTTTTCTTATTGTACTGTGTTATGGAAATGCTTGTTTTGTTCCAGGAATTGAAAACTGAATAAATAAATAAACAAGCAAATAGATAAATAAATGAATAAATGAATGAATAAATAAATGAATGAAGAAGGAAAGGAAGAAAGAAAGAGAAAGAAAGAAAGGAAGGAAGGAAGGAGGGAAGAAAGAAAGAAAGAAAGAAGGAAGAAAGAAAGAAAGAAAGAAAGAAAGAGAGAAAGAAAGAGAGAAAGGAAAGAAGGAAGAAAGAAAGAAAGAGAGAAAGAAAGAAAGAAAGAAAGAAAGAAAGGAAGAAAGACTAGGCTTGGTAAGTGATGACTTTTTCAGAGCTTCAAAAGAGCAACTAGAGACTTTTCAGCATTTCTAGCTCCTTGTATCGCCCCCCCCCCCTTTTCTAGCTGAGTACATCTGGTAATTGCTTCTGGTTTATTACCTTGCTTTACAATAAGTTGTTATTTCAAATTGACCTTATTTTACTTCTCATAAACATCTGTGATTGACCCTCAATGCTGTGTACTGTCTATTTGTATCTCACCAAGATAACAGAAAGGTAAGGGGAAGCATGGCTGACTGGGGCCAACACAAAACTGAAGATAGGGCAGAGATTCCAGTCTCCGGGCAATGTTTAGAGGAAATTTATACTCTAACCTTGGGGCTCGGAGCTTTTCATTATTACATTTGATTAATAACCAGTTTTAAGAGCCTGTCTTTTGTAATCTCTCCAAACCAGCAGAGAAAAAATATCCTAGTGAATTAGGGACTTTAACTTTGTTGGAAAAAAAAATAAAAGTGAGCTCATTTCTGTTATCTCGAGCAGTCTGAGTAGCTTTTAATAGGATAGTTTGAACATATCCATAACCCCTCAGTGGAGGGGAGAGGGGAGAAGAATATAGCAGGGACCTGAGGCCAAAGTCCTTTCTCTGAGCCAGCCCTTTGATTGGAGAGAGGTGTGGTTTGGAAATAATCAGCCTTTCTTCTTTCTGTTGGGAAGAAGGAATAAGGAATAAATACCAAGCTCTAGTTGGCCAATGGCCAACTCTACTTCATTCTATAGCTCTCCTTAGTCATTACACTAGGGATTTTGACAGGCATTCAACATGTTTGTTGAGTGAATGACTGAATAATGAAAAGACTAGAAGGCCTTAGCTTCACATCAGAAGTTTCTTGTGACTACTAAGCCAAGAGACTGATGAGACCTGAAAAGTGTCCAAGTAAGAAAAAGCAAGTGGAAGGGGGGGTGAGGGTGGGGAGATGGAGAGCATGGAGAATGAGAGAGACATCCTTTCAAAAGCTTTTTTTTTCTTTCTTACTGATTTAATCCCCCGAGCTGTATGCCTCTGATTATCTGGCATATTATTCCTCTTTTTTACATTCATTTGCTTCACTATGAAGTGAGGCAAGTCATCATTGATTTTAAAGCTGCAACTAACTGTCTCCACTACCAGAAAATGAATGAGATTGAGTTTATTTGGAAAGATGTAAAAAAAGATCAGCAAAAATCAGTAAAAAAACATGCTGACTACAACTCTATTTAATAAGAAAAATTAAAAGCGCTAACAGTGGAACTTTAAGCCGACCCCGAAGGGGATAAATAACAAATGCTTTTGTCTGTTTCTTTGATGGTTCTGACTTTATTTGGCTTTATATAGTTAAATATGTGGTACAATGGCCAGGGTCTTTGTAATATTTTATTTCTTATTTTGGATGTTATTTGAATTTTTTTGCTTTTGTTGATGTAGATGTTGATTAAGTTTATAATGAAAAATGTAAGAACTTTGAAATCAACAAATTTGATTAAATAGCAGACTATGCATGACCCTCAGTTCCTCATTTCTTTATTCATGGTCCAGGTCTAGAGACTCATGATTGGACATGGAAGGCTGCATGTAGTAGAACAAACACTTTTTGTCATCCATAACTGCTGACTCTTTCATGTGCAATTGAGGATTGTCGCATTGAAGTTGGTTGCTTAGGAGAAGTACCTGGTCCAAAGCATTTTAAAAATTATTATGATTAGTCTATCAAGGGTGGCTGCAGGTTCCCCACCCCTGACTCCATCTAGACAATTGTGAATTGGTAAAATGTTCCTTTAAGAAACATTTAGACATGAGAACAGAATAAGGCATTTTTTAAAAGGGCAAATAAAGTGCACTGGAATAGAAAATAAGAGCTTCAAGGGATTGACGCTCAGTGAAGGAAGTAAAAAAATATAACATTTATGCATTCCTTTAAGGAGCTGTATAGCACAGGAAGCCAGCTTAAAAATGTTTTTGCAATTCCGTAATAGTAGTTGTTCTCACTGACAGTGGTCAAAATATTTATATATACACAACATTTTTTTCTTATACATTCTACATGATCTCCTACCCAATTCTTCACAGCAAAAATGGCACTCAATTTATGACATGTCAATCTTTTCTCTAGCAACAGACATGTCATATAAATATAGAATGATGATTTCTGTGTAGACTCAATCAGAGAGGTTAGAAAATAGTAATAAAGAGCTTTAGATACATTTATGGTAAATAGCTATGAAATAATCATTTTAACACATAAAATTAAAATGCATTTGATTTATTTTTTTTTAAATAACAAGCTTTAAATTTTCCTGCCACATCTATGTAGCCCAGTTCTGGCAGCAGAATGCCATTGAGTGGCCTTTTGAGCATGCCCCTGCTGCACCCCCTATCATGTGGGTGTGCTGGCCTCCTTTGATTGGCTCTCTCCAATTTTAGAAAGGGTGAGAATGAGCTATTTGCTCTCTTTTTAGTGACTCCTGTTTCCTGTGCCCACCATGGGCCACAAAGTGAACTTGTGAGATGCAAGGGATTTGTCTTCCCCTGCTCATCCTCTTTTAACCTCAGCTCTACTGAAAAATGGGCCTGGGGATGACTGTTTCTGTTGTTTGTCCCAGTTTCAGGTACCAGAGATGATCTTTTCCAGATTCAGAGTTTGATCTCTTTGGGATACAGCCCCAGAAGTGGTATTGCTGGGTCAAAGGGTATGCACAATCTTACAGTCCTTTGGGCAGAGTTCCAAATTGTTCTCCAGAGTGATTGGATCAGTTCACAACTCCAGGTATCTTTCTAATGTGATTAGCTTGAGCCTCCCTGATGTGTTCTCTCAGTGGCCCAGTGTCATTTAAGCCACTAATATCTCAACATCACTGATGATCAATTAACCTAATTAGCTTTTAGAATAAGATATTTACTGAGAAGATTCTAGCAAAAACAAAAGTACAAATGTCCCTGTGAACCAGGGGTATGCTTTCCCTTCTAACACCTCAGTCCCTGGGGACAAACTTAAAGTGGCCACCAAAAATATTCCTCTGAACACCAAGTTCTCTTCCAGATGTGGCATAACTAAGGAAAGAGTTGATCTCTTGCTTACAAGGATACTACATCTTGGATGACAAGTCAATCCACTGATGGGTTGGGTCAAGCAGTTCATTCCTCAGGGCTTGATCCTTGCTGGGCTCAACTGGTGGACCTTTGGTGGCTCTTCAGACCCTTTAGCATTCAAAAGATGATAACCTAGTCTGATCCATCCCCAATACTCGTTTGCCTAAAAGCAGTAAATAAATTCAAAAGGGGACACTTCATACAGTTACTAGTTGTGTGACCTTGGGCAAGTCACTTAACCCCAATTGCCCTGCTTCCCCCCCTCCAAAAAAAATTTAAAAAAATAAATTCAAAAGGGATCTGAGAACAGCAGCTCCATGAATTCAGGATCACATGTTGGTGCCATCTCTCCCTCCCCACCCAAAGGCTTACAGTAAAATTTTTCTCACCACCAGGGAAGGGAGAGATCTACATTTTGGGCTGGAAAAAAGATGAATATCTAATATACATGTGTAAATGGGCTCTTCCAAGAAGAGGAAGCTAGGGCTCAGTCTCACCTTTTATATGATGCCATATACAATATGGGTCCTTGTGTGTAAATAATAATATAGAGAGAGACCCACTTGTGAGATTTTATAGGAAACTGGGTTGGTGTTAAATGTCCTTTGAACCTACTAGCAACAGCAACACAAAGCCAAAGAAATAGCCTCAGGGTAAGACATCTGCAGTATCGGTTTCCCAGACCTGGTCCTGTGTTCTCTCTGTCTATCTCTTTCTCTGTCTGTCTGTCTGTGTCTGTGTCTGTCTGTCTGTCTGTCTGTCTCTCTCTCTCCTGTTTCTCTCTCCCTCCCTCTCTGTCTCTCTCTCTTTTCCTCTTTCTCTTCCTCCTCTCTTTCCCTTTCCCCCTCTCCTCCCTCCCTCCCCCTTCACTCCCATTCCCTCCATCCTCTTTCTCTCTCCCTCTCAGTCTCTGTCTCTATCTCTCCCTCCCTTCACTCTCTCTCCCCCTCTCTTTCCCTTTCCCCCTCCCTCTCTCCTCCTTTTTTCTCTTTCTCTTTCTTCTCTGTTTCTGTCTTTCTTTGTCACTGTCCCTCCTTCTTTTGCTCCCTCTCTTTCCTTACCCCCTTCTCCTCCCTCCCCCCTTCTCTCTCCTCTACTTCTTTTTTCTCTTTCCCTTTTTCCTTTCTCTCCCCTAGTTCTCTCTTTTCTCTTTCCCTTTCTCCTGTCTCTGAGTCTATCTCTCTCTGTCTTTCTGTCTCTGTCTCTCTGTTTCTTTCTTTCTGTCTTTCTCTATCTCTTTCACTCTCTCCCTTCTCTTATTGTGTCTAAAGCATAATGATGGGCCATGTTTGGGGGATCAGAACTTCCTCTTCACCATCATCCTTCCCCCTCACTTAAAGGTCATAATGTCTTCCACATCATTAAGGGCAAAAACCTCTTTCCAGTCTCATGAAATGCCAGAAGTTAGTGGCCACCTGTTTTCTTTTTTGTGAATGGGAATAATTAATAAACTAGGATGTGATAAAAAAAAATCAGTCTGGGAACAGTTTGTTTAATTTACCAGTTGCCTGCACTGATAATTGGTTGGGAACATAATGGCTTCCATCCCCTAGCTACAACCAGGGAGGGGAAAATAGGCAGCGAATCCTTAATGGAGGGCTGCTCACGGGCCAAACATGGCAGAGGGAGAAAGGAAAGTATTAGGGGTTCAGATTGTTTGTTGCTCACCAACCTGCCCCAGCATGCCTCAGTGGCTTTGCTCTTATCTCATCATCCCACCCAGCCAGCAATCTTTCTGGCTCAGGTCCTTAGTTCCATTCACCATTGTCTGGAACAGCGGGATGCTTGAGGATAATCAGTAAATCACCTGAGCCTGATCTGTTCTTGCACTTCCATATGACTTGGCCAAGATGGATTCTTAGCATCCTCCTCCTCCTCCTCTTCAGTATTCCCTTTCAATGCCAAGATCAAAATATTACCTTTCCAGTGACCTCTGAGTCTGCCCAATTGCCGTGGTTTCTTCTAGCATCCCGAGTCCCCCAGACAACTCTCACTAGCTTGGAAAGTTGAGTGCTAAGCGATCATCTAATCACATTTCTTCATTTTATAGATGTGAAACCTGAGGCCCAACAAGGTTCACACATTTAGATAACAGAGACTAGGTCCCAGGACCTTTGTGGGGTTTTTTTTTTGTTTTTTTGTTTTTGCTTTTCGCCCCCTTTAACACTATGTGACTTCTCCTATGTAAACTCACATGTTCTTGAATATGTCCAATTGCATTTTTTAAAGACTATGATAGCTCCATATTTAATGTCCCCAAAGAGAAGTAATAAACAAACAGTCTAAGGACAAAGTTAACATTAATTCTAACCCTAACTCTAACTCTACAGAGAATATTTTCTCTTTATTTTTCCAAATTTTTAATTTTCTCCATGTTGTTATTGTTGGTCCCGTTTTCCAAGAGGACCAATGACATAGCAGGGTCTTGACTTGGGCATATCATTGTTTTTGTTTTTCCTCTGTTTTTGAAGAGGACCGATGATATTTTGGGTGATGACTTGTGTGTACACTGGATTTCAGTGGGGCAGAGTTGCACAAAATCATCAACCTCATTCTCTTCCAGAGTCATCAAAGTCCAGTGGCAAGATAAAACTCAAGATGACTGGCAATGGCCCCAGTGTGCAGTGGATGACCTTGGCATCATCTATGTCTGACCAAACTCTAAGAACTCCACAGCACCTGCTTCAGCTGCCTTCATGGCTGTTAAACCAATGGTTCATATCTGCCCATTCTACTGCGGGAGGTCTTCACATGCTTGGGGTAGACATCCCCCTAACTTACCAATGGGTTTGAGACTTGTTGGTTACCTTCAACCTGCTTTAGTCCATATGCTGAGATGGTTTTACCCAGGTTTGGCTGCTGTGCATGCTCCAGCTTCTTGGAGCCACAGGTGAGAGTTGGGTGAAAAGTGGGCACCCAAGGTAGATGAACAGCCCTGAAAAGTACTTGTCAAGCCCTCACACTAGCTCTCTCTGAATACCCCATACACCCGTTTCTCCATATACTATAGAGATAGATAGTCTAATCTGGTGAA
Source organism: Trichosurus vulpecula (assembly GCF_011100635.1). Classification (NCBI taxonomy): domain Eukaryota; kingdom Metazoa; phylum Chordata; class Mammalia; order Diprotodontia; family Phalangeridae; genus Trichosurus; species Trichosurus vulpecula. The sequence goes on from NC_050578.1 coordinate 76,647,152, forward strand.
AATAGAGCAAGCCATGACATCAAGAAGATCTGATTCAAGTACACAATCTGGTTGTGTGACCCTGAATGTATGGCCCTGGCTAAATTCCTAGTTGCTGCCTCTCCCCAACACCCCCCACCATGAGAAGGAGAAGTGAATGGGGAAAGATTTTGCTGCAAGCATGGCTTTGTTGGAACAAGACATTTACAGTGTAGCTGATTGTATGATGTAGAATCCAGGTGACTGAAGAGTAAGTTGGGTTTGTCTGCCTTGCCTAGAGAACTAACTTGAGTGTCTTTGCATTTCTATACCTTAAAGGGAACTGCTTGTCGTTATAATTGGCAGCTAGGTGGTACAGTGGATATAGCATGGTTCTGGAGGAAGGAGGGCAGCTAAAGGGTAGAGTGGATAGAGCACTGGGCTTGGAATCAGGAAGACTCATCTGTATGAGTTCAAATCTGGCCTCAGATATTTACTAGCTGTGTGACCTTGGGCAAGTCACTTAGCCTATATTTGCCTCAATTTCCTCATCTATAAAAAGGAGGATAATAATAGCACCTACTCCCAGGATTGTTGTAAGGATTAAATTAGATAGTAATTGTAAAGTGTTTAGCACAGTGCCTGGCACATAAGTGCTATAAAATTGTTATCTATTACTATTATTAGCATTTAACATTTCTAATAGCCCTTTTAAAAGTGATGGTGAATTGAGCTTTTCCCTGTTGCTTCAATTTGAAAGTAGAAGAAGAACAGATTTGTCCAGCAGAAGAGCAAAGAGGAGCAGAAGGTGAACAATTATCAGAGAAAGAGCTTCATGTGGTACACATGGTTCCTCAAAGAATCAGACATCGAGACCTGCAGTCCAGAGACATAGGTCGCTCCAAACGCACCAGTCATCCTTACTGATGTGTCCCTCTCATAGCTTTCAGTTCCTAGGTGTCCATTCTTCTCCAAGGATATTATGTGTATTTTATTATTATGTATTTTATGTGTATTATTAGGTCTGGAAATATGATCCAGGTTTATGGGTTAAGTCTGAGGGATTGATTATTAGTGCTTTTGCCTTATCTTTAAGCAAATGTTTTATGTTTAAGAGTTAATGTTGCTATCATTGTGATGAACTGATTTTTTATAATGGCCTTTCCAGTTGTCCCAGATTTTATTACTCTCCAACATGCTTTGTGTTCCAGGAACACTGGCCAACTTGCTGTTCCTCAAACATGACACTTCACCCTCTAGCTATGTGCCTTTGCGCTTTCTATTCCCCATGCCCAGAATGTCCTCTCTCCTCCCCTCTACCTTCTAGCTTCTCTGGCTTCCTTCAAGATTCAGCTCAAACCAGAACCAGGAAAACATTATACACTCTAATAGCAACTTTGTGAGATGATCAGCTATGTCTGACTTAGCTATTCTCAGAAATACAATGACCCAAGACAATTCCAAAAGACTCCTCATGGGAAATTCTATCCACACCCAGAGAAAGAACTATGGCATCTGAATACAGATTGAAGCATACTATTTTCACTTTATATTTTCACATTTTTTTCCTTTTGTTTTGTTTCTTCTTTCAACATCTTCTTTCACCTGTTTACCTCTGTAGGTCCTAAGCTCCCATCAGTGTTTCCCATTCACACAAACCAACCACTTGGAGTGATGTCACTTTTTTATCTTAAAGCTAACCATTTACTTAGCAACATATGGAAATATATTTTACATGATTGCACATATATAACATATCAAATTGCTTACTGTCTTAAGGAAGGAGAAAATTTGGAACTCAAAATTTTATATAAAAAATGAATGGTAAAAATTATCTTTACATGTAATTGGAAAAATAAAATATTATTAAAAAAAAAAAGATTCAGCTCAAGCCCCAACTCTGCAGGAGACCTTTTCAGGTCCTAATTTTGAGATTATCTTTCCTTTACCTTGTATTTTCTTTTTTTGCTTTTTTGGCAGGGCAGTTGGGGTTAAGTGACTTGCCCAAGGTCACACAGCTAGTACATGTGTCAAGTGTCTGAGGCCGGATTTGAACTCAGGTCCTCCTGACTCCAGGGCTGGTGCTCTACTGACTGCGCCACCTAGCTGCCCTACCTTGTATTTTCTATGCTTTATTTGTACATCCTTCCTGCATTAGAATGTGAGTTCCTTGATGACCTCAGGATGGCATTTTTGCCTTTCTTTGCACCCCTAGTATTTAACGCAATGTCTGCCACATAGTTGGTATTTAAATGCTTATTGGTTGATTATGATTAAATGGAAAACACAAGAAGAAGCTCAGGAGCTAATGAAAAGTAAGAGTATATCCTCCCTCTCCAAACAGGGTTGTCCTTAGGGCCTTGTAGAGATTGAATTGCAGCCACTGGGTGATACTTCTCCTCTGGGAACCCAGACCTGTCAATGCAAGGGGATGATTGAGTTAACCAAGAAGATGATTGCTCTATTCAGGGCTTCTTAATTTTTTCTTTTACTCTTAACCCCTTCAGTGCTACTTAAACTGTGGGTTTAACTCTTGACCTACAGTTTAAGAAATGCTGCCTGAGTGTGACAGACTATATTGTGAGGGTCTATGCCAGGTGTGTCATATCATTCCAGGTCCATGCCAGGAATGTTATAATGTGGAGACTCATCAGAGATCAACTTCATCTATTTACCTCTGTAGGTCCTAAGCTCCCATCAGTGTGCTTCCCATTCACACAAACCAACCACTTGGAGAGATGCTACTTTTAGATCTTAAACATAACCATTTACTTAGCAATAAGGCAAAATGCAGAATAATGACATCACAGGTACTGATATATTAAGATAAGTGTGGGAGTAATAAATACATCATAATCCACACATAAGCCTAGGTCTCACTGTGCCACTAATGCACTTAGCATCTGTGGGAGAGGGAAGGTACACATAGAAACCTGGCAGGAAAATACATGAGGAAAGCTGGTGTGCTTGGAGTAACTCCCAACTGTCAACTACAGGGTGTGGTACCATTAAACCATTTAGGAAATCAGTATCACACAAAGTTGCTTCTCTACTACCTTCTATTCTGATCCTCACCGTGCTAGAGCTGGACAAATCCTCTTCTAGTCCTGCTCTGACAAAATGTTTACAAGCTCTTTCAACTCACATCACCTTTAAAAGAGGGCTGAGAAAGTGTTCACTCTTGTTTGGGACAGTAGCTCCCTTCAATTTTCAACCAGAGCTCCACTTTTTTTCTGTCCCTTATGTATTGCTTTTGCAGCACCCTCTTAAAATCCACTGATTCTTCCTTGTGTATCAGGGCCATCTTTGCCAAAAGTAGCTAAAGAGGTCCTAAGCCAGAGAACTGCAAATCTCATCAGGCTCTTTTTTGTCTCTCTCTGTTTCTTCTTTCTCTCTCCCTGTCTCTCTGTCTCTGTCTCTCTCTCTCTCTCTCTCTCCCTCTCTCCCTCTCTCTCCCCTCTCTCTCTGTCTCTTCCTCCTTCCTCCTGTCTTTTTTTCTTTCCCCTCCCTCCCCCAGGAAACCAAACCCAGCCACTCTTCACTCAGCAGAATTATATATTATCCACTTATATCTCAACTTTTCTTCCAATAAAGCAAAGAGCAAAGCAGCTGTGACATTCTTTCCTCCTTTTGATTTCCCCTTTCAAAACACAGAGGGCAGCAAGGAGCTTCAGCCTTCCACACTCCAGGTGCTCCTGAAAGGTAGCAGCCATCCTGAAGCTCTCATCCAAGGCTTTCCAATATTGTTTCAGCCAATCAGGAATCTCATAGCTGAAGCCTTCTCTCAGCAGACGGGCAGACAGAGCAGACTCTTCTGTCCCCTGTTGAGTTTCTCTTCTCTTGCCCATTCATGATTACTCCTGCAAGAATTCTTTAGCCTCTTTGTGATACTTTCAGCAACTTAATCAGTATCTTCTGGTACTCAGTGACTCATCTCTACATAGGAGGTTAGAACTCACCAAATTTCTCCTATGATACCAGCAATCTTTTAAAAATTACCCTTTAGACTGCAAATATTTGCAAGACTTTTCCTTTTTTGGGCTTTACCCTCTTAAACCGCTACATGGAAATAAGCTGAGGGACCACGATGCTTTGCAGCACTAATCATTAATTTAACAGTTCTCATGTGGTATTACTTTCAATATTTCTTCATACTTCACTGTATGCTCCCTTTTTCTTCATACTCACATTTTGTAAATTTTTAATAAACATTCCTTCTCTGCACCTTTAAATCAAACTGTTCACTAAAAAAAAAAGGCATCACCCTATATCCTTTGCAATCTTTTAAACCTTTATATTTATGCTACAATTAATTTTTTTGTTGCCCCAAAGTGTTCACATCTTATTTGAAAATTGGTTTTTTGGGTGGCTTTAATTATTTGCTGTTCATTCATGTCCAACTCTTTGTGATTCCATTGGGGGTTTTCTTGGCAAAGATATTGGAGTGATTTGCCATTTCCTAATCCAGCTCGTTTTGCAGATGAGGAAACTGAGACAAACAGGGTTAAGTGACTTGCCTATGATCACATAGCTAGTAAATGTCTGAGGCCAGGGTTGAACTCAGCAAGATGAGTCCTCTTGACACCAGGCCTGGTGCACTATATACTGTGCCACCATTTAAATTATACTAAAGTTCTTTTCCTATGCCTTTCAGTTATCAGGTTCTTCATACTTTATCAGTTTTGTTTTTTCTTTATGCAGAAGTAATTTTAATGCTTCTTTCAGTACCTACCTACTCCACAGAAAAGGGCTATCCTTTAAAGGGACAGAATCTTGAAGACATAGTATCAACAGAAAGAAAATAAGACTTCAGAAAGACCTGAAAGGCAAGACAGAAAAGAAGCTTCTTTTTCATTCAGTCATTTGGTTCTATCCTGTTAAATTCAAAGGGTTCTATGTAAGAGTTTTCTCTTTATTTTGTATATTCATAAATTTACATTCTTGATAGATTTTAATTTTATGACAAAATTAAGTCAAATAATGAGAAAATCTTTCACTGTAACATTACAGAATTTATAGTTGTACAGTGATTGTTTAGAAAGTCCATAATTACTAACTGGAAAAATGACAGACTGTTAAAATGTTACACCCTGTATCCATGCAACTGCCTATCAGAAGCCACTTAGTTACTTATTTTCAGATTACAACATACTTATATTGCAGGGTGCTATATTGATCCATAAAACAACTATCAAAATGGAGTTATTTAAAGCTTGTCTGATATCTTTTTTCCTTGCCTAGATTTTAAAAACATTGCCCTCTGTGTTCCTTCAAAATTGAATCAAAGTCACCTAAAGGTCAAAGAAGATCTCTGGCTCTGGGTTCAAGCTGATTTGGTTTTAGTTCTTGTCAAGGCGGTTCAGAAAAAGGTGGAGATCGGACTATTCTTAACACTCTCTCACCCACCTTGGAATATCAGGAAAGCCTCTTCAATAAAGCTTATGTTTGGCTTACCTCCAAGTTCTCCCATGAAAGGGGTTGAATGTCCCTTCTAGAAAGGCTCTTAATGTACAAAGTAGATATAAAGTACAGAATGGCTAATTTATTTCTTCTGAAACAAAAGAAATGCTTAAATCACAAAAGGCTCATAAGCACGTATTAACAAATATTTAAACAGGAAACTAACCCGTTGTGGAAACATCACCTACTTGGTTTGTTGGTTTGTTCTTGCCCTTCTTTCTCTAAGGGACCAAAGTGACATCACTATATTGAAATCAAGTTACAGTATGTCCGACCATGGCTAATTAGACCAATATGAGCTTAGAACGCTCTACAACAGGTTGGGCACAAACCCAACGTGCGAACATTGGGAGTGAATTCTCTAAATTCGAGCATCTTGAGTTTCTTTTGAGCTACTGCAATTCTGCTTAGCTCATAGAGTACAGAACCTTTTCTGATGAGGGCATGCTACGCTGAGTGGTCCTCTGCCAGTGTCTGCCATGTCATGCAATCGATTCCAAAGTTCTTAAGAGAGACTTTGAGAGTGTCCTTGTATTGTTTCTTCTGACTACCATGCGAGCCCTTGACTTGAGTGAGTTCTCTGTGAAATAATCTTTTAGGGAATTGTATGTTTGCCATTTGAACAACATGGCCAGCCCGTCAGAGTTGTACTCTGTGCAGTAGAGTTTGCAGTTTAACTTGAGAAAGGACCTGAGTATCAGGTGCTTTACCTTATCCTGCCAGGTGATCTTCAGAATCTTCCTAAGATAATCCTAATGGAAGGAATTCAGTTTCCTGCCATGGCACTGGTAAACTATCCAGGTTTCACAGCCATACAACAATGAGGTCAGCACAATGGCTCTGTTGACCTTCGGTCTGGTAGGCAGCTTAATATCTCTTCTCTCCAACACTTTCCTTTGGAGACTGAGAGAAGATAAAGACAACTTGGTAGGACCACTCAACAGTTATTTCCAAAGTCCTTTGGCTAACCATAGGAAACTCCTGGTGGTGGTGATCTCCTCTGAGAAATGTGCAGTTGTAAGGAATATTTCCCACTAGGCAGTCAGCATCCAACCTCTCAAAATTATGAAGTAGCTAATAAAGCTGGAAATGTTCATTTCTCCAGAATGCTTTTTAGTGACTTGGATTCAGAGAAAGAAAAACAAACAGAAAAGGGACTTGAGGTCCAATCTTTAGCTTGGCTAGGGAGTCTCCTGCCATGTGCCAGTCTCCAGTAGCCATGCTGTTGCAGAGGAGAAAGGGAAAGAAATCACTTCACCCGTCTTCATTGGAGGTCCAAGGGAAATCTGGTGTTGGCATCTTGAAAGAGAGAAAAAGTTTTTATCTTCAGTACTTTTTTATATAACTGCAGAGTGGGTGGTGTTTCGTGGCTCAGTGGCCAATCATCTTTGATGTAACCTCAAGGTATGAGGATGTGTAAAAGCCAATCAGGAGCTTCTAGTTCTGTGTGTGGGGAGGGGGTGTGGGGTGTGAGTGTGAGTATGTATGGGTGTACCTTTAGTAAAATGGGACCACAAAATGTGTCCCTCTCCATGGAACCAAAGTATGCTTGTCTAGTTCCATGGCAGGCAACATAGTCCAGGAGATTAGAAGTTCTATCATGCCCATTACAAAAGAAAATCTACAAAAACACCACCCTTCATTCTGTTTCTTAGACACAGCATAACTGTGCTAATTAATGTAATGATTTTTTCTTGTTTCCTCTGAAGTCATGAACATTCATGACCTTGAAATCTATGTAATTAGTATTTTGTGGGTGTCTTTCTTCTTAGGTGTGACTCCAACATAGGAAAGAGATAGCAAGATGGTGAAGTTTAGAGTATTGGAAGTATGGAAAGAATCAGAAATTGGACTTCAATCAAGAATAAATATAGTTGAAATAGAGGGTGGGCTGTGCCTAGCTCTTACGAGCAGCATGTGTAGCTGATTCAGTCCATCTGAAGCATGGACAGAATTCTTTAACTTGTTTCTATCAACTAACCAGATAGTGAAGACACGAACTTTGACTTGGCTGCTTTTCTGAAACTGGAGTGCATTCAAAAGATATGAATGACCTGGCCAAAGTGAGTCTTTTGTCTTTTTCATGTTGTACTGTCTTGGAGTGAGAGAGATGTGCTGAAAGTCTCTGGATGAGGAAAATATCAGATCCTAAAAGTCTGGGCCTCACAAATGGCCAGTGAAGAGATGCTTATAGTAATTCTTTTACATTAGCTCATTTCTTCTTTTCATTTGCTTTTTTCTCCTTTTAGGTGGAGGATGATTAGAGACAGCTATGACCTTTAGAGCTTCAGAAAATTAGAAAGAGAGCCACCAGAAGTCTGAGAGCTGGAGTCTCTATCAGATTTTGCATTCAGCTATGAGAAGCAAAATCCCAAGTGATCTATTTGACCTAGCCAATAGGGAGTGACATTAGTTCATCCACCAGCTAAGCCATATTTGGAAATGATTTTGGTAGAACAATGTTCACATAGCAGCTATGATAAGTTTGAACCCATTCTCCCCAGGGCTTTAGATGATACAGGGAACAGTGTGGCTCTGTGTGTGTGTGTGTGTGTGTGTGAGAGAGACAGAGAGAGAGAGAGAGAGAGAGAGAGAGAGAGACAGAGACAGAGACAGAGACAGAGACAGACAGACAGACAGAGACAGAGAGAGAGACAGAGGCAGAGAGAAACAGAGAGACAGAGAGATAGAGACAGACAGAGAGGGAGGGAGGGAGAAAAAGAGAGACAGAGGCAGAGAGAGACAGAGACTGAGACAGACAGGGACAGAAAGAGAGAGAGAGAGAGAGAGAGAGAGAGAGAGAGAGAGAGAGAGAGAGAGAGAAATTGTTTGTATTTCTGTTCTTGCTATATTTTCATAGCAATCATCCCTTTGTAAAATTCGATTGATGTTAATTGATGGAATGAAACAGGAGCACTGGTAACCATCAGTTAATGATGGGAGAATGCATGAGAATGAAGACTTGAGCCAATAGAATTTTAGAAAAAGATAGCTCCAACCTTTGAGGGGTACCCATAGAATCCTGAAGGGGAAATGTAGGTGCTCCCACTCTGGGAATTTAAGTGCAGAATCTGGCCACATAATGAAAATGGACACAGAAAGAAATGTACTCAGTGGGTATTGGTCTCTTGGCTATACTCAGGTTCAACCTGATATTTGGGGATGAGGCCAAGAAATAGGTATCAGAGTAATCCATTTTTAGCAGACTACTTTTTCCTGGAGGCCAGAAGCAAGAAACCTGGCCTGGAGAGCGCTTCCCTTCCTGGGATAGTGTTAATTGGTTGAGATCTTTGGGAAGTAAGATCCCCAACTATAATAATTAGTGATATAATGATGAAGCTGTTATTTTAAGAATCCATTTTTGCCTTCAGTCATGTCAGTTACCTCAGGATGGCTCAAGAAGGAGGAAAAACTAGCAGAGGTTATGGTGCCAAACCTAATCTCAGACTGCCTTTGTGGTGAAGTAAGTCTCCTGATCTGAGCCAACGGTGCATAGGTACCCATAATGTTACGTGAAAGCTTGGATGAGTGTGTAAAGTGGAAGATAACTGGTGCAATAGTACCATAACCTGAATAAGTATGGGCAGTCAGGATAAACCTTTTGCCTTGAGATGAAGGAAAGGGGCCAATCTAACCAGTTTGCCAGTCAGAGGCAGGTCAGGAACCACTTGGGGTCTTGCCATACTGGTATTTTAGAGATGGGTGCTCTAATTGGCATAAGGAGCACATTTGAGTAGAAGTAGCTGCCTCATCCTTTGTTAGTAGGATCATATGGCACAGCACCAACTACTACTTGGCATCATAGCTCCTATATGCAGATTAATGATGGAGCCACTATCCAACTTCTGCTCTTCTCATAAGGGCACGGACCTACTTATTCACTTAAGCAGGGGCTATGTGATGTCTCTGATGGATCTGACAGTTTCCCCCTGCCCATCTACACAAATGTACATGGAGGGGTGCATCAGCAAAATTCCTTCCTTGGTCCTGATCCCAAAGGAGAGAGCCTTTGATTGGCTAGTCCTATATTCTCCTGGCTCCAGAGCATATGGCCATACTCATAGCCACCACTCAGAAAACAGTGTGCATGAAGTTCTTATCTGCCCCATTTCTCAAAGCTCTCTCACATGCCAACCATTCCACTGAGGAGGATTGCCAGGACCCCCATCCCTCAGGGTCTCTCTTGTTTTTAGATTAATAGCTGCTGAAGTCAAACTTTACACATCTCTCTTGCATGTCTCAGTAAACCATGCAAAACAGCAACCAACTTCTCATAAGTGGGGTCTCACTGGGCTATCAGAGGAGGACCTTGGATTTGGAGGTCTTAGTCTCTGCCAGACTTGCAGTGCATTTGTGAAGGACACTAATGCCCAAGGACCTGGAATGGCTTCATCCTGAATGTATCATTTATGTTTAACAATACAGACCTCTCATGCCTTACCCACCTAGGCAGAGGTCCCATCTTGCAACACTCAATTCATAATAGGCACCTCCAGGTAGAGGTTGATGGTATGATGTCGCATCATCTTCCCAGGAGGACAAGCAACAGGAGAGTAACTGGACCCAGTAATAAAAAAGTAACTATTTTTTAAAGCTGGTATAGCAAGTGGATTCTTCAGGAGGCTTGTGGCTCCAGAAACTTAATGGTCATTCATCTAGCCATTCCTAGGTACCTGCCAAAGGTTCCACTCTACCTATTCATTGTGGACAGAGACCTCCAAAAACATGGGCCACACAGGGTCAAAAGGGCCTAGAGGCAGACAGTTCTGTTGAATGTACTTTAGGCCTTCTAGGGCTGTAGCCTGTTCTAGCCCCCATGCAAAAGAGTCAGCAAATGCGGGCTTTCAGAATGCCCAGGTGGGAAACGTGAGCTCTCTAGAATCTACAAAATCTAATAAGCATCTGAGTTTCCAGTTTTAGATTTCAAGGAAATGAGTGTCAATTGCTTATTCTGAACTGTGTCCAGGGGCATCTGGGTTCTTTCCACTCATTGTATTCCCCAAACCCTGATTGAGTGGCACTCTGGATTTTCTTGGTGTTAATTTCCCACCTCTTGTCCCTCATATGGGCCCTCATCTGATCCTAGAGGGTTCTAATTTTGGCTACCATGAAAAAAAGCTGCCAGGAATATTTTCATGCAAATTTATCCTTTTCTTCTTTCTTCATTTATTGGGGGGACTGCATGTAAGTCTACTAATGGTATAGCTGAGTCAAATGCACAATTTGGTAACTCTCTGGTCAAATGGCTTTCCAGAATTTCTGGACCAGTTCCTAGCTCCACCAATAACGCACTAGAGGACCCATTTCCCCACAGACCCTTCAATATTTGTCATTTGCCTCTTTTGTTGTTTTTGCAAATCTGCTAAGTATGAGGTAGAACTTCAAAGTTGCTTTAGTTTAAATTAATTTAATTATTGATTTGGGGCATTTTTCCCATTTCACTTCGGTGTCTTGGATGTCTTCCAAACTTTTGGCATCTTCCAGATTCTCAGCCTTCACATTCTTCTATATGACTGAAGCTACTCTCTTCCACGTTACCAAAGATCTCTTAATTGCCAAGTATGATGTTTTTTTCTCAGTCCTGCTTGACCTCTATGTAGCATTTGATGCTGTTGACTACTCTGTTCTCCAGGATACTTTCTTTCTTCTCTTCAGGTCATTGAAAATGATACAAGTTTGTCACCTATTAAAAACTCTCACAGCTGTGTATTTGAAAAAGCAAAGGTGTTCCTAACTGTTTAAAAATTTTTCTGTAACCAGGGTTGCACAGAGCACATGCAGAGATTCTTCGCCTGCTTCCAGCCAACCACATGTTCATGACTCAGTACTTCAGCGAGATAGTGCTTTGAGATGACAAGGCCTACTGTTTCTGGCCATTCGTGACTCAGTGTTGAAAGGACTCAGTGCTTTGAAATAAAGCAGTAAACCCTGGATGGTCCCTTGGTACACCTCCCTCTTAACCATGACAGTAATAGGAGAGCAGCGTATAGGTAAAAACAGACATCTGGCTCTATCTTCTTCTTCAACTCCCCTGACTGGCAAGTAGTTCTGCCTTTTCAGCAGACTTCTTATAAGAGGGTGGGGAGGAGAGGTGGTTGGCACCCTACAGCTGCCTACAGTGGCACCCTACAGTGAAGTGACAATTCAGATGATCGAGCTCACCCTTGGGTCCCTGGCTTCCTTTTCCATTTAATGTCTCCTTTCCTGATTAGGTGATTAAACATCATTTTCAAGACTGATGCATCTAGGCTTGGAGGCAACTTTTCTTCATCTGAGAAAATGAGCATTTGCAGAAGATATGAGCTTGGAATTATTTGGACAGTACAGAACTGTGAATGTGTATTCAGTAGGCCTACAAACTGCTTTATGTTCTGATGAGGTTTAAGTTACAGCTTCTCAAGAAATTATAATACTAGTTACAAGTTAAGCTACTAAGTCCTCTTTTTAAATCCTTTGTTCAATTTTTGTGTCTTTTAATTTCTTCTGTTTAAGAGATCTAAGGTCAGGGTGGGGGAGGACCTGTTTGTACAGCTCTGTTTCTGGTGGCAAAGAATTGGAAATTGAAGGGATGCCCATCAATGGGGAATTGCCGAACAAGTTGTGGTATACGATTCTAATGGAATGCTATTTTGCTTTAAGAAATGATAAGTGGACTGATTTAAGAAAAACCTGGAAAGACTTAATACCAACTGATGCAGAGTGAAGTGAGCAGAACATTGTACACAATAATAGCAATACTGTGCCATGGTCAACTATGAATGACTTAGCTATTCTCAGCAATACAACGATCCAAGACAATTCCAAAGGATTCATGATGAAAAATGCTATCTGCCTCTGGAAAAAAGAATTGATGGCATCTGAATGCAAATCAAAGCATAATGTTTTTCACTTTCTTTATTTTTTTCATGTTTTCCCCCATTTTGGTCCATCTTCTTTCACAACATGACTAATATGGAAATACGTTTTACATGATTGCACAAATATAACTTATATAAAATTGCTTACTGAATCAGGAAGGTGCCATAGCCCAGCTCCTATTTGCCCACCAGTGGTCACTAAAATTAGATTCTCATTGAGGTGTTCCCATTAGTTTTATAAAATTAAGTTTTTATTGATATTTTCTGTTTCTTATATCACGACAGTTATTTCACATGTCCCTTCCTCTCTCCCTCCCAGAGTGCATTTCATATGACAAATAATATTTTTTAGAGAGGAAAAAGAAAGTCAGCAAAACTGATTAATACATTGAAAAAGTCCAAAAATATGTGTAATGTGTAACACATATGGACCTTTCACCTCCACAAGGGGTGGATTGAGAATATACTCTTATATCTCTTCAATCAAATGATGCTTAATCTCTATAATTTTGCTACATTTACTTTTGATATTTTTAGTGTGTAGTTTTTTCCCCATTTACATTGTTGGAGGTATTGTGCATATTGCTTTCTTGACTCTACTTACTTCACTCTGCATTAGTTCATATAGATCTTTTCACTCTGTATTCATTACACATATCCTTTCTGAATAGCACACTAATATTCCATTATATTCATGTAATACAATTTGTTTAGACATTCCCCAATAGATGGGCAGCTACTTTGTTTCTAATTCTTAGCTATCACAAAAGGTGCTGCTATGAATATTTTGGAATATAAGGAGATTTTTTTTTCTTATCAATGGCTTCCTTTTAATATAACCCCACTTATGGAATCTCTGGTTCAAAGAGTATGGACATTTTAGTCACTTTATTTGCATATTTCCAAATTGTTTCCAAAATAGTTGTACCACTTCACAGTTCCACCACAATATATTAGTGTGCCTTATCTTTTTTTTTAGGCGCAAAATATATTTTTAAAAGTTAATAGGTATTAGAAAATAGTATCAAACCCCCCCCAAAAAAAAACAAACAAAAAAGAAAATAGTATCACAATAAATCATTTTCTGTAATTTAATGAGCTGCTTACTCTTTTAAAATTTTTATTATTTATTTATTTGTAGCATTTTTTTTTAAAAATTGAGTTCCAAATTCTCTTCCTACTAACCCTCCCCCGCACATCATGTAGGCAAAAAATGTCATATCAGTTATGTGTGTGAAATCATGCAAAACATATTTCTATTTTTAGCAAGTTGCAAAAAAAAAAAAAAGAAGAAAGGTAAAGAAAGAGAAAAAATATGCTTCTATCTGCCGACTCTATCAGTTCTTTCTCTGGATGTGAAAGCATTTAGGGAATATAGATTTCCCCTAAACACTACTTTAGTTGTATACCATAAGTTTTTGTATGTTGTCTCATTGTGGTCATTTTCTTTAATGAAATTATTTGTTGTTTCTATGATTTATTATTTGACCCACTCCTTCTTTAGGATTGGATTATTTAGTTTTAAATTAATTTTTAACCTATGTTTCCAGGGCCATTTATTGAATGTAATTTTGGTTGTATTATGGTCTGAAAAGGATATATTTATATTTCTGCTTTTCTACTTTTGTTTTTGAGATCTTTATACCTTAATACGTGCTCAATTTTTGTGAAAGTGCCATATACTGCTGAGAAAAGGGAATACCTTTTTCTATTTCTATCCAATTTTTTTCCAGAGGCCTATCATATCTAACTTTTCTAAGATAATAATCATCTCCTTAACTTCTTTCTTACTTATTTTATGTTTAGATTTATCCAGTGCTGAGAGGGGAATTTTGAGGTCCCTTACTAGTACAATTTTACTGTCTATTTCCTCTTTTGATTCACTTAACTTTTCCTTTAAGAATTTGGATGCTATGCCATTTGCTGTGTGTATATTTAGTATTGATATTACTTCATTGCCTATGGTATCCTGCTTATTTTTTAAAATTAGGTCTATTTTTGTTTTTGGTCTCTCTGAGATCATGATTGCTATCCCTGCCTTTCTATAACCTCAGCTGAAGCATAATAGATTCTGTGCCAACCCCTTGTTTTTATTCTGTGTGTCTCTCCCTTTCAAGTGTGTTTCTTGTAAACAATACATTTTTGGATTCTGGTTTCCAATCTATTCTGCTATGTGCTTCTGTTTTATGGATGAGTTCATCCGATTCACATTCAGTTATGATTACTAACTGCATATCTCCATCCTATTTTTCCCCTGTTTTTCCTTCTCACTCTCTCTTTTTACCCTGTTCCTTCTCAAAATTCTGTTTTGTTTCTGACCACCAACCCCTCCCTCTCTTCTATTAGCCCTCCCCTTTCTCTTTCCTTTCACCTTCTGCTGCCCTACTGGGTGAGGTTTCTATACCCAGTTTAGTGTGTATGTTATGCTCTCTTTGAGCTAATTCTGATGAGAGTAAGGTTCAAGTGTTGCCCACCACCCGTCTCATTTTCCCCTCTACTGTAAAAGCTATCCCTTTTGATGTCTCTTTTATGTGAGATATTTTCTGTTATTCTTCCTCTTCCTTCCCCCCTTTCTATCAGGATATTTGGGGTTTTTTCACTATTTTTTATTTAATATTTTAGTTTTCAGCATTAATTTTTACAAGAGTTTGAATTACAAATTTTCTCCCCATTTCAACCCTCCTACCCACTTCAAGATGGCATATATTCTGATTACCCTGTTCCCCAGTCAGCCCTCCCTTCTGTCACCCCACTCCCCCTCATCCCCTTTTCCCTTACTTTCTTGTAGGGCAAGATAGATGTTTATGCTCCATTGCCTATATATCTTATTTCCTAGTTGCATGCAAAAACTTTTTTTTGAACATCTTCTTTTAAAACTTGGAATTCCAAATTCTCTCCCCTCTTCCCTCCCCACCCACCCTCCCTAAGAAGGCAAGCAATTCAACATAGGCCACATGTGTATCATTATGCAAAACCCTTCCACAATACTCATGTTGTGAAAGACTAACTATATTTTGCTCCTTCCTATCCTATCCCCCTTTATCCAATTTTCTCCCTTCATCCTGTCCCTTTTCAAAAGTGTTTGCTTTTGATTACCTCCTCCCCCTATCTGCCCTCCCTTCTATTGTCCCCCCTTTTTTATCCCCTTCCTCCTTTCCTGTGGGGTAAGATACTCAATTGAGTGTATATGTTATTCCCTCCTAAGGTCAAATCCAATGAGAGCAAGATTCACTCACTCCCCCTCACCTGCCCCCTCTTCCCTCACAACAGAACTGCTTTTTCTTGCCACTTTTATGTGAGATAATTTACCCCATTCTATCTCTCCCTTTCTCCCTCTCTCAATATATTCCTCTCTCATCCCTTAATTTGATTTTATTTTTTTAGATATCATTCCTTCATATTCAACTTGCCCTGTGCCCTGTGTGTGTGTGTGTGTGTGTATGTATGTATGTATGTATATTCCCTTCAGCTATCCTAATACTGAGGTCTCATGAATTATACACATCATCTTTCCATGTAGGGATGTAAACAAAACAGTTCAACTTTAGTAAGTCCCTTGTGATTTCTCTTTCTTGTTTACCTTTTCATACTTCTCTTGATTCTTGTGTTTGAAAGTCAAATTTTCTATTCAGCTCTGACCTTTTCACTGAGGAAGCTTGAAAGTCCTCTATTTTATTGAAAATCAATATTTTGCCTTGGAGCATGATACTCAGTTTTGCTGGGTAGGTGATTCTTGGCTTTAATCCTAGCTCCATCGACCTCATGAATATCATATTCCAAGCCCTTTGATCCCTTAATGTAGAAGCTGCTAGATCTTGTATTATCCTGATTGGGTTTCCACAATACTCAAATTGTTTTTTTCTGGCTGCTTGCAGTATTTTCTCCTTGATCTGGGAGCTCTGGAATTTGGTGACAATATTCTTAGGAGTTTTCTTTTGGGGATCGTTTTCAGAAGGTTATCTGTGGATTCTTTCAATTTCTATTTTACCCTCTGGCTCTAGAATATCAGGGCAGTTCTCCTTGATAATTTCTTGAAAGATGATAACTAGGCTCTTTTTTTGATCATGGCTTTCAGGTAGTCCAATAATTTTTAAATTATCTCTCCTGGATCTATTTTCCAGGTCAGTCAGTGGTTTTTCTAATGAGATATTTCACATTGTCTTCCATTTTTTCATTCCTTTGGTTCTGTTTTATAATATGTTGATTTCTCAAAAAGTCACTAGCTTCCACTTGCTCCAATCTAATTTTTAAGGTAGTATTTCCTTCAGTGGTCTTTTGGACCTCCTTTTCCATTTGGCTAATTCTGCCTTTCAAGGCATTCTTCTCTTCAGTGGCTTTTTGGAGCTCTTTTGCCATTTGAGTTAGTCTAGTTTTTAAGGTGTTGTTTTCTTCAGTATTTTTTGGGTCTCCTTTAGCAAGTCATTGACTTGTTTTTTCATGGATTTCTCACATCCTTCTCATTTCTCTTCCCAGTTTTTCCTCTGCTTCTCTAACTTGCTTTTCCAAATCCTTTTTGATTTCTTCCATGGCCTGAGACCAGTTCATGTTTTTCTTGGAGGCTTTTGATGTAGGCTCTTTGACTTTGTTGACTTCTTCTGGCTGTATGTTTTGGTCTTCTTTGTCACCAAAGAAAGATTCCAAAGTCTGAGTCTGAATCTGCAACTTTTTTTGCTGCCTGGCCATGTTCCCAGCCAACTGCTTGACTCTTGAGTTTTTTGTTGGGGTATGACTGCTTGTAGAGTAGAGAGTACTTTGTCCTAAGCTTGAGGGGTTGCGCTGTTGCTTTCAGAGCTATTTCTACACAGCAAGCTCTGCCACACCAGCATTCCTCCTCGACCAAGAACCGGCAACCCAGACCATGACTCAGATTTTAAGCAGGCTCTGCACTCCTGCTCAGATCTGCCACTTAATTCCTCCCACCAGGTAGGCCTGGGGCCAGAAGCAACTGCAGCTGTAGCTCTGGAAGCAGCCTCAGAGCTGCACCACCTCTGCCCGCCCTGGTGGCCAACCACAAACTCCTTTCACTCTGTCCCCACAGCTTTTCCCACTAACCTTCTCTGTTGTCTTTGGTGTTTGTGGGTTGAGAAGTCTGGCAACTGCCACAGCTCACTGATTCAGGGCACTAGGGCCTGTTCCACCCAGCTCCTGGTCTGGCTGGTCTGGGTGCAGCCCATGCTGGGCTCTGCTCCGCTCCTCTCCCAGTTCCGTGCATGATAGGCCTTCCCCAATGACCATCCAGGCTGTCCTAGGCTGGATCCCTGCTTCCCTCTGCTATTTCATGGGTTCTGCAGTTCTAGAATTTGTTCAGAGCTATTTTTAATAGGTGCATGGTGGGTCCTGGGGGAGAGCCCTAGGAAAGTCCCTGCTTTCCAGCTGCCATCTTGATATTTGGGTTTTTAATATGACTAATTACATTATTTCCCTAATATTGAATCATTCTTACATCCTTTGTACAAATACCACTTGATCATAATGAATGATTTCTTGGACAGATTGGCGAAGTCTGTTTGATAGGATTTGGTTTAAAATTTTTGAGCCAATGTTCCTTAATAATATTGTCCTACAGTTTTCTGTCTGTTTTATCTTTCTCTGGTTTAGGTATTAGGACTTCACTTGTTTCAGAAATGGGTTCTGATAAGGTGCTTTCTTTCTCAATTTTTGAGAGTAATTTGTGAAGTGTGGGCGCTAACTGCTCTTTAAACATTTGATAGAATTCTCCTGTGAATCCATCAGGTGCGGGAGCTTTTTCCTTGGATAGTTCCTTTACACCTAGATCCATTTCCTTTTCCAAGATTGAGTTATTTAAGGCCTCTATCTGATCTTCTGATAGTTTGAGTAGTTCATATTTTTGAAGGAATTCTTCTATTTCTTTTGTCTCCTTGGTTTTGTTAGCCTATAACTGTGCTTAATCCATTAGTTTTTAACTCATTTGCCAACATATGAAAATGTACCACCTTCTGAGTAGTACACAAAGATAACTGATGGGCATTAGGGGAGCTGGAAATTTGCTAGCTGAATTTCTACAAAAACCATACATAACGAATGGCACTGGAAAATGATTATTATGATTTATCTATGTATCTCACTGAGAGAGATAGCTTTTTCAGCTGTGACAATCATTAAAATCAAGGCTTGAAATAAACTGAACTTGGAATCAGATCTTCAAATTGCTGTATCACAAAATATTAAACCAACAATTAAGCAGATTTAATCACTCTACTCTTACTAATCATTATCAATAAAGTTTTAGTGAGAGCAACAAAATTGTAATATTCATATATGAAATTATTTTCATAACATCATTACTTTATCCTTTAAGATTCTTTTTTTTTTTGCAATACATACTTATTAGCATTTCCTGATCCTGTGGATTATTGATCCCAACACTTGCCAACTAACTGCCAATCACAGAGGTGGAGCAACCTAATTCAAGCATCAGTGCAAACAGAAGGAAAGACAGGAAGCAGCATGTGCCAGGCAGAGTGATCCACCAGCACCACCTCGACCACCACCTTCCCTCAGACCCGGATGGAGACAGCCCAAGAGTACTGGAAATAGCAATGCTTCCAGCCCAGTGTCCCCAGTCATCATCCTGGGAAGCAACCATTGGAGGGATGCAGCCTGTCTACTGCTCTTGCAGATACTGTAGCCAAAGTAAATGAAGACCAACAAAGAAAATTTTGTCACCAAATTCCTTGCCATTATCAAATGGTTCAACATCAGAACCTGATAAGATGTTATGCATAGAAATGACATTTTTATCAGTTATGATTTTTTAAAAAATGTTCCCCAGTTACATGTAAGAACAACTTTAACATTCCTTCTTCAAATTTTGAATTCCAAATTCTCTCCCTCCCTCCCTTCCCATTGCCCCCTCATTAAGAAGGCAAGCAGTGTGACATAGGCCACACCTGTGTAGTCATGCAAAAGACATTTACACTTGAGTCAAAATGCCATTTAAAAATGCCATTACTGTATGTTTTGCCAGTATGTATGTACCTTAAGGACCATGTGACCTTTTATTTGCCTTGTAGCTGACTTGTAGCTATGTGTTGTCTTCCCCACTGGAACATAAGCTTCTTGAGAGCAGGGATAGTCTTACTTTCCTATTTGTAAACCCAGCATTTAGCACAATGCACATGGTAAGCACTTCATAAATGCTTCATTTATTCATTAGCACAGTAGTGCATGAATATAACTTATAAATAAGCTAGGTGACATAGTAGCTAGAGTGTGGGACTTGGAGTCAGGAAAACCCAAGTTCAAATGTAGCCTCAGATACTTACTAGCTGTGTGACTGGGCAATTTCTCTTGACCTCTGTCTGCCTAAGATTCCTCATCTGTAAATAAATAACAGGGTTGTTGGGAAGATGAGATGAGATAATATTTACAAAATGCTTTCCAACCCTAAAGTACCTCATAAATGTTAACTGTTATCTATACATACATTGAAGGTCAGTTTTTTTTCCTGATAGAGCTATGTGAACAAATTTGGAAGACCACTAATCTAGTTTATCTAATGAAGTACCTAAGTGGTTCTAAAGTTAATAGGTCTCTATTCTTTTTTAGTTTACTAGTGAGGGAATGGAAACTCCTTGAAAACAGCTACTAATTTGTTTTTGCCTTGGTGTTGTCAAGATATTAGGAGACACCCTGCTTTCCAGAGCTAAGGCCCAGCAAGCAGGCTGTGCCCTGAGCTTGGCATAACAATAATCCTTTGCCACCCTCTAGATGATCTCACACTCTGGCAAAATCCTGTCATTATCCCATTGCTTTGAGTAGCACTGGGTGCTCCCTGAGCTCCGAATAGCACCAGACAAGCTTGGACAAGTTCTGTTCATGAAACCCTGAAATGAATCAAACCTATCACATTGCTGCTGTTACCCCTCGTTGTCAGGGCTACAATTCACCAGGCAGCCACTAGTACAAGTATTGGGATCTGCTTACTTTAAGTTAGGTGCCCCCACTAGGGGTGGGAACCTGGCACATGTGCCTAATCTGTGTCCTTTTTTGCAAACCCTTGCTTTGAAATTAAACTTCTGTTTGATTCCTGACTCTCCTGTAGATGAGTACGTAGAATACAAGGGTTGGATTCTAAAGTCAGCTTGTAGAGTAAAAATCCTAGATAGTCAAAAATCACCCTCTCCATGGCATTTCTGTAAGGTGAACAGCCTCTGGTATCTTGGAATAATGTAGGTGAAGGAAGCCTGCAAGTCAGATAGACACCTTGTGGATAAAGGGAGGTTATCAGGACTGGGTGGAGAAGGGAGGCTGGGCGTCCTCGTCCACTACATGCTGCTTTATCACCTCCTCTCTCCTCATATCTCCACACATGCTCTTCTCTCCCTGTGCCCTTTAGGGCAGTATGGCATGGGGAGAGGAAGAGGCTTCAAAGTCCACTGTACACATTTTGGAATTGGGAGGCTGGGCAGTGGATTCACTCTCCCAGCTCCCAATCACTCAGGTGTATCAAGTGGTGGACAGAATCAGTGGTGCTATTTAAATAGTTCTTTCTGTGTTTCCTATGTTTCTCTCTGTCTCTATGTCTTTCTCTGTCACTCTTTCCATACCTGTCTCACTCTTCCCTTGCTCTTTTTGCCCAATTCATATGGTTGAATTTGCCCAAATTAAAAGAACATATGATGTGACTCCATTTAATGAAGTCTAAAAACATATTACCTTTCTGGGTCACAATGCCACACTGTTTTCATAAAGTGAATTTTCAATACATGAGCATCCCAAGTCTTTTTCACATGAACTACTTGACAATCACACCTCCATCCTCCACTTGTACCATTCTTTTTTTTTTTTTAACAGAGCACAAGACTTTATATTTATCTGTACCAAACTTAATCTTCTTAGATTTGGTCCATCGTTCCACATTGCTGTAATGTTTTTGGACCCTGGCCCTGTCACTCACCACCAGTTAGCTCTTCTAGTTTGGGGTTCTATGAAATTTTGACAACCACATCATTTATGCCATCATATAAGTGATGTGTAAAAATACTGAATCTGACAAGGCCAAAGATAGATCTGTGTAGCATGCCACTGGACGCCTCCCTCCAGGTTGACATGACTCTACTAACCATTTTTCTTTGGATAGGGTAAACAAACCGGTTGTGCCTTTTCCTTTTTTGGGATAGAGTTTTCCTATCTTCCAGTTAGGTGGCACAGTGGATAGAACATCAGGTCTGGAATCAGGAAGACCTGAGTTCAAATCCTGTCTCAGACATTTACTAATTGTGTGACCCTAGACCCTCTTTGCCTCAGTCTCCACATCTTAAAATAAGCTGGAGAAGGAAATGGCAAACCAATCTAGAATCTTTTCCAAAAAAACTCCGAATGGAGTCATGAAAAGTTGGATATGTCTGAAAGAACTGAACAACAAATAGATGCGATTTGAAATTCAAATTCATTTAAAACTAATACCTAATAGCAGCTTTTTATGATCATGCATCTTCTCAATAACTTTGTATTTATAGTAAGTAGAGTTATAATTCTGTGGATGTCATTTGTCATTAAAAAGGGTACTTTGATTAGCAGAACTGTGTTGTGAAGATATTGATTTACACATGTACATTTAAAAAGAAAAACAAAAAGAAAGTGCAAGCTTAGGGACCAGAAAGAGATATAGAGGCTTGTTTGTTTATATGCTGTTTATAGAGTCATAGATTTATAATTAGAATGGACCTTTGTCAGGAGCAGGCACCCTGTTAGTTTAGGTTTGTTGTTGGGATGAAGTGAGGCACTCTGAAGATACTCAGCAGTTAATAAAAGGAGACTGACTTAACCTTAACATAGCACAGATATGCAACAAAAACCAGTGAGGCTCAGCTTCTATAGACACAGCCCTCCAGTCTCCGTTGGGAATTCCATCGGTTCAGCAGGACAGGCTGTGGTCTATAGATAAGAACCAAATCAGAGGGGCCCAGCTCCAGGAGGGTAGATTCTTTTATTTCCCTGGATAACCAGGAAGTCAGTCAGTCAACACAGCCAGATGCAGTCAGTAAACTGTTAACCAGGAAAACCCAGCTTGAGACTTGCCCCGCCCATGGGCCAATAAGCACATGGCTTTGTAGACTTTTCCTAATGTAAGTGGGTCTGCAGAGAGGGAAACCCTGGTAGACATTGGTTCTATCACATACCACCCTCATGGTGACAAGCTCCTAAGAATCTTTTAAAGGAGCTTCCATGATTTAAATGTTTTCAGACTTTTAAGAAACAATCTCCTAGCATTGCTATTGTTTAGTTGTTTTTCAATATGTCTCTTTGTGACCCCATTAGGGGTTTTCTTGGTGAAGATACTAGAGTGGTTTGCCAGATGAGGAAACTGAAGCAAACAAGATTAAATGACTTGGCCAGGGTCACACAGCTAGTGAGTGTCTGAGGTGGCATTTGAACTCAGGAAGAGGAGTCTGCCTGATTCTAGCACAGGCACTATCCACTGTTTCACCCAGCTGCCCAATCTCCTAGCATAGGCAGTACTAAAGGAAAAAGAAATATAGGCTTTCCCCTGAAGACTCACCATAAAGAAAAAAAAAAGAAAGAAAAAAAGGTGGAAGAGAACAAAAATTAGAACTCCTTCACTTTTTCTCCCCTATTCAGAAGGACTGAGTTACAGACTTCAATAATCTGGTCCATGGGATGGGCAATGCCAATTCTTTGCAATTCACAGTGGGTCTCCTAATGCAAGGCAATGGTAATAAGTCAGAGGAAGCCCAGCCTAGACTATCAGGGCCATTGCACAGATGATGCTACTTCAGATCCAATCACCGATGTTCATCCTGCATCAAGGTCATCTGTACTAAAGTGGCTAAGAGGACTGAAGCCTCTTGAATGTAACCTGACCCAGGATCGAAGCTGATACTGAGGTTCTCTCACACACTTAGTAATCCCTGGCTCACTCATGAAAACTACTCCTTCCCTGAGAGCCATAGGAAATCTTTGCCCTTTAGAGCCTCCATGGCATTATCCTCTTTTCCCACTGTGGCTAAACCTTCTGAAGTACCTAAAAACTCAGAATTACCACCAAGTCAAGTAGGGAATATTTTTTATTCCACGTAATTTGTGTCACCTCTCCTATGCAAGATGTCTTATACCAATATCACCCCTTGGTCCTCCAAGCCCAAATTGGGAATGAATTGCTTGAACCATCCCAAAGGAAAGGAAGCCTGACAATTTAGGAAAACCTGGGCTATTTTTCTAGCATTTATGAAGCTATCTGAGGGGCAAAGATCTTGAGGACAGTGAAGCTCTGCACCTCAGAAGGAATAAAGAAGGGTAAGCAAAGGCCAGTTGGAACTATGTTCAAAAGCATTCCATTCTTATCAGGTACCTCTTCCTGGAGATAGTCCAAAAAACCATCAGACCAAAGAGCCCTTCCCCTTACTAGGGCAGAATTGATTTGTCACCTACATGGCTTCTGGGAGGTTGGACACATGACCTAGGCAGTCATTTATGCACGATGATGAATCTACTGATTAACTGGAAGATATCTTTTGTTCTGAAATGGGAGAGCGCTATCTTGCCATATGGGAACAGGTTGAGGTCCACTTTGTGTTCCAAATGGCAAAAGGAGCCCATTTGTGGAGGAATATCCTACACTCGGCAAAATATGGCATCATCACCCTAATGTCCATATTAGCAATGGGCCACTCCCCAACCTCTGCTGTTCTTGGAATATCAAGGCAGTCAGGTCATTTAGCATATGATGTTCCTGACAGGAGCTGACATGCCCCATCATAACAACAATGTTACTTGCAGCTACTGTGGAGGTATAAGGCCAATAACACCAGCACACAGTAGGGCTGCTAGCATAGATTCTTTGATCTGCTTTTCTAAAGGAAAGCAATTTTATGGAGTTAACAACCTTACTTTAATTAAACATACGTACATGATTCACTTAGTTCAGGGGGAAAAGTCAGCACCCTGAACTTCAGAGAAAACACAAACAGAAATTACAAACAAAAATTATATAAACAGAGCAAATAACACAAATCAGCAGATAGGGTTTCAGTCTGTCCATAGCAACACATACATAGTTACCAAAGAGAAACACCAGCATCTGGGTTTTTAAAGCTGGGGGAGGGCTCCTTAATGGCTACCCAGAGTCTCATTTGTCCAAATCATATGAACACTCTTCCAATGAGTGAGACCCAAAGCAAAATGGTAGCTTTAGAGTATATATACTGTTTCCAATCAAGGACTCTTGATTTAAACAAAGACAAGACTCAATCAAAAGCACTTGATTGGCTTAGTGCTGAGAAGCACTCCAAAAGAAAAAACAGCAAAAAGTCCCACTTTGCTTGCCATTATACCCTTAAACAATTATATTCAGTGGGCAGCATTGGCAAAATTCCTCCATTGGTCTTGACCCCAAAAAGGAGAACTTTTGATTGCTAGTTTTGCCAGACCCAGGACTACCCCCTTCGCATATGACAGTATAGATGAACATCTTCTCTGCAGCACCCCTAAAGACTCTCTCATATGCCAGCCATATAGCCTGGAACTCAGCCCACTGGAAGGACATGCTAGAACTGGGCTAGTAGAGGAGGCAGGGTTCTAGAACCTGGACTGGAAGCCTAGGTCTCTGTCATAGTTGCAACCTATTTGTGATGAGTACTAACACCAGAGGGACCCAAACAAACATGATTTTGAATGGCCCATTTCCATTTAGCAATAGAAGCCTCTTCTGCCCTACCCATCTTGTTAAAGGGATGATCTTTCATCACCTAACCTATAATAGACAATTCTGGACAAAGGATAATTGTATTACCCTGAATCATCTCTTTTGGAACAACTACGGCCCAGTAATAGGTAAGCAACTGATTTTCAAAAGTGTAATAGCGAGTTGCCACTTGGGGGAACCTGCAGGTTCAGAAGGCTAACAGCTGGCTTAACCTAGCCAGTCATTGGTGCCTGCCAAAGGCTCCACTCAGCCTTCTACTGCATATCTTTAGGGATGGAGACCTCCAAAAACATGTGCCTTGTAGGGTCATTAAAGTCCCCAGGGGAGATACCGCTGGATAGTCTGCTTTGGATTTTCCAAGGCTGTAGCCTATTCTCACTTAAAGGGCCTTGCTTAAAGGAGGCAGACTTGCAAGGGCCTCAGAAAATGGAGGCCATTTGGACACTCAGATTGGAAATGTGGCTGCTCTCAAAACCATAGAGTCCAAAGAGTCTCTGGGCTTCCATCTTAAAAACAGTAGGGTCAATAAGCTTATTTTGGACTTCACTTAGATTCCTGTTTCTGCCTTCCATTGTATTCCCCTAAACTTAACTGAGTGGGCCAGACACTGAATTTTCTTAGGATTAATATCCCACCCCCTTGTCCCTCACAGGCACCACCATCGGATCTAGGGCCTCTGCCACTGTGGTCTCATCTGACCCTGTCAACATTATATGACCAATGTTATGGTGTTCATCAGTGCCCTAAGGAAGGGAAGACTCATTCCAGTCTCTGCCCACTATAATGTGGCAATAAGATGTAGAATTCAGGTAACTGTGGTGCAAGGATGAGAAGCAAGAATGGTGAAGATATACTGGACTCCTTTAAAGGTCAAAGCAAACTGTTTCCGACTAGTTTCAGGCACAAGAATTGGTCAGATCAATAACCCTATACTACAAACCTGAGCCTGGGCTACAACACTGACAAGGCCAGAAACAGCTGCACTAATTAGGCATGATGACTTTGTTCAGCTACCCATAGTTCACTGGAAGCTGCCAGGTGCCATCTGCCTTCCTCATGAGCAACATAGGGTCACTGTAAGGGGAGCTTGGCTTAATGAAGTACTCTAGCTTCCTTCTTCTCCATCACTAGACAAGAGATATCCTGCAGTCCCTTGTGGACCCAATGTTGTTTGGTGTTAACTGTGTGGGATGATGGTGACAATTCCAGTGGTTTCCATTTGGTCCGACCCACGGTAACAGGCATCGAGGATGATGAAAGGGTCTGCACAGATACTGATTCCCAAGATTCCATAATATAGTTATCCCTTCCACTTCTTGACTTTCCCTGTTGAGGTTTCAATTTATCTTGGGCCAGTGTAAGAAATTAGATGAGAATTTTCTGGAAGTTCTTCAGAAACCACAGATAACACAAGATGGGCAGCAGATGATGCAGAAAAAAAAACTTAGAAATGGATACAATTATATGTATAGGGGCAGCTAGGTTGCACAGTGAGTAGAGCACCAGCCCTGAAGTCAGGAGGACCTGAGTTCAAATCTGGCCTCAGACACTTGACACATGTACTAGTTGTGTGGCCTTGGGCAAGTCCCTTAACCCCAATTGCCCTGCCAAAAATAAAAAACCACAAAAAAACAAAAAAATAAAATTATATGGATATATTGTATAATATCAACATATTTTATCTTTTAATACCATAAATATATACAGCTTTTAAAAAGTTAAGTAAAACGTTGGTTTCATGTTTTTATTTCTTTTCTTATAGTATCTTACTTAACATTAACATATAGCCTATGACCAAATGCTTAATCCAAATTTTACAATAAGATCCTGTAAATACCCCATTAAAGAAAAAGAAAAATGTTCAGACTTGTCTGGTACAAAGGGAGGGCCAAAAAATTTTACTCAGATTTTCCAAATCGAGGTGGTGCTGGACTCCTAATCCCCTCTAAGTGGAAGAGATAATGGTGTTCTTTTCCTCCAGTGATCTGCCCTCTATGACTTCCCAGAATAGTCCATATAAGATAGGGGGTGAACAGGATACCTTAGGCTTAGGTGAGGTTAAATAGTCCTTAATACCCTTGTGCCAAATTTCCCTATACAGTTTTACCAGCATCCCATAGGTTGGTCAATAATTTATTGAAATCAATCTTATGTTTCAGGAGTCATAGTCACAGGTCCCTCCAGGATCTCATTTTTCTCCAACCATAGTAGGGTGGTGGGGTCTGTGACTACTCCCCCCATTTTATATGAAGGAAGAAGAGAGAATGTAATAGGGTGATATAGGGGTCCAGAGGAATGGGATTGGGCTTGAAATGAAAATATAAGCAGAAAAAGTGGGCCTAAAAAAGAAAAAGGGATGAAGTCCAACAAAGATACAGATGTAAAGACAATTAGAAGGAAAACCATTAAGGCAAGGATCGTTAGCTTTTTTGTGTTGTGGATGCGTTTAGCAGACTGGTGAAGCCTCTGGACCCCTTCTTGGAATAAAGTTTTTAAATGCATAAAACATAACACATAGTATTATAAAGGAAACCAATTATATTAAAATACTCATCTGTCATCTCATCCATCCAGAAATCAATCAATCATAAACCCCGTTCATAGAACTCAGGTTAAAGAACCCCTGAATTAAAGTGAGATGAACAGACACCCGCTAATTAAATAGGCAATTCAGGGAGTGCTCATTAAAAGGAGTGCAAGATCTCAACTATTAAAAAAATAGAAATCTTGGGAAAGAGGACCAGGATGGCAAAAAGTACTGTAAAATCAATAGTCATGAGGAAATGTTAAGTTGTAAAGATATAATAGATGAGAAAAAAGTGCAGCTACCCATAAATGAATAAAAAAATGGACTTAATGACTAAGCGTTTACTAAGGTTTGCAATGTTAAAGCTGAAAGGGATTTTAGAGACAATTTCGGCCAACTCCCTCATTGTAGCGAAGAGGAATGATAAAGCCTGGATTGGAATCCTGGTTTTCTAACTCCAGAACCAAACATAGCTTCCCGGTACCTTGTTTTTGGTTAGGAGATTCCTGCAATGTTTGGAATGCTGAAGCTACGTGAGACTGTGGGGGTGGGGGGAGCTCCAACCCCCACTTTGATAAATAAAATTTTGGAAGGAGAAGAAGGAAAGGGCCCAGAGGAATGAATTAATGAAAAGGTTTATTACGTTTCCTTCACTACCAGGGAAATGCAGAAAATAATTTAACAAGGCGTAAGTTAAAAACCGATTTGTTTCCTCTTTGCAATATATATAAAAAAGGAAGACAATCTGTTTTTATTCTGAATGATCTCTTTCGTGTTCCCTTTAACTTCATAATCAATCATGGTAGCTATTATTCAGCCGTAGGTGTGATTTCCTCCTTCCACCTCCCTCCCCCACCCCGGCGGCCTCCCCCCCCCCCCCCTTACCTCCCTGCCTTCTTTCCCTCCTTCCCATAATAGCAAAGAAGAAAACCAATCCGGCAAAGAGACACAGTTGTTAGCATATATAAATTATCAGTCAAGACAGAGGATCACTAGGGAAGTAAACGAAAGGAGCAGGTAATCTCATTACAAAGATAGTATCTGCACATCAAGAGAGGCTTGATACTGGTCTGAAGTGACTGATCCAGCAATCTTGCCCGAGGGACCCAGAAATCCTTCTTTACCCTTCCCCCGCCTGAATACCTAAGAAATGCGCCTAGTGGGAGAGACTTGCAGAATATCTCTGCAAACTGCTCCTTTCCCCTTTCCCTCGCAGGCAGACTTCATACATAACTTATTGACTGAGAGTCTCTCGGGCTCTCTCTGCAGGGCTGCGTCTGGCAGGGAGGACCCCAGAGGGCAGCCACCTTCCAGGTGGGCGGGGCTCCTGCTCTCCGCCCGCCGCCGCCCCCTCCTCGCACCTCACCTGCTGCCCCACTCCCGGCCAGTTCACACGGGTTTGACTCATCTTCCATGGAGGGGTGGGGGCAGAAACCGAGAGCAGGAGGAGGGAGTGGAGGCGGCCGAGCCGGCCCTTCCCCCAGTGCCAAGAAGGAGGAGCCCAAAGGGTTCAGGTGAAACCGCGCACGCACAACCCAGCCCGGCCACCTTGGCCGCCCGGGACCGCCAGACAGGCGGACGGGCTTAGCCAAGGCCGCCCCCAGAGGGGCGGGAGGGAGTCCCGGCGCGCCCCCCCAGCCCCGGTACTCTGTGCCTCCAGCTGATGGAGGGCGGCGGGCCTGCCCCCGGGAGCAGGTGACACGCACGGGTGCCAGCCCGGGCGGGAGCCTGGGGAGCAGGAGGAGGAAGATGGCCCGGGAGTTGAGCCAGGAGGAGCTGCTGGACTTCCTGTGCCAGGCCGGGGGCCGGGTGACCAACGCCGCCTTGCTGGGCCACTTCAAGAGCTTCCTCCGGGACCCCAGCTTGGCCCCGGGCCAGCTGCAGCAGCGCCGCGAGCTCTTCAAGAGCCTCGTCAACTCCGTGGCCGCCGTGCGCCAGGACCCCGACGGCACCAAGTGCGTGGTGCTCAAGAAGAGGTACCGGGACCTTGTAGGGGAGGAGGGGCTGCGCGGGCCCCGCTGCGACCCCCAGCCCGCTGCCCCGCAGCAGCGGCCGGGAGCCGCGGCCGCCTCCCCAGGCAGCCGGCGGCGGGCGCCACGGCAGCGGCAGCAGCCCCAGACCCCGCAGCAGCAGCCTCGCCCTCAGCCTCGGTCCCCGCAGCAACTGCCCCAGCCCCCGCAGCAACAGCCCCAGTCTCAGCCCCGGTCCCCGCAGCAACAGCCCCAGCCTCAGCCCCGGTCCCTGCAGCAACAGCCCCAGTCTCAGCAATCCCAGTCTCAGCCTCAGCCCCAATCCCAGCCTCAGCCGGCCAGGAGGCAGCCTCGGGAGAAGGAACCAGAAGCTGAGCCGTCAGGTGCAGGAGCCACAGCCCCGGAAATAGAGTGCAATGGGCTCTGGGCCAGGCCGGGGGATGCTCCGGAGTCCACCGAAACGGGAAGAAAGGGAGTTGATTGCAGCCCTGGGAGGCTGGAGGAGGCAACCGCTGCAAGCCCTTCACCCCAGGCTAGGGGCTGGGCTGCTGGAGGGGCTCAAGGTGGCTGTCGGGAGTGTGGCCAGGATAGCCCTTGGGCTGGCTCCACAGAGCCACACCTCCTCTCACATGGGAGCCCTCCCTTGGAAGAGCAGCAGACCCCGGAGCCCAGCTCAGAGGCACCACTCGAAGGCACACTGCACTCTAGCTCTGGCTCATCCAACAAGTCCCCACTGTTGGCCACGGAAGCCTTCAGGACATCAAGGAATAGCCGTTCCTTGGCATCTCTTGCTTTCCCTGGAGTTGGGCCAGAACTATTGACCCTAAGTGGACCACATTCCTATGCAGCCCAGCAGCAGCAACGCACCCGAGAGTGGGTGGCCAACCACTCCCAGCCCTCCCCAGGCATTGTTGCAGGAAGGACACAGCAAAGTCCCAGCCGTTTTTGGTCTGTGCTGCCTGAGAACTTCCTCACGCTGCCCTATGGTTGGGGGGACCCAGCCTCAGAGAGGCTGCCGCCTTCTCTCCCTGCTTCCCCTCCTCCCTTAACTGCTGGGTCTTCAGTTTTTCGGAGCATCCGTTGTCAACTAGACCTCCAGGATCTGGAGAACTTTGTGGAGGAGGATAGCCATGACAGTGAGGAGAGTACCAGTGGACCAAGGGAGTCTCCAGGGGAATTGGAGGAAGCCCCAAAGGTTTCCTTAGAAAACAGAGCCCAGGAAAAACTCAGGACCCCAGCTGGGCATTTTATTAAATCTCAGCAGGAAAATCTTCCTCTCAATAAATCCCAGGGACCCATATTTAGAAGTGGTTACTCCCTTCCATATATCCCACCAAGCGTTAATGGTCCTGTTGTAATGTCAGCCAAAATACCCAGGGAGTCTTCTAGCCTGCCTCAAGACCCCATGCCCTGGCCAACTGTCAGGTTAAAGAGATCTCTGAGGAGAAGTTCCAAGGCAGGGAGGGCCAAAATATCCTCTTCTGATGAGGAGTTGCTGGATGAAGACTTAGTAAAGAGGAACCGTCGGCCACCACGATCCAGAAAGTTGTCTAGGGCAGGAGATGTGCCCTGTCCAAAGGTGGATACCCCTTTGACCCAGAAGCCAGCAATTCACAAGGCTTCATCAGAGCAAAGACTGGCAGATAGCATTTGGGTTCCCCCTGGGGATGTGTCTTCTGTCTTAGTTTCTCTCAGACCTTCTGTGCACAAGTCCTCTTTAGTGCCCCTGGACTCCCGGGAGCATGAATGGATTGTGACACTAGCCAGTGGCTCATGGGGACAGGTACTAACTCTGTTTTGGGAAGACCCCCAGCTGGCTCTTCGAAAAGACTTTTTGACTGGATATACTGCATTGCACTGGATTGCCAAACATGGGGCTCTCCAGGCCCTTCAGGCATTGGTCAAAGGGGCCAAAAAGACAGGGATCGTCCTTGATGTGAATGTGAGGTCCAGCTGTGGATATACCCCACTGCACCTTGCTGCCCTCCACGGGCACCAGGATATCATCAAACTTTTGGTACAGAAGCTGGAGTCTCGAGTGAATATACGAGACAGTAGTGGGAAGAAGCCCTGGCAGTATTTGACTAGCAGTACCACTGGGGAGATATGGCAGCTTCTTGGCGCCCCTAGGGGGAAGCCCATTTTCCCAGTTCATTCCTTAGTTAAAAGTTCTTCCCCCACCAGGAAGGCCAAGAGCCATAATGTATCAAGGCACATAAGCAGAAAGACCTCCCTTGCTGCATTACTCAAAAGTCAACACAACAGATGGAAAACAGCCCACCAGTATGACAAATTCCAAACATTAGGGGAGAAAGATGAATATAGTGAGTGAAGTGTCCCTCACTCAAACGTGCAGAGACATTTTGATCTGGAGTCACCCTCTGAACAAACTCCACACTCTGCCAAGATCAGTCACTTCTGGCTTAAAGGACTTGAGATGAATTGCTGGGGTGCTGGGTAGGTCAATGAGAAGAATTAGCTTATTTAGCAGGTACCTGTCTCTAGACTTGTGTTAGTAGCTGTGCCAGAAGTTGCTAGTGTTGGAGGTTCTGCTTTCTTAAGCATGAATGGAAGACCTGGGGCCAAGATAGAAGTCTGGAACTCAGCACAGACTCTCCTTTGTGACCATGGATCAAAGTGTCAGGCTCTTGAGCAGATGCCCCAACAGGAGAGCCAATAAGGCACTCAGGGTTTCGAGACTTCCACTGTGACTCAGCATCTTTTGTTGAGTGCCCTTTAGTCTTTACAATAAATCTTTCCCAAGAGTATTGGGAAGGCACAGAAAATACCATATTTCAAATATCAGCATTGGCCTTTATTTTGTGTAGTTCAGTAAAAATCCAATATGGAAAAAAGGAAGTAGGTCCAAAGTCCCTCCACCTCCAACCCTTAGAATTTTGTTCTTTCTGCAACTCCAGGTGGTGGATATAGGAGGATTTTGTTGACTCTTTGGAGAATCATTTCTCTGACCCTTTTTGTATCATGTACCCCCTCCCCCCTCACATTGACATTCTGGTGTAGCCTGTGGACCTCTTCTTGGAATAATATTTTTAAATAATTGAGGAAAAGCTGAATTTTAGAGGTTAATGAAAATAAAGTTGTATTTTTTTTTCCCTTCCAAGTTCACAGACTCCCTGAAGTATATCTACAGGCCTTCCTTGAGGATTCATAGACCACCACCTCCCCTTTTGGATTAAGTGGGTAGGATGGCTGATTATGTAGTTGAAAGAGATCTAATCATGATCTCCTACTCCAAAATGCTCCCCCACCCCCCACCCTCCCACAATGCATCAAGCTTGAATGGCCAACCTCAAAGTTCCTGATTACAATGGATACTGAATAATTGAGAGTTAAAGGAAGAATGTTGCCTTATCCACATGGAGGGAAAGTGAAATGCAACTTCTGGAGCTGCTAGCAAGAAAATTAATTTGCACTAAATATGTGTCCGGTGAAGATTGTTTTGATGGAAGCACATCATATCAGATCTATTCTAGGAAATAATAGTCAGTCCATGTACCTTATAATGGGACAGAAAAACTTCAGGCCATAAATGGAAAGAATGAATAGAAATATAATTCTATGCAAAAAAAAATCAAACAATTCTAAATGAATGGCAGAGGGGAATGTTAATTTTATTCTGCAGTCTTTTAATGGACAGTGGCAATAAAGCAATATTTTCAATCATGTTTGTGTTTCATTTATGTTCAAGTCGAATCACCATTAGATAGCAATAAAAAGTTTTGCAATTTAGGACTGAGAAGTACTTAACACATTTTGCTTTCCATGTCCTGTTTCTCATAGTGGATTATAAAATTCTTTGATGGTAGGGAATGTCTTTGTCTTTCATCCTTGTGGCTCCCAAAGCTAGGGCTCCATGTGCTATTAAGCACCTACTGTAGGCCAGGCGCTGTGCTAAGCATCAGTGATACAAAGAAAGGTGAAGACAGGGTGCCAGCCCTTAAGGCACTCAGCCTAAAGGGGGATATAAGATATGGAGGAGTAGATGGAAGGCACTAGCAGTAAGAGAGATTGGGATGGGAAAGGGAGAGCATTCTGGCCATGGGGGACAGTCAGTTAAAAGGCATGGAGTAGGGGATAATGTGTGTGTGTGTGGAGGGGGGGGGGCGGTTAAGTGTAGAAATACTAGAAAAATGGGAAGGGGAAGGTATATAATATGGAAGTTGAGAGATTTATTGAAAACTCACTGTGGAAGGAAAGAAATATGCATCTATTAAACACCTACTATGTGCCAGGCATTCTTCTCATTGTTTTAGAAATATTTCATTTGATCCTCACAACAACTCCATGAGGCAAGTGCTATTATTATCCCCATTTTAGAGTTGGGCAAGTTAAGGCAGACAGTTAAGTGACCTGCCAGGGTCACACAGCTGTTAAGTGTTGGAGGTTAGATCTGAACTCAGGTCTTCCTGGCTTCAGACTCAGTACTATATCAACAATGCCACCTAACTGCTTGTGTGACCTTAGGTAAGTCATTTGAGCCTCAGTTTCAAGGTATAGACTGGACCAATCAGATTGCTAAGGCTCCTTCCACCTTTAGGATTCTAGGATTCCCATTAGTGGGCTCAGGAAGGACTTCATGTAGACTGTGAAAACTTCACTGACACGTGTTCATGCTCCCAAACCAGACTTATTGGTTCTGCCACATTCTTGTCTTCTTCAGGGCCTGATTTATTGCTAGCACCTGTATTAGTTGGTGTTGCCTTCTTTGGGAAATAGGAGTTGGTCTCATATTTGGACCAAATAGTCCAGTTAGGTCTCTTCTGCTCCTGGCCATATAGTATTCTCTCTGTCTCTGTCTCTCTCTCTACCCCCTCTCTCTCTCTCTCTCTCTCTCTCTCTCTCTCTCTCTCTCTCTCACTCTATCTCTCACTCTCATACACACACACACACACACACACACACAC
Source organism: Trichosurus vulpecula (assembly GCF_011100635.1). Classification (NCBI taxonomy): domain Eukaryota; kingdom Metazoa; phylum Chordata; class Mammalia; order Diprotodontia; family Phalangeridae; genus Trichosurus; species Trichosurus vulpecula. The sequence goes on from NC_050578.1 coordinate 76,681,537, forward strand.
ACACACACACAGTAAGTGTCTGAGGCCAAATTTGAACTCAGATCCTCCCCTCCTGACTCCAGGGCCAGTGTTCTGTCCACTGCACCTTCTAGCTGCTCTTTCTGGTCAAGTATTCTTACAAACACATGCTTTTTGTCAGAAGAGGATCTAGTCCAAGTAAGAAGGTGTATGTAGATGGTTCAATCAAACAAAGCTTCACTCCTAGAAAGACAACTAAAAATAACAATCATCCAGTGTCAATGTTTTTCTGTTTCAACATCTTTCCTACTAAACATTCTGCTTTCTTCCAGTTCCCTATTCCGTTCCACAAAGTTTTCAGTTTTGTAGTATTTGGGCATTTGATGCAAATCAGTTGGATCAAATGTAAAGTACCTAAGAGATGCAGGACTTTTTCCAGCTATAAAAGTATGTCTTTAGATAGTTTCATGACTATGATGCTGGTCTGGGATTATGGTGCCAGGAGTTCAAGTTTTTTAGGTTCACAGTCTGTAAGGCTATTTAGCCTTTTTTAAGTGGAAAAAGAAGAGGACATCTCTCTACTAATGATGCAACTCTGCTTCATAGTCTTAAAATATGCATAGATCTTTGTTTTAGAAACAATCAAAGTAGGAAGACAAGAGGGCTGAATTTGACCTTTCTTTGAATCAGGTATGGCTGTTAAGGATTCTTCCAGGGACTGACAGAAGGGCAAACTTACTCTAATTTTGTTATTTATTAGTGGTTGCAGTAAGGATTTTCTTTGGGGGAGGAAGGCAGATAAAAAGTACTCATTAAAATTAAACTTTGAATTATCCGTATATTTTAATAATTTGTACTTTATTCCTTTCTAACTCATATATCCTAACCAAATATATATATGTGACTGGAAAAAATGCTTTTCATTTTGGGTACAAACCTGGCGGAGATAATTTATTAATTTAACTGTTCTAATTCTAACCTTCTCTTAACACAGAGAGAAATCTGAAAAGACTCAGAAATGTATCCTACTTTTGAAAATTTCTCTCTGACAAACCAATTTGGAGTTACAATTTATAATGTTCCTAAACAAAGACAAAACCCCATCTTAAGAGAAGATAGTCATAGACTGAAGGTGAAAGGTCAGGTAATATTTTGATTCATCAAGTCCCCTAACTTTTGATATTTCCTGGATAATCATTTTCCTAAAATCATTCAATCTTTCTTTGACCACTCCCTCTAAGATTCCTACTTGGTCAAAGGTGAACTCAAGAGACATTTTTATTAAGTTGAAGTTATCAAGACTTCTTTCTTCCTCTAATGTGAACATTACTTTAATGACATCAGAGGGGTCCTTCTGGGACTGAGCTGGCCTCTCCTTTACTAGGTAGGTGCTTGATAACAATGATTTTAAAATTTCAGTGTAGGGCATTGTTTGGAAATTTATACTTAAAGAAATACTGATTAGGATGTCCCATTCAGAACCTCAGACTATAATATTTTGTAATATATTTTGTTTTCTTTTGTCCTTCATTCTCAAAGAGGACCATAACATCAGGAAGGTGATGCCATGACTTGCAAAGTCACCAGCCTCACTTTCTCCTACACAGCCATCTGGGGCCAGTGCCAACATATAGATCAGGATAACTGGAGATGGCCCTGGATGCAGGGGGCCTTTTTAAGCTAATGTCTTTCCCAAGTCTTAGTTTCAGTGAGGCAACACCTATTCAGTGATTAAGGCTAGAAATGAGGTAAAGCTAGTAAAAAAAAAATCAATCTGGGAGGGGAAGACATTCACTCCCAGCCTTCAGGGCCCAAACAATGAACTGGTAGGGCTTGGGCTGGGACCTATTGTTGGTCAATTTATGAGAGCCAGAGTGATTTGGGTTTAAGGCCTGGTACTTAAGAAAGAAATCTAGCGTGTAAACCCCAAGATATCTTGTGAGGTTTCAGCAATCAAAATTTACATTCCTTTTTTATTTTTTTTGAGGGGGAAGGCAGGGCAATTGGGGTTAAGTGACTTGCCCAAGGTCACACAGCTAGTAAGCATGTCAAGTGTTTGAGGCCAGATTTGAACTCAGGTCTTCCTGACTCCAGGGCCAGTACTCTACTCGCTGTGCCACCTAGCTGCCCCTGCATTCCTTTTTTAGAATAGAGAGCTGTGTATATTTCCATATATACAATGGAGCTGTTTAGATCTATATACCTGGTTGTTTATATACATTGTTAGTTGCCTTGTATCTTATTATTTAATAAATTCTTTTCAAAGATGGAAAAGAAATTACATAGGTTAAAGGAAAAGACATCAAATGGGAAGGGATTAATTCTCCAGCTAAATGCAAAAAAACCCCAGACATTTAATTTCACAGTAGTACTTTTGTTCTCATTCCCATAATCATAGAATCTTTATGTTTATGTCATCTTACACTTTCTTGTGGTCTCCAGGGGCCAGGTGCTTGTTTGTTTAAAGCTGCCTAAAAGCTCCTTGAAAAGTACATATGCAGAACAGATGGAGAGTTATCACCTGGAAATCCTTGATTTGCAGGTACAGAAATGTCTCTTTACTCCACACTTACCACTTTACTTGTTCTCATGGCATACATCTGTCTCTGGGAGTTCTCCAGGTCCCAATGTGGGGGCTCTCCAGTTCAAAGCTCCTTGGATCTTTGTTTCTTTACTACCAATTGAAAAAAAAAAACATTGCCCCTTGCTCAGAAACCACCAGCTAATCTGTAAAAATCTGGATCATTCCTAACACCTGGATGATTACTGAAAATAAGATTCTGAGTCATGGTTTGTTGATGTTCCTGACTGAAATGAGGGAAGGGATTATTTGGTAGGAAACTGAAGGTAATATTCCATGTACACAACACTTGGTTTCAAAGTCTCTTTAAAAATGTTTAATTTTATTACTTTTTCCAGTTACTAAAACATTTATTGGATGCTTACTTTCTTTTTGGAAGCAATCAGGGCTTAAGTGACTTGCCTAGGATTATGCAGCATTATGCAGTATCAGTGGCCAGATTGGGACTCAAGTCCTTCTGACTCTTTGGCCAGTGCTCTAACCACTATACCATCTAGCTATGTCTGGGCACTTACTAAGTACCAGGCACTGTGTTATGAGCTGAGAATACAAAAAAAGAGCCCTACCCTCATGGAGCTCACATAGGGGAGACAACACATAAACAACTATGCGCAAATCCTCCGTGTGTGTGTGTGTGTGTGTGTGTGTGTGTATATCTGTTTGTATATATGCATAAATATATACATATAGGTTTATAGACATGAGCACACATGATAAATTGGAAGTGATCTCTGGGGGAAGGTACCAGGGTTAAGGGTGACAGGGAAAGACTTCTTGCAGGAGGTAGGATTTTAGTTAAGACTTGAAGGAAGCCAGGGAAGCAAAGATAAGGAAAGAGAGAATGGCCAGTGAAAAATCAGAGTCAGGAGACTGGAGTGCCTTGTTCAATGAACAGCAAGGCCATTGTCCTTGGATCATAGAGTATATTTATGGAGAGAAAGAGTAAGAAGACTGGAAAGGTAGGAAGGGGCTGTATTATGAAAGGATTCAAAAGCCAAATAGAAGATCTTGTATTTGATACTGTGGATGATAGGGAGCCCTGGAGTTTACTGGGTAGGGGGAGCATGTTCACATTTACACTTTAGGAAGATCACTTTGAAAGCTGAGTGGAGGATGGACCAGAGGTGGAGGCGGTTAACCAGAAGGCCATTACGATAGTCTGGGGGTGAGGTGATAAGGGCTTGCTGCAGGGTGGTGGCAGTGTCCGATGAGAGAAGAGGGTGTATAGGTGAGATGTGAAGGTAGAAGTGACAGGGCTTAGCAACAGATAGCATATAGGGGTGCAGGGGAGATGAAAATGAGAAGTCAATGATGACTCCAAAGTTCCAAGAATTTATTCTTTTCCCTCTCTCTCCCACTGTGGCTAATTGATCAAAAGCAATAACAAAAAGAAAACCTCCATAACAAACATAAGTAATCAAATGAAACAAATTCCTTCATTTGTCATGTGTCATTCTACATTTGGAGCCTATCACCTCTCTGTCAGGAGGTGGGTAGTGTGCTTCATCTTTGGCCCTCTGCCATTTTCTTGGTCAGAATCCTAAAGTATTTTAAAGTGGGTTTTCTCTCTGATGTTGTCATATATGTTTCTCTTCCAGTTCTGCTCATTTCACTTTGCATCACTTCAGAGAGGTCTTCTCAGTTTCCTCTGAAATATTTTGTCATTTCTTATGGAACATCTTTCTACAACCCCTTCAATATTGATTATTCCTCTTTTTTTCCATCTTTGCCAGTTTTCAGGGTATAAGGTAAAACCTTGTTTTAATTTCCATTTCTCTTATTATTTACTTGGAGGATGTCATTTTTTATGTCTAAGTTATATACCCATCTGGAGTTTGTCTCGTTATATGTTGTGAGATGTCTATCTATACCTAATTTCTGCCAGATTGCTTCTCAGTTTTCCCAGCAGTTTTTGTCCAATAGTGAGTCCTTATCCCCTCCCCTCACAGTTTGTATATGAAAGTCATTTGCATAGAGATGATTCCCTTAATTCATAGAAACTGACGAGATCATCAAGTGAACTAGTTTAGAGGAACAAGAAGAGGTCCCAGGACAGAGTCTTAGGCTACACACCCGTAGTTAACAGGCACAACCTAAATATATATCTAGCAAAGGAAACTTTGAAAGAATGTTCCAACAGATAGTAGGAGACAGAAGTGTTATGAAAACCTAGAGAGAAAAGGGAAGAGGGTGATCAACAGTGGCAAAGGCTGCAGAGAGGCCAAGAAGGATGAGGATTGAGAAAAAGGCCATTGGATTTGGCAATTAAGAGATTTTTGGTACTTTGGGAGAGAGCAGTTTGGGTTGAACGTTTTGTTTGGAGCCAGACTGTAAAAGGTCAAGTAAAAGGAAAGAAAGTCTTCATAGAGAGATTAGCCAGGAAAGGGAGGAGAGAAACGGGAAAACAGCAAAAGTGAATGAATCTAGAGAGAGTTTGTTGAAGATGGGGAAGACATAGGTGTGCTTGTATGCATCTGTGAAGCAGCCCAGGAAGGAAATTGCAGATTAGTGAGACAGAGGAATGATAGAGGGGGTAATCTGCTATTGATGATGGGACAGAATGGAATGGCTTGTAGAATGGGATGGAATGGAATGACTTGTGCAATGTGACGACTTGTAGAATTTTAGAAATGTGTAGGTTTTTCCTTGGCAAAGAGGACTACCTCTTTAGGTGAAACAGGGTGAAGACAGAGCTTTCTGAGAATAGCCTCAGTTCTCAGCTGAGAGGGTAGGGGAAGGAAGGACTATGGGAGGTTTGAGGAGCAACAAAACAGTTGGGAAAACTGCTGTGTCGAGTGGCATAGTGTCAGTTAGGGAGGTATAAAAGGACCACCTGCCACAGTGAGGGCCCAGTTGGGATTACATAACATAAATTTGTAGTGGACCTGATCATTGTGGTTTCTTGATTTTCTTCATCTTTGTTCAGCAGTAGGTAAATAGGGGCAGAGGCAGCAGGGGCTGGGGCTTGGCAGAGCAAGATTAGTGATAAAATAAGGAAGCAAGGTACTAAAAAAGAAGATAGTATAGAGCTGAAACTCATTCACCAAGGGGTGATCATAGGGAAGGGAGAAGAGTTATAACTATTGCAAGGAGTGAGAAAGAACTGATGGGCAGAGTGACTAGAGGTCTTGGAGATGAACAAGAACAGGGTTATAAGGGTTATAAGGTAGAGGGAAATACGGAATAACAAAATACAATTAGAGAAATGAATTTTAGCATCCACGAACCTGGAAGTAGAACACCTGTGGGTTGTTGTGTTTGTCCTTTGTTCTTGAAGAGGACTATGACATCAGGGAAATGATGACATGGTTTGCAGTTGACTTTGATTTAAGTGAGGGAGGGCTGTGCAAGGTCACCAGCCTCACTTTCTCCTCCACAGTCATCTGGATCCAGTGACCTGATCAACCTGGTGGTGAATATCACAAGATTAAGGGTATCTGTGCAGCTGAGGTAGGGTGAAAGTTGTGTGTGGTTTGTTTTTCATTCTTGAAGAGGACCATAACATCAGGAAGATGATGTCATGACTTGCAAGTAAATTGGATTTAAGTGAGGGAGGGCTGTGCAAAGTCACCAGCCTCGCTCTCTCCTCTGAAGCTATCTGGGTCCAGTGGCAAGATATATAGGTTAGGACAACTGGAGATGGCCCCTACACAAGTACTCCAAACATGGTCTGCCCAGGGCAGAGTACAGGACTATCACATCTTCCATCTGGGATGCTTTGCCTCTCCAAGAGCACTGAAGTTCATTAGTTTGGGTGTATATAGTATCATGTTGAGTTTTTAGTCCACCACAGACTTTAAATCTTTTTTAAACTAACTATGCTACTTCCATCTTGTTTGGAAATTCTTTTTTTTTTTTGCCTCAAATGTAAAACCGCCTTTAACCCTATCAAATTTCATTTTACTAAACTCTATAGTTTTCTGACTGGACTCATATCAACTCATCTTAACTATGCCCTCTTAACTTTGCTTCAACTGAGAATTACTGATAAGCATGTCAACCAAGCCTTTATCTAAGTAACTAATAAAAATGTTAGATAACAAAGGAGAATAATAATAGCTAGCATGCTGAACATATATTTTCTCACTGGATCTTATATAATAGATATAGTTTATGGAATTATAGAATTCTGGAGTTAGGAGGGATCTCAGCTGGATGCTTAATCCTGCCCATAACTCCCCCAAAGAATAACCCAGAGTGGGATCATATAGGCCTCATTCCTGCCTACTCTTTCCATTAAGAATGTTTATTTCTGAAAGCATCTACCCTATATGTTTGTGGAGGTCAGATTTTCTTACCATGCTATTTCATTAAATGCCATTGTTTTGAACTGATAGCTTCCTTTAGCTAACTATGCTCAAAGTAACCAAATTAGGTAAAGAGTAGCTAAGGAGCTGTATTTTTGAGCAGATAGAGACCCATGGAGTGAGTACCTTTGACCTGGAGCAACTTTTCCAAGGTATGTGGGGATGCCCCAGGTGCTACATATATTATTCATAATGTCTGACATAAGGACATGGTTAAGAATCATCAAAGTCAAGATGGTGGAGGCAATTAAGTGCTTGTATCTCTAGAACTAAATCTCTGAAAGTGGAGCAGCTTAAAATTCATAAATATATCGGAATTTCTTCTCCAACAGTAATTTTTCACAACCATCTGTTGTTGCACAATGCTCCTGTCTTAAATTCGTGTTGTTCTCCTTGCTCTGCCTTCCCCTCCTTTTCCTTTCCCCCTCTTCTCCCCTCTCCTGCTCTTCCCTCCCTTTCCCCTTTCCTTCCCTCTCCTCTTCCCCACTCCTTCCATTCTTTTGACTGAAAACAATAATTTATCTTATTTCTTATCAGGATCTCCAGCTGATTAGCAGGGAATGTAACTGTGCTTGTGGGGGGCTGGGAGAAGGTCACTCCTTCAGGAAATAGCTTTCCAGAGCTACTAACCAGAGCAGGAAGTAAGAGGGAGAGGGGAGAGGAGGGGATCTCTCAGTGTTTGCTGCCGACCTACCACTAGGACTAGTAGATTGCTTTTTTCTGTTTGCTTTTGGGGGTGGTGGGGATTGGGGTGAAAAGTAGGAGTGGGCTCACTATGATGGGTGGGGCATACCAATGCTTGGTCAAGATTTCAATGACATCAGCTCTCTCAGAATAATTTATCTGCTATCTTTTTGCTTTTCTGTAGAGAAAGAACCTGGGAAATACTTTCTTGGTAGTGTGGGGTTAAGTCTTGGGAGGGAGGGGTGAATGAGGAATCACTGCATCTTTTCTTAGCATTTTGAGCTGGGATTTTCTTACCCTTTTTTGTGTCATGGACCCTTTTGGTTAAGGCTGTTTCCCTTCTCAGAACATTTTTAAATGCATAAAATAAGATGCTTAGGATTACAAAATTAGATTAGATTACAGTTATGGGGCAGCTAGGTGAGGCCGTGGCTAGAGGACTAGCCCTGGAGTTAGGAGTTCAAATCCAGCCTTAGACACGCACTACCTATATCACCCTGGGCAAGTAACTTAACCCTAAAAAAAAAAGAAATACAGTTATCAAAATAGTTTTTAAAAGTTCACAGACTAGAGCTGATCCAGCCATTTTGGAGGGTGGTTTGGAACTATGCCCAAAGGGCTATAGAAATGTTCATACCCTTTGACCCAGCAATACCACTTCTAGGGTTGTATCCCAAAGAAATCACGCAAGCAGGAAAAGGAAACATATGTACAAGAATATTTATAGCAGCTCTCTTTGTGGTAGCCAAGAATTGGAAATCAAAGGGATGCCCATCAATTGGGGAATGGCTGAACAAGCTGTGGTATATGAAGGTGATGGAATACTATTGTGTCATAAGAAATGGGGATGATGCAGACTTCATAACAACCTGGAAAAACCTACACGACATAATGCTGAGTGAGCGGAGCAGAGCCAGGAGAACGTTGTGCACAGCCACAGATATATGGATTCCGTGAGGACCAACCCTGACATACTGCGCTTTTCTCAGCAACCTAAGGGGCAAGGACAACTCCAGGGGACTCACGATGGAAAATGCTATCTTCATCGAGACAAAGAAATGCGAAGTTTGAATACAGACTGAGGCACACTACATACTCGCCTTTTCTGCTTCTCTTTTGTTTTTGTTTTTGGTTTTTTTTTTTTTTTGGTTCTGTTTCTTCTTTCTCATGATTCATTCCATTGGTCAAAATTCTTCTCCACGACTTGACTAGTGCATAAATTAATTCAATGCGAAGTTATACATGACAGTTATATGATACTTCATGCCGTCTTGGGGAGGGAGGGGGGAGGGAGGGGAGAAAAACTGGAACTCAAAACTATGTAGAACCGTGTGTGGTAAACTAAAAATAAATAAAGAAATTTATTAAATAAAAAAAAAAGTTCACAGACTCTAGGTTAAGATTTTTTTTTTAATGTCTTATTTGGAGGTTGTCGTATAATGATTAAAGTGGGAGGTTTTTTTTGGCCACCTGGTGTTTTATATTGCAATGTTCCAAATGCCTAATTGTTTTGTCACATTAACAATAAGCAGTGTAGCCAACTTAGTTAAGGTTTTCCCTGCAGTTTAGTTGCTGGTCTGCTAGCTTACTCAATTTCTCTGCGGAGGAGGGTGCAGTTTACACTGAAAATGAGAGAACAAAAATGAGTAGCTGGGACTTGATACATGAGATAAGAAGGGAGATGGTAAGGGAGTACCTTGCTGCCCTAGATGAATTCAAGGCACCCGGCCCAGACGAACTAGATCCCTGAATGCTGAATGGACTGGCTGATGTGATTGCTGAGCACTATCACTGGTAGCTGAAAGATTACCGACCATGACATCAGGAAAATGATGATATGACTTGCACTTGACTTTGATTTGAATGAGGGAGAGCTGTGCAAGGTCACGAGCTTCACTTTCTCCTTCAGAGCCATCTGGGTCCAGTGGCCTGATATTCATCAGGATGACTGGAGATGACCCAGGATGCAATGGGAGACCCTGGCCCTTTCAGGCTAAAGCCTTTTCAGGTTCTCTCTTTGAGTGAGGTAATGCCCATTTAGTGAATAGGCCTGTTTAAGAAGTGAGTCAAGGGGTGGCCCCTTTAACTAGAAAAAAGAAAAAAAAAATCAAACTGGGAGGGGAAGACCCCCAGGGTTGCTGGTCAAAAGAGAAACAGTTACCATTGACATTCACTCTGAGCCTGGAGGGCCCAAAATATAGCCATTAAGTAGGGCTTGGGAAGGGTTCAAGAAGAGTCAGACATGACTGAAAATGACTGGACAGCCACAAAAACCACAAGACTGCAGAAGGTGAATCTCATTTCAAATGAGTGAGGAGAACAGAATCTGCAAACTAAGGCCAATGACTTTGACTTCAGTTATTGGGAACATTGTAGACTGGATCATTAAATAGATAGTTGGCAAACATAGAAAGTACCCATCTACCCAACTCACACTGCTGCTGGATAGTTGGGTCACCAGAGTGTGGCTGTTACTATGCTCAAGGTTCTAGAAGTAATCCTATCGGTGGCTATTCTCCCAAATGTTAGCTTACCCTTAATAGTGAGCTTCTGAATAACAATCAGCCAGTAAGTTGAACTCAATAGCAAGAACGGTACAATAATTACAATTCATTCCTCCAACACTAGTGGGTACGTTTTCTGACAGTTACATACAGAATACAGAAGATGAAGGAGAAGATGAAGAATAGGAACCCAAAGTACACAGGGAGTGAGACACTCATATAGCACCAAAATAACTCCCAACTGCAGAATGAGAAAGCTTTGGCATCCTTTCTCTCAAGAGTCCTTGTAAAATTTGCTGTGAATTGCCCCTCTCTTTAGTTGGGCTGGTCCTTTGAAGGTCATGGTGTCTCCACTGGACTCATAGATTATTTGATTTTGTTCCTCCTAGGATGTGATATATAAGCTGGATGGGCCAAAAGTGGCTAGTAGACCACTGGAAATGGCTTCCAGATGGGCAGGCAGCTTTGTTCTGGACAGTAGCTGTTGGACAGGGCACGGCAGATTACTATGTTAGTGGCAGCTTTTCCCAGGCTGAGCTGAGTAGACTGCTCTGTCCCTGGACTCTATTGAACCCATTGCCCCACTGGTCTCCTGGGCTTGCTCCTTGATGGGTAGCTGAAGTCTTTCTCCACCTTCAGCCATAGGCTAGACTGAGATCTACTGAGATCTCTTCAGCTGGAGTGTTAAACCTGTTCTATTTATAGCAAGAGTGCTACAAAGGTATTTCAGTGGGGACAGTGACCTTTAGTTTTGGTCTAGCAGAAGCGTGACCCTCTCAGAGCCTCCAACTCTTTGCACAATTACTGGCACTTGGTGGGCACTTAATAAATGCTGGTCTATTTGACTTGACAAAAGGAATGCCAGTTTTGCATTTGAAGACTTTCTCCTTTACATTTCAATGTCTCTGTCTTTTAACCTAGGCAGACTAGTTTTATTGGAACACCTCCTCCCCCTGTATACCACATAGAGTCACATACAATGGAAAGCAAGGGATTACAAAGAGCTATGAAGGTTTTGGCAAGAACACCATAGATTTGTAGAAGCGAGATTTTCTCCAAAGCCTGGCTTAGTGCCTGGTTCTTAGAGTGTTGCTGACTAACTAGTTACCACTGTAACTAGGTAGTGTATTATGTGGAAAGCTCTACCTAGAGTCAGTAGTTCATCCTTCCTTCTCAGAGGACCAATGACATCAGGAGGTTGACGTCTTGACGTGAAGTGAATTGGATTTAAGTGAGGCAGAGCCATGCAAAGTCATCAGGCTCACTCTCTCCTCAGGAGTCACTGGGCTCCAGTGCCAAAACACAAGTCAAGCTAAAATCAAGAAGACTTAAGAAAGAGTCCTGCCTTACACACTTATTAACTGTGTGACCCTTAGACTCTATCAGCTTCAGTTTCCTCTCGTTTATATAACTTCAAAATTTGTCAAGTACTTTGCAAATATTATCTCATTTTAGCCTGACAACAACCCTGGGAGGTAGGTGCTATGGTTATTCTTATTTTATGGGATACCAAGGCAGGAAGAGGTCAAGTGACTTGCCTAGGGTCACACAGTTAATAAATATCCAAGAGTCACATTTGAATTCAGGTCTTCCTGACTCTGGGTCCCTATCTTATAGGGTTGGTCACTTCAAGGTTAAATGAGATAATATATATATTATGTTTTACAACCTTAGACAAATTATACAAGTACTAGCTATGATCATGATTTTTCCTTAATTACATATGTAATTAAAGACCATACACATGTAACTTAATTACATGGGTAAGATGCCAGTTGCACAAAGAATATGCAAGATTCCCTTCCTGCTTCTTGTCATGGCAATCAATGTTTGGCCCTTTGGGGAATGACTGAGCCTCTGGCCACTTGTAGCCATGTGGTGACTCAGTGCTGAAATGGTGGGGGGTGCCATATGACTCAAAAAGAAGAGAAAATTAAAAAGCACTTTGCACAGTGCCTGGCACATAGTAGGTGCTGTATAAATACTTATTCCCTTCCCCCTTTTATATCTGGGAGATCAACCACCAACAAGAGGAGGATCCAAAAGCTTGGTTTGCCAGAAGGCATAGAGTTTGAGGGAAACAGTAGGAAAGAGAGGGAAGGAAAGGTAACAAGCATTTATTAAGTGCCTGCTATGGACCAGGTACTCTGCTAAGTGATTTACAAATATTTCTTTTAAGCCTTATAATAATTCTGTGAGATAGGTGTTATTTTTATCACCATTTTACAATTAGGGAAACTGCAGCAGGAAGCAGCTGAATTACTTGCCCGGATCACACAGCCACTAAGGCTGGATTTGAATTCAAGTCTTCCCTACTCCATTCCCAGTGCCCTAAGCACTGCATAGCAGAGGTAAAAATGTAAAACCCTAATTGGCAGTCCTTCAAATTGCTCATGCTTAGATGAGGTTTAAGTAGCAGCTTAGCTTCCCAATAGATTGCTACAGTAGCTAATTTAAGTGACTGAATTCTATGTTATCTTTCATTCAATAAGTGCTGTGACCTTTTTGTATCCCTTACCTTTTCTTCTGTGTGCAGGAAATAAATATCTGTCCCATACCCCATTCATGTTGTAAATTTGCATAGCTTTTATTCCCTCTTTTGGGCAGGTCCTAGATATGAGCTAAAAGGATGGCACAAAACAAGCATCTATTAAGCACCTACTATGTGATAGCCACTGTGCTAAGTGTTTTACAAAATTATCTCTGATTCTCACAGCTCTGGGAGGTAGGTGCTATAATTAACCCCATTTTACAGGGGAACCTGAGTTAGACAAAAGTTAAATGACTTGCCCAGGGTCACAAAGCTATTACGTATATAAGGCTGGATTTGAACTCAGGTCTTCCTGGCTCTAGGCCCAGGGTGTTAAACAGTAAAGTCTAAGCTTTACATGATTTGTACCCTAGCACCAGGTTGGTGTTTAAAGAACAGAGACAGGTGAGAAAAGGGAATCTAGCTTTTCTGTTCTTAAAGACCTGATTCTGTCAGGACAGAACGGGGTCTGGACTGTTATGAATGTGGGTATAGAGCTGAGAGGAGAAAGGATAGAGGCAATACCATGGGCTCAGGAGCAGTTCTCAATATGAGAATTGTCAGAAATCCAAGATACTTCAAACGCATGGGGAATTTGATCACATGGAATGTGGAGGTGCTGACCCATAAATTGGTTCCCCATTTTCCAGCCCTGGGGCTGAGTTGTCTATACTAGACACTGGAGCTCTATCTGAGCACTCAAAATTAGTTTAAAGTCCAAAAAAAGTTATCATGGCTTGTCCAAAGTCCACCTTCCAGCAGTATTGAACATCATGGCTTTGGGAAAGGATATTGAACACAATTACTTCATTCCTGTTTTACTTTTATAGCCAATCTAAGTCAAAAGGGCTGAGTCAGAGGCTTGGACTATGAGCTGTTTATCTCCATTATTGGCAGGTAATTTTAAGTTACATTAGTTCACAAACAGAAATTCATTCGGAAGTTAGACAGGAGTGTACTTGTGAGACTTCCCAGCTCCCAGAGGCCTCTGAGGTCAATTGTTCTTAGGTGAGTTTTTTTCTCTCCTCCTCCAATAGCAGAGGCTGTTTGTATTCATGGCCTCTGAACTAGTGAGCTCACAAAGCTCTGGATTTCCCAGAACATTGACCCTGACCCTGACTTCCTCTGTGGCATTATCATACTTACATTCTCCAAGTACTATGTAATAGAGAAGCAAAAAATCATAAGCAATGATGCCAACTATTCCTTGTCTCCTAGCAGTATTATAATATTTGAGTTGCTTTTTGAGTAAGCATTTTAAAAATGCTAAATGCCACAGAGTGTTATTTTACAGTATTTATTTCATCTTTGACTTAAGTTTTTCACAGCATCCTGCCAAAGTGAACATTCTGACCAAAAAAATGAATTTGGAATGCCATTGGCATTTGCCTTTAAAACTGTTACACAGCTGGGTGCTTTTTCCCCCCTCCCTGATTTGGGGGCCATAAACAATCCTAGCTTCATTCCTGCTAATATTTTGGTGGGTCTATACTCAGTAAGTCAATAAATATTTGTTGAATGTGTACTGTGTGCTAAGCACCGGGCATAGATACAAAGAAAGATAAAAGATAGTGCCTGCTCTAATGGAGGAGGAAACATGTAAATGGCTATGTACCAACAAGCTATAGACATTGGAAATAATCATCAAAAAGAAGGCACTAGAATAAGGGGGATTGGGAAAGGCTTCCTATAGAAGGTACAATTTTTGTTAGGACTTGAAGGAAGCCAAGAGAAACGAGAAAGTGGAGATGAGGAGAGAGGGTATACCAGGCATGGGAGACATGCAGTGAAAATGTCCAGGAAGGAGACCAAGTGTCTTGTTCAAGGAACAGAATGGAAGCCAGTGTTGCTGGATAGAAGAATCTTGGGGGTGGGAGAGAGTGTAAGGTGCACAAGACTGGAAAAGTAGACATTATAAAGGGTTTTGAACATCAAGCAGAGTATTTTGTATTTGATGCTGAAGGCAGTAGGAAGTCACTGGCATTTGTTGAGTAGGGGGGTGATGTGATGGAGCTTCACTTTGGGAAGATCACTTTGGTGGCCAAATAGAGGTTGGATTGGAGTGGGGAGAGACTTGAAGCAGGCACACTCACCTGAAGTTGCAGTACCCATGTGATGTGATGAGTGCCTATGCAAGAGTGGTGGCAGTGTCAGAGGAGGAGGGGTCCTACGTTTGGCATTGTTACTTTGGATAGATAGACTTAGAACTGGAAGGATTTTTAAACAGGATCTAGTGGAATGTAGTGCTGACTGGGTGTTGGCCGGGAGATCAGGACATGATTAATTATGAGGACCTGGTTATAATCTTCACTATGATTATAGAGGAAGTTGCAATAGCCAATGTCCTTGTGAAGAGCTTAGGAAGGAGGATAAACTACATTTCTTAATGAACAACTCTAATTCTCGAATTATGTCACCTCTCTGCTCAAAAAACATTCAATGACTCTTCATTGCCTGTGAAATTGGTTTCAAACTCTAGAGCCTGGGGCTCCAGGCCCTCTGCAACCTGGTTCAAATTTACATTACCAGGGCTACTGTCCTAATTCCATTTCTGAGACCCTCTCTCACCTCTGCTAAGTCTTATTTCCCTTGCTTGCTTTCTTTCAAATCTTAAATGCTCCCATGCTGCCACTGGTTCCATCAACCCACAAAGCATGCTTTCCCTGTTAGTGCCTATATATGCTCCGAGGGATCCATATCCCAGCTCTCACTTGCACTGGCAAGTTAAGTGGTCCTCAAGACAGGGGTTCTACTCCCCTCTTAGAGTCCTAGGGGTACCCCTGAGGGTCCCTGGGGATCAATAAAGTGATTAGCACCCCATCATTAATTTAACCAGTCAGCGTGAATGAACTTTTGAAAGGGATATTGCTAATACATCAAGGATAGTGCAAAACATTCCTTCCACTCAACAGCAGGGGCATAGTTCCTCTTCTACAACCTTTATCCCTGGGGAGTATGGGTTCAAGCTTAAGGCAATCACCACAGAGCATTTGTTCCTCCAAGTTCACTTCTTTTTTTTTTTTTGCTTTTTTTTTTTTGGGCAGGGCAATTGAGGTTAAGTGACTTGCCCAAGGTCACACAGCTAGTACATGTGTCAAGTATCTGAGGCTGGATTTGAACTCAGGTCCTCCTGACTCCAGGGCCAGTGCTCTACTCACTGCGCCACCTAGCTGCCCCTCCAAGTTCACTTCTAAATGTGATATAACTACTGGTCGAGTTGCTCCCTTGTATGGGATAGGGCATGCCAGGTATTTGGGGAACAATTACTGGGTTGGGTCGAGCTGATCACTCCTGATAGCTATACTCATAACTATTTGGACTTAGCTGCCATCAGACTCTGAGATGCACTGCAATTTCTGGCTCCCTGATATTTTGAATCTCACAAAATTATATTCTAGTCTGGCTCATCTCCAATACTAAGAGTGGGAAAGAATACATACAAAAGGGATATATGCAACAATGATGCCACGCACTCCAGACTTCTCTACCCTCCTTCTCCTGCCCGCTCCTCACTCCAGAGACTTACAGGATTTCATCTACCTCACTTGGGCACGGCCAAGAAGAAATCTTATTACCATGAAGAATGACTCAGGTTTTGATACTCTACACCTTCTCAACTCCTCATCATCAGCCTCTTCCCCCTGATTGGAAGGCTAGAAAGTAGAGCACTAAAATCCTCCCAAAACCTTCCTTTATGGAGGACTCACAACCTTCCTGGTAACTCCACTTTCCTTCAGCAACTCTGCTTTTTTTCAGCTCCATGGAGCAGCATGCTCCTGTACCAGGCACCCACTGGGCCCCCACCCTGGTTTTTCAGTTTCCTTTTGTTTATTGCCTTTCCCCGCTTGATTATAAGGTAGGGATTGTCTTTTTCTTATTTGTATCCTCAGTACTTAGCACATTGCCTGTCATATAGTAGGCGTATAATAAATATTTATTGAATTGAATTGAAGAGAGAACAGTTTTCATGGTTAGTGCATTCTGTGCACACATCCATTTCTGACTCAGCAACCGAGCAGGGTCCTTTCTTCACCAGGTGGTCAGTGAACTGGAGGCAGTTAGAGGATACCTGTGCATTCTCCTAAGTGGAGAGTTGGACCTTTACATGCCATGTCAACACAAACTTGCAGAAGCAGCCTCCCCTGACATCCATGGGAGTCCCCTACATATGCCTCCAGGACTGGGCCTTCTTTGGCTAGTCCCTCATGACACTTCAGAATTACTTTTCCCTCTTTCTTCCTCCTCTCACTATTCTATTTGTACAACAAATGCTCAGTAGTGGTCTGTCTGCCTTGGTCTATGTTTCATCTCTATCTCCCTAACATTATTCAAACTTATGTCACTTATGGCTTTTCAGGCTTTCTCTATGAGCTCGTTGAGTCAGAAAAACTCAATCCAGGGTAGAGAGTTTGGGGTAATCCAATTTCAGCTCAGTCCCAAATCCCATTGGTATGGGACTCTTTCCAAATTGGTGGGTATCAGTGTCCCTAGCCTTTGTCAGGATAGAGTTGGTAAGAGTGGGAGAGAAGAGAGCTCTTCAGTCTTAGAGTACTCTTCAAGCTTTGAGTTGCTTCAGGTTCTTCTGGCTTCTAGCTTCAAGACACAGGATGGAAGATGCCAATCACACTTCAGGTTGCTAAAGGAAAAGATCCTGGGAAGAAGTCAACATGAAAGGTGCTGGCAGTCTCCATCATGTCCCTTTCCCCAAGTTGCTACTCTAGAGACTTTGGGGAACTTCCCTTGGAGTGAGATCTGGGATTCCCTCTCTCTTGGTTCAGTGGAGTTACCTCAATCCCAATGGAGAGAGCACCTTCACTCTGTATTGTCTGGTATAAATTCTCCTGCCTATACTTTCTCTGACTTCTATTTTGATATTTGTGTGGATAAATGGGTTCATTGGATAATTGTTATGTGTGTGTTCATTGTGAAACATGTTTGGTCGGCAGGGCGTAAGACTTGGATAGAAAGCTTAGGGTTCTCCTTTCCCCAATAATGAAGCAGGAATCAAAAGTTAGCTTGAACCCCAAAACCTCAACCCCTAGACAAATAATATTTAAGGGGGCTTTTGTTGTTCAGTTGTTTCAGTCATGTCTAACTCTTTGTAACCCCATTTGTGGTTTTCTTGGCCAAAGATTCTGGACTGGTTTTTCATTTCCTTCTCCAGTTCATTTTTACAGATGAGGAATCTGAGGCAAACAGGATGAAGTGACTTGCTTAGGGTCACACAACTAGGAAGCATCTGAGGTCAGATTTCAACTCCAGCTGATGAGTCTTGACTCCAGGCCAGGTGCTCTATCACTGTGTCACCTAACTGCCCTATTTAAGGGAGCAGATAAATACAATTCAAATCTGGTAGGCACTCTCTCTGAGGACAGCAGAATGGCCAGCCTTTACCATCAACTTCCTGCTTCCCCAGGAGACAGTACTTAAAGTCTCTTGTGCATAAGGGAAGGAGGGAAGAGGCTAGAGATATCTGTCTTGCTTCCCCTTGAGTCATACAGTGAAACTCCCTTGCTACACATAGGAGACAGGCCTCACCACTCTCAGTATGCAAATATGGTGCAATCTCCCCATCCAGTAATCCTTTACCATGAGACCAGGGGCCATCAGTCATAAAACAAAACTTCATTAGGAAAAAACAACAAAGTAAACACAAGGAAATCACTGTGTGTGTGTGGGGCAGGGGGAGGGAGGGGCGGGCAGGGTATGCTTATAGGCTGGACAAGTCAGAATTCCAGAGCTTGAACAGCTCCTCCCAGCTTTGGTTCTTGAATCAGGCTATGCCTCTTGGATAGTCCACTCTGCCTCCAAAGCTGCCCCCATAATTTGCTACTGGTCATCTTTATAGCTGAACTGTCCCATTAGCTGCTGGCTTCATCCCCACTGCCATCTGCTGGAATTGTCTTCAACTGCAGGGGTTTCTTTCTTCCTCAAAGGTAGTGTTACTGTTCCTTCCTTCCTCCCTTCCTCCCTCCCTCCTTCCCTCCCTCCTCCTCCTTCATCTTCTTCTTCTCTCTGTCTCTGTCTCTGTCTCTCTCTCATTTACCATAGCAGTTTTATCAGTTACCCAAGGGCCAATCCAGAAGAATGATGCCTCTGGTCAAGGTCTTTCTTTTCTAGCTCCACTCAGTAGACTCACTTGGTATTTATATTGGGGTGAGTAAATTTGGCACTGAGTAGCCCCTGACAGCTCACAGCAAGACCATGCAACCTGCCTTAGCGCTTTGCTATGCCTGGAGGAGGCACTCAGCCACACTAAAGCTGACCTTTAGCCTACAGGTACACTAAGTCCTGTGGTGTGCTGGGAAATGTTTAACAGCTAACTGGCTCTCTGAAAAAAGATGTATGCAGGACACACTTTGAATTCATTATGCATTAATATTTTCTCTATTACTTCATTAAGTCTAGATAATCAACAAAACAATTACTCAAATTGGCATTGGCCAATTTCCAAGGCTCAGGTGCTCACAATGAAAATTTAACAGCTTTCACTACTGACTCACAAGGTTGTTTCAAGGACAAAATGAGACAAGGCAGTGAGCTAGGTGGATTGAGCTCCCAACTTGGAGTTAGTAAATTCTTATTTCAAATCCCGCCTTAGCAATCATCAAAGCTATCTGGTACTGGCTAAGAAATAGAGTGGTAGACACAGTAGTAACTGACTATAGTAACTACTGTTTGATAAACTCAGAGACTCCAGCTTCTGGGATAAGAACTACTATTTGACAAAAACTGCTGGGGAATGCTGAAAAATAGTATGGCAGAAACTAGCCATAGACCAATATCTCACACCATATACTAAGATAAAGTCAAAATGGGTACATGATTTCAACATAAAGGTTGACACCATAAGCAAATCAGAAGAGCAAGGAATAGTTTACCTGTCAGATCTATGGAGAAGGGAAGAATTTATGACCAAACAAGAGATAGAGAACATTATGAAATGCAAAATGGATAATTCTGATTATGTTAAAAAGGTTTTGTACAAACAAAACCAATACACCCAAGTTTAGAAGGAAAGCAGAAAGCTAGAAAACAATTTTTACAGCAAATGTTTCTGATAAAGGCCTCATTTCTCAAATATATAGAGAAGGGAATCAAATTTATAAGAACACAAGCCATTCCCCAGCAGATAAATGGTCAAAGGATGTGAACAGGCAGTTTTCAGATGAAGAAATTAAAGCTATCTATAGTCATATGAAAAAATGCCCTAAATCACTATCGATTGGAGAAACACAAATTAAAACAACTCTGAGGTACTGCCTCGTGTCTATCAGATTGGCTAATGTGACAGAAAAGGAAAATGATAAATATTGGAGGAGATGTTGGAAAGTTGGGACACTGATGGATTATTAGTGGAGTTGTAGACTGATAGATCCAGCCATTTTGGAGAGCAGTTTGTAACTATGCCCAAAGGGCAATCAAACTATGCATATCCTTTGATCCAGCAATATCACTATTAGGTCTCTATCCCAAAGAGATTATAAAAAAAAGGAAAGGGACCTACATGTACAAAAATATTTATAGCAGCTCTTTCTGTGGTGACAAAGAATTGGAAATTGAGGGGAAGTCCATCAATTGGGGAATGACTGAACAAGTTGTGGTATATGAATGTAGTGGAATTGTACTATAAGAAATGATGAGCAGGCAGATTTCAGAAAAATCTGGAAACACAATGATCAACTATGATAGACTTAGCTCTTCTCAGGAGGGCAATGACTCATGATGGAAAATGCTATCCACATCCAGAGAGAGAACTATAGGGGAGAAAGGACTTCCAGATCAAAGCATGCTATTTTTACTTTTTTGGTTTTCTTTGTAGTTTCCCCCTAAGTGTTGTGTTTCTTCTTTCACAACATGACTAATGTGGAAATATGTTTAATATGATTGCACATGTATAACCTGTATCAGATTGTTTGCTGTCTTGGGGAGGGGGAGGGAAGAGGGAGAAAAAATTGGAACTCAAAAACTTACAAAAAACAAACGTTGAAAACTATCTTTACACGTAATTGAAAAAGAATCAAATAATATTTACAAAAAAAGAACAAAACAAATCCTGCCTCAGACACACAGACTAACTGCATAACCCCAGCTTACGTCATTTATTCTCTCTCAGGCTCAATATTTTTGTATGTAGAACGGAGATAATGATAGCACCTTCCTGACCGGGCATAAAACCGCTTTGCAAACCTGCTAAGTATGTAATCGTTGGGAATTATTTATGCAAAAGTACTTTGGAAATTAAGTGCTTTTAAAATTTTTCCCTTTCCCCTCTCCCCCCTTTATTCCATAAATCAAAAATTAAATAAAAATAATAAATTAGGTGCTTTGTAAATATGAACTAGTATCAATGTCTGAGCCCTTATTTCTGGGAGTGGGCCTGTTTCTGGAATTACTGAAGAGTCTCCACTTTGTCAGGGACTAGATAAGAGGGAAGGAGATTATCTCTGTTCCCTGAGTTGACAGTGGGCTGGTGCTCAAAATAGGCTACTCTGGCAGAGTTCTGATTATAAACCATCTTGTCCTGAATTTCCCTCTTTTGCATATATTTTAAAGCTGTTCTGGTGGTAGTTCCTAAAGAATACTTTTATAAATCTAGATGATGGTCCTGAAAACGGGAGGGGCAGGGAGTGCGCAAGACAGGCTGTATCGATCACAGGTCGTGAGACATGGAGGAAAGAGCCCTGCAATCAGGCTGACTACTGCCTGTGTGGTCTCAGTTTCCTTATCTGTAAAATGAATGGGCTGGACCAAGTGGTCTCTGAAGGCCCTTCCAACTCTAGATCTATGATCATTTGACCTTAGCCAAAAGAGCTGGTCCATCAGCTAATCTTCACTGTGATCCAAAGAGCATGACTCATCTCGATATAAATGAAAGCCCCATGCAGATGTAGAGACTTTATTGGAGTGAGGAGTGCACTGGAAGAAAGAAATTTCTCCAATGTTTACCCCCTTGAGTTTAGGACTGAATGCCTTTGCAGGAGTTCCACCAGGGGTGAGGAGGGGTGGGGGTGCTAGTAAAAGGACTGGGGGGGTGGTGGGCTTAAACAATGATTTAACGATGGGCTGGGGGTGCAGGATGTACACGTCTCACTTTTAAATTTAACCTGCATTGTTAACATTTTCCCCATCACTTTCTTAAGTCAAGTTGATTATCAAAACAATAAATCCAGCTCTGATTTTGTGGCATTTTCTGATTTCTGTAAAGGGTCACTCTGGAAATTTTAACCATCTGTTCTCCCCAGCTGGTACTAGCTGGGTTCAGCACACCCCTGCAGGCAGGGAATATGGAGCACACAGGAGAGAGAAGGAGGAGACTTTTAGAAACATGACTTTATTTGTGTGTGAGAAAAATATAGATTCTCTAATCACTGGGACATTCCTAGCTGGGGGCTTAAGATGAAATTTTTATTAATTTATATTTTTACATCTTCCCAAAAAGGAAAGCACAAGTAAATCCAGACCATCATAGACATAGATAGAATCAGCCTAGCAGTTTGGTGGAAGCCAGGCTGGTCTTGTAAGGTGGCCCCTCAGGCATTTCCCATCACTTTCCATTGTTACTTCCTTTTGGTTGTTCAGTCTTTTCAGTTGTATTGGAATCTTCATGACCCCATTTGGGGTTTTCTTGGCAAAGATAGTAGACTGGTTTGCCATTTCCTTCTCCAGCTCATTTTACAGATGAGGAAATGGAAGCAAACAGGGTTAAGTGACTTGACCGGGGTAACATAGCTAGGAAGTGTCTGAGGTTAGATTTGAACTCAGTAAGATAGATTCCTGATTCCAGGCCCAGCACACTATCTACTTCATGGAGACCTAGCCACCCAAGGGAAAAGTGAAAAGAAGCCCCTCCCTCTGAGAGGTGGGACTGAAGGCCTTGGAAGAAAAAAGAAAGTCTTAGCTCTCAGGGAGAAGCAGGGGAAGAAGTGTCTCACCAACAGTAAATAGAGAGTTGGAAATTATTCCTGCTCAGCAATTTGCCACCTACTAGTATAGCTACCACCTTAGGTTGGGCCTAATTACATCTTACCTAGATTGTGTGTGTATGTGTGGGGGAGGGGGGTCATTTTTTTTTGTGTGAGAGGTAATTGAGGTTAAGTGACTTGCACAGGGTCACATATCTAGTAGTGTCTGAGGCCAGATTTTAAACACAGGTCCTCCTGACTCCAAGGCTGGTGTTCTATCCACTGTGCCACCTAGCTGCCCCTTACCTAGATTGTTGCAATAGTCTTCTAATTGGTCTCCCTGCCTAAAGTTTCTCTTTATTCCAATTTATCCTCCAATTTCCAATAATTTCCAGTATTGCATCCTATTACCTTGAGGGTCAAATATAAAAGCTTCTTTAGTTTTGAAAGTCCTTCATAAACTGATTCCTTTCCTACCTTTCCACTTTTTGTTTTTGTTTTGTTTTGTTTTACAACCTACTCTCCTCCATACACTCTGATTTGTCTGTTTTCCTCTTGAATTTGGTCATTTCTATGGCAAACTGTGCATGTATGTGTATGTTCAACCTTCTTTTGGTTCAGATGAGAGTGAGGTCCATCTAATGCCTGATCTCTCTACTTCCCTCCATGTTTGTATGCCCATCTCACTCTATTAGAGGGTTAGCCCATCAACATCATCCAACTATTTCCAATTGCTCAAACAAATTTACCTTCCTAGGTTTTTTTTTCACTCTAGTGTTTGTTTGCCAGATTTCCTGCTCATCTCTGGACTTTTAATCAGGAATTACTTGAACATCCCTTTAGAGGTCCATTTTCTTCCTCTATAGGAAAATATACACTGTACTCAGCTTTGTAGGGTAAGTTATTCTTGGTTGCGAGCCAACCATGTGAGCCTTTTGGAATATTGTATTTGAAGACTAGTTTTTCCTTGTTATTCGTTGTTGTTTTGTTCTTCAGTTTCCAGGAGGACCAGTGACATCATGGGGTGATGTCTTCACTTGTGTTCAAATTGGATTTAAGGGAGACTGAATTGTGCAAAGTCCTCAGTTTCACTTCCCTTTCCAGACTTATCGAAGTCTAGTGGCAAGACAAAAGTTAGGATGACTGGTGATGGCTCAGGGTGCAGTGGATGACCTGGACATCATTGATGTCTGACCAAGCTCTAAGTACTCCACAGCTCTTCTTCAGCTGCCATCATGGCTATTGGAATAAATTGTTTTCATCTGCCCCTTCCACCTGGGAAAATGATTTGGGGGTGGGATGTCTACCCCAAGGATGTGAAGTCTTTCCTTAAGAGTCCAACTAACTCTTCGTGAACTCATTTGGGGTTTCCTTTGCAAGGAAACTGGAATGGTATGTCATTTTCTTCTCCAGCTCATTTTTCAGATGAGGAAACTAAGGCAAACAGACAGGGTTAAGCAACTTGGCCAGGGTCACGCAGCTAGTAAGTGTCTGAGGCCAGATTTGTATTCAGGAAGATGAGTCTTCCTTCCTCACTCCAGGTCTGGTGTTCCATGCACTATGGCACCACCTAACTGCCCAAAGTCATAGAGTTAGTGTTTGGCAAGAATGAGGATTGAACCCACTTCTTCTAATTCTAAATCCATTCCTCTTTCTTCCCTTTTCAGGGTTATTGTACAGATTGCTTTTATTGTTTTCATATTGACTTTATGTATGTACATAGATTTTAAGCTTATATTATTTATTATGTGTTATTACCATTATTCATTCAGAAAAAAACGTTTCTGATCAGAATTATTGTGATGTGGTGATAGTTGGGTATTTATTTTTATAAACATAAATTGCATAAATTATCTATTCTTAATTAAAAAAAAACCTGGGTCTTGAACCTCATTCTTTTAATTCCACATCTAAATCTCTTTCTACTACACACTGGAAATTATACTTTTCAATTCATTCCACCAAGCTTATTAGTTTAAAGGAAAATCATTTGTGGTCACTGTCTGGCTGAGGAAGAGAGTACTAGGGAGTGAAATATATTAACTGGCTGCCTCCTAAGCACTGGACACTCTGCTAGGAGCTGGTGACCTCAGTTTGTTACCACCAGGCCTCCAACATCCAGGATAGGTTCCGGAACATGACAGGTCTCAGAGGACAACTAGCCTAACCCTCTCATTTCACAGACAAAGCAATTGAAGATGGGCTTGGGGAGAGGTGTGTAAAATGACTTTCCCACACAGGCAGTAGGTATGAGAGGTAGAAATGAGCCCAGGTCTGTTCCAGGGCTGTATCCCATTGATATTGTTTTTAAAATTTTTTTTTAAATTTTTTAATTTAGTATATTTAGTTTTCAGCATTGATTTTCACAGGAGTTTGAATTACAAATTTTCTCCCCATTTCTGCCCTGTCCCCCACTCCAGGTTAGGGTTATGGCTCATATCTAAACATCCCCAAAGAGGGGAGAAAAAGAGATACTCTGTGTACAATGTGAGTCCCAGAACGGGGCAGGTAATTCATTCCCACACACACAAAAAAATGTGTCACATTAACAAAATAATTTGAACAGAATTCAGTAACAACTTACAACTACTGTTACAATCTTATGGTTCACCAGAATACAAAGCAATTTGCAGTAGTGTTAATCAGGCATTTCACATTTTACCTTGTCTTGGCACTGTCCTTACAACTCTGCTGGCAAAATGGTCACACTTGGCCTGGTTCTCCTGTTAGAAGCGTCCCTTGCCACCAGCCAACTCCAACCCTTTGAGGTATAAAGCCTCTGGATCTTTTCAACTCACAAGATTGCTTCCAAACCTGACCATGTCCATCTCAGCACATTCTTTCACCTAAGATTAAAAAAAAAGGGCAAGCACAAAGGGGAAGGAGGTTGCCACTTGAAAAAAGTCCCCACTTCTTGCCAAATCACAAAATGTGGCCTGGAGAGTTGTAGTTGAGTGGGACTCAGCCCAAAGCTGATTCCTCTCTTAAAATGTCCACTGAGTCATCAGTTTCTCCAGTTCCTCAGGCAATTAGGGGACTCTTCATCACCTAAAAGTGTGAGCCCTTTCATTCTGAGTCATACATGCCCCCAAGCTCCCATATTGCCGAGCCTAAGAAAGAGCAGCAGTTGTGAGCATGCTTATGGAGGGGAATGGCCCCTGCTACCCTCATCTTTGAAATTATTATTGGTCCTTCAGAGGTTCTGCTCTCTGCTTAGCCTTATCATTAACCATTTCATTAGCAAATATAGCCAGCTAAAGCTTAAGAGGGCCTTTGTGATGCACACATTTACACTTGAACTTAATTGAAATCAATTAAGAGTCTAGTTTACACCCCCAGTGTTTTTTGTTTGTGGATGTTCCAGGCTTCCTACATTTCCAATTTTCTTCTTGCTCTTCAATCCAGGAATCCCAGGGCCATGCTCTTCATTTTCTTTGTCCTCTGTTGCACAGAAAACTTTTGTACTACATTCATCAATCTATGCTAAAGCCTTGGCTGAAGGCACTCTGCTTTGGGCCATCAGTGACTGGCTGACACACCAACCTGATATCCAAGCCTGGTTCATCTCGATAACCTTGTTCAGGGGAAGCTGCAGCAGCCAATTTTTGTCTTTCTCCATGGGCTTACTCTTTGTCTTCCATTACTTTGCAAGACCTGGGGAGGCCCAGTTCCCAGAAATCACCAACTGGGTGGTAAAACTTAAGATTCTAGGGCGAGCCAAGAAATTATCCATCACAAAAGAAAGAATGCTAACATCAGTTTCCCTAGTTGCATTAAAGAGTGTTTTCTTTGTGAACCTACCCCCAACA
The DNA here is from genome assembly GCF_011100635.1 of Trichosurus vulpecula. Taxonomy (NCBI): domain Eukaryota; kingdom Metazoa; phylum Chordata; class Mammalia; order Diprotodontia; family Phalangeridae; genus Trichosurus; species Trichosurus vulpecula. The sequence goes on from NC_050578.1 coordinate 76,707,815, forward strand.
GTGCAGGCAAAAAGACAAGTATCTGGAATGCAGCAAAGAATTCTTGAAGATGTAAACAGCATTTATAATTATGCCTTACTTTGTGCTCTTGGACCTTCAGGGACCCTCAGATTGTCATCATTTAATGGGTACCCAGACGATGTGGGTAGGATCCAGCAGCTTCTCTGTGGGGGAAAAATAAGAGAAGCCACACAGGAATGTAAAAAAGTCTGCCTAGAATTTCAATCCTCCTGGAATTGGGGAAAGTGGCAAGCCATTCTTCCAGTTGGGGTTCAGTTATCAATGCTGAAGTCCAGGCCTGCTATTCTTGTGAATGCTCTGGAGTCAGGACTTCCACAGATTAAATTCTTATGATTACTGCTTAATATTCATGGAACATTCTCTGGGTGCATGACCCTTTGGAGTTTTCACAGGGCATAGAAAGTATGCATTTCTTATCCTCAAACAAACAAGCATTCCTGTGCTCTAATCTAGGAGAGATAAGATGGAGAAACCTATAGCTCAGAATAACAGCAATTGTATTCACAATGGCAGAGAATAGAGCAGGAAGGAGAAACTTTGAAGAAAAAGGATCCTGATGTAGTAGTACTGGAATCCTTAAGTCATTCATTCATCAAATTTAAATTGTTTTTAAGGTATTTCTGTTATGTGTCTGTGGGAGATACGAAGGTCATACAACAGATGAGCATGATGCGTTTGTTGTTGTTGAGTGATTTTAGTTGTGTCTTACTCTGCAACCCCTTTTGGGGTTTTCTTAGCAAAGATATTGGAGTGGTTTGCCCTTTCCTTCTCCAGCTCATTTTTACAGAAGAGGAACTGAAAAAAATAGGGTTAAGTGACTTTCCTGAGTCACACAGCTAGTAAGTGTCTGAGGCTGGATTTGAACTCAGGTTTTCCTGACTCCAGGGCTGGGACTTTATTCACCGCATCACCTAGCTGTCCAGATACAAGATGGGTATCTGCTTACAATGTAGTATGAGAGATAGACACATCCTCTATTAACTAGAATAGAAAACAGCATATAATAAGTAACATATTAGAGAATTATAGAATTTTTGAGGTATAAGGATCTACTGAGGCCACCTAGTCCAACCCAAACCTGAAAAGGAATCTCTACCATAAAATACCTAAGAAGTAATTATCTAATCACTGGCTCTCCTCTAGCAAAGAGGAGTCTGCTACCCACCGAGAGAGCTTATTCCACTTTGAGCAGCTCTAATCCTTAGGAAAATGTTCCTGACGTCAAGTGAAAATTTGGTCTTTGTAACTTCTACCCATTGCTCCCTGACCCCTCTGGGGCCAAATGAAACAAGATTCATTTCTCATTCACATGACAGCCCTTCAAATACTTGAGGCCAGCTATTATGTCCTCCCCTAAATTTTCCCTTCTCCAGGTTAATCCCCAATTAATCCAACCACACCTAACATAACATCGAACTCAAGGTCCTGCTATTCAGGGTATCCCAGAAGTCTTAGTGAAGTTTTAAACTATTTAAGTCTTAGTGCGGTTAAGCCTTTTTTTTTTTTTTTAGTTAAGCTTTAATAGTTTAAAACTGCACCAAGACTTTTGGGACACCTTGAATGCCAACTCTCATTGTGGTTGGACAACAATAGGGAGTGTTTGTCCTTCCTTGAATCCTCTCTAACTTATCATTATCCTTCTTTAACCACGGTACCAAGAACTCAACACACAATGCTGCAGATGTGGTCTGACCATGGCAGAGTATTATCATCTTATTTTTTGGAAATTATTACTTCTCTTTATTCAAGTTGATCCAATTTCGAATCTAAATTAAATTAGCTTCCTCTGGCTTCCACATCACACAGCTGACTCCTATTGAGTTGGTAGCCTACTAACCCCTCCCCCCATCTCTTTTAGATGAATTGTCAACTAATTATGCTCACTCCGTTCTGTACTTTTGAGGTGGACTTTTTGAAGTTAAGTGTAAGACTTTCTTATTAAGTTTCATCTCATTAGATTCAGTCAGCTGCCAAATGCTTATCAAAATCTCATTTGATTTTGACTCAGTCATCCAGTGTCTTAACTATACCTTTCAGCTTTGTGTCTTCTGCAAGTTTAATGAGCCTCTCATCTGTGCCTTCCCATTCAATAAGTCAGGGTCAAGCCCTGGGTGCTCCACTCCATTCCTGACATTGAACTACTAGTGATTACCCTTCAAGCTCAGTCTTTCAACCAGTCTCAGCTCTATCACACAGTTAACATTCCATTACTGTCTCTATAAGAATAGTTTGAGGTACTTCATTAAACACTTGGCCAAAGTCCTTGAGATCTAGATTTAGTATACTGGTTTTTTTTTTTTTTTTAAAGAACAAAGATATTCCACCATGACCTGTTCTTGATGAAGTCATGATGATTTTTTTTTTATAATCGCTGCTTTCTTTTCTAGATGTCTCTTGACCATTTCTTTAATGGTCTAGAATTTCCCCCCAAATCAAAGTCAAGCTCATTGTCCTATGGTTTGAAAAGTGTTCTTTTTCCTTTTTAAAAACTGAGATAACATAAGCCCTTCCTCATTCTGACTTCTTCCATTTTCTATAGACTTCTAAATATCACTGACCGTAGTTCATGAATCACTTTCTTCAGTACCCTTCAACACAGTCCTCAGAACCTAGATCAGCTGGGCCAAGTGATATGAATTCCTCAACGGGAAATGATTTCTGTCCTCTAACTTCTTTACTTATGTTGGGTTTCCACTCTCTATTTGCCATTTTTGTTCTGTCCAAGGTCATTCTTCTTGTAGAGAAAATAGAAGCAAAGCAAGACTTAAAAATGACCTAAATCTGCCTTCTCTCTATTTGTCAACTATTAAGAATCCACCTCCTCCAAAACCACCTATGTGATTTCCCCTCTTTATTTTTCTCAAGGCTTTGTCTCTTGCTTTTTCTCCCACAGAAGTTGAAAGTAGCCTTACACAAAAGTGTGGGGGCAGAAAACCTTAAAGAGGGTTTGGGGAATGGACAAATAAATCACTCAATGGCAATTTGGGTATCCTTGGGCTGAGAATGTATTGGAGAGTGCATGACTAATTCCCTTCAGGCAGAGGGACCACTCAGGGAAGCCTGGATTGGTATCATAGAATGATAGAATGTTTGAGATGGAAGGGACTTGGTGTTTCAAACTCTTTTATTTTACAAATGAGGAAACTAAGACGGAGATCTTTTAGGTGACATCCCTAAATTCACATGGGTAGCTAGAACCCAATTCTCCTATTTCATAGTCTTGTTTCCTTCCCTCTATCTCCACTAACATGACCTCTAATACATGATTACAAAGTTGCTAAAACTCTAAGACCACAGAAGGGGTAGGCAAGGACAAAGTAGCAAGAGTGGGTTACAATTTTCAAAGATTAGCTAGCGAAGTCTATTAAGTATAGCCCTTGGATGGAGTGTAGCTCTCCCCTCCCCTAGAGACATTACTATGGAGGTTTGGTGAATTAGGAATCTCTCTCCTTCAGGAAGGCAAGCATTACTCAGAGTAGTCCTTGTTTCTATAGATTTGGTCTTGAAGGATTTTTGAGGAGAATGCTATCATGGAAAAGAAGCAGCCAGGATAGACCATCTTCTGCTCTGACTACTTACCTTCCTGGCTTTGTTTAGGTTTTAACTAAAATCCAGCCTTCTACAGGAAGCCTTCTCCAACCCCTCTTAATTCCAAAGCCTTCCTTCTGCTAATGATTTCCTATTTATCCTGGATATAGCTTGCTTTGTATATATTTGTTTAAATGTTGTTCCACCCATTACATTATAAACTCCTTCAGCGTAAGGACTGTCTTTTGCCTCTTTTTGTATCCCCAGCACTTAGCACAGTGCCTGATACATAGTAGGCACTTAATAAATGTTTATTGATTGAATGGGACCCCATTCTAGACCATCTCAGCATGGAGCTCACCTTAATGGCTACACAAGGACAATGGAACTGAGTGGATCAGGAAGGGGGCAGAGAAGGGCTGATCGGAGGTGAATGACAGATAGATGAGCTGGGACTGGCCAGAGGGGCAGAAAGAGGATCAGGTTAAGGCAGCAGATGGTCATTTGTGAGACAAGCTTGGTCCAGTTCATAGCCCTTTTAGATCCCCCTCTCCATCCTTGGGGCAGTGAGATGCTTCCCATTTTCCTATCCCCTTGTTTCCCCCTCTGATCAGTGGGAGGAGGAGAAGATGAAGAGAAGTAAGGCTTTTTGTCTCCTGTTGGTCTTTCAGCCAAAGTAATTCCTGTTTTGGAAATTTTTTTCCCTAAAATTGCTTAATTGTTTCTAGGTGATTTGCAGTTGTTTTTAAAATGGTCATCTACCATTGAATTGGTTTGCTTGTGAATATAGGAAACAGGATCGAGAAAGTAGAATATAACCTTAAGAGGGACAAGTGACAGTTCCTTCAACTCAAGCTGAGGTGAGGGTATAGCCAAGAAAGAGAATGTGCATCTGCAAAGAATAATAAGTTTCCCCAAGTGATTGTGCACATATGTATGTATATTAGGAAGGCAGAATTTATGATTTCGAAGAGAATCTCATATGTGCCTGAAAGGTTCGGAACCGCAGGATATAAGGAATTCTCCAGGCAGAATGCAGGAGAACAAAAGCATGTATTTACACTCCACAGTAACAGGCCCACAAACCAGCATCCCCATTTTGATATTTTGATCAAAAGCTTCCAGGCCCAATAAGTCCGCCTCACAAGAGTAACCAGGAGGCCACAGAGAAGCGAGATGGTATAAGGCAAAATCGTATACATGCTTCCCCTCTATGGTAAGAAGATTACCCACTGGCCTCCAGTCCTTGCTCAGCACTTCTTGCTCCATGTGGGTCAGCTGTGCTACCGGCAGCTCAGCTTTGGCTGTAGGCGTCTCTGGCTCCAACCAGAAAAGGAAAAGGGGTCTTCAAGCTGTCCTCTCCCCTCTTATAGAATTTTCGATATCCTCAAGCGCTGCCTGAATGACCAGGGCCGATTGGTTCTTGAGTTGGCCCCTCTCCCTAGCGTAGACCAGGTTAACACCCAATAGGGCATGGCTCTGGAGTTAACACCTCCCCTCAGCCAGCCCCATGACTCATCACACAGGAAGTTCTCTGCTTCCCGAAGAGAAGCAGCAGTAACCAGCAGGCTCAATGAGGTAAGCTGAGTCACTCAAGGAAAACAAAGGCCATTCTGGCCACAGTATGTATATATATTCATATACATATATACATTAGGTATTTTGTGGTTTAGACATGCCTGACTCTTTATGACCACATTTGGGCTTTTCTTAGCAAAGATCTGGGAGTGGTTTGCCATTTCCTTCTCCAGCTTATTTTACAGATGAGGAAACTGAGGCAAACAGGGTAAAATGACTTGCCCAGGGTCATATAGCTAGTAAATGTCTGAGGCCAGATTGGAACTCAGGAAGATGAGTCTTCCTGACTTCAGGCCTGGCATTCTATCCACCATACCACTTAGCTGCATATACATATACACATGCACATGCACATACACATACATACACACATTCACTCATACACATACATGTATAACACATACGTATACACATACGTATACACATACGCATATATATAACGTATACACACACACACACATACACATACACATGTATACAGTTATCTCTTCCACATTGTGGGGGTTGGGAGTGTGACACCCCTGTGATCTGGAAAATCCATGTAAAATGTTTTGATCTTCCCTTCATGCCAGAGAAGAAGTCTGAATTATTATGGTATTAAAAGATAAAATATATTGATATTATACAATAACATGCATATATTTTATGCATTTCTGAGTTTCTAAACTTTTTCTGTGTCATCTTCTGGACTTCACATGTTGTCTGTGGCTTCTGCAAAACTCCCTCCAAATTCCTGTTTAATTTCTTATGCTGGCCTGTAATATATCAAAACCATGATGGGGAAAGTAATAGTGTAGAAGGAATAACTGTCTGTGTGTGAAAAAATGTGTGCGTGCGTGTGTGCGTGTGTGTGTGTGTATGTGTGTGTGTGTGTGTATGTGTGTACATACCCATAAATGTGTGGGATCAGACAACCCATAACCTTTTCCTTTTGAACCTAAAAAATAGCCAAACTGACAAGGAAGACAAACTGAAAGCCCCAAATAGTTTCTCTAGAGATTATTAGCATTTTTTTTTTGCCTGAGGACATCTTGGACCAGTGGTCACTGAGGTTTACAGCTACTGATAGCCTTACTAGGCACATCAAGCTCTCTCCACATATAAATGGTACCCATTTCTTGTGGACTCCACCCCATTCAACATATCCATGTACACCATACCCATGAAAGCATTAGAAACACAAAAGCCTTCTTCATGCTGGAAAACACTCAAATGCACACATACTCCTCTGAGTATACTCTTGAGTGTTTGCACACACATAATCCACAATTCCTAGTGAAACAGAGACTACTCTGGCTCCCACTGCTGGAAGGCCAGCTTGATTACATTTTATACCTCCCCCCAGGATTCTCTGGTAACTCTGAAGGGAGCTTGAGGGTGACTAGTCTCAGCCATTGACTCAAGCTGTTACTGATTGTGTTCCCTTAATTTTAGGCAGTCCCTACCATTTAACTACTTAACAGATTAGCTTTTATAAAGGAATATTTGTTTTAAAGGCATAGTAAGAAGAAACATACATTCTCCCACCAAAAAACTGTGTGGTCATGATGTCCTATAGATTGGTGGTATATGGGGCACCTCACTTCTGTGGAAGGGAGGGGATTGGGTTCACAGCTTAACTCACTTTATACACACACACACACACACACACACACATATGTATGTATGTATATGTATATATAGGTATGTATGTATGTATTTGTATATGTATATATATATACAAAATAGTCTAGTATATATAGTCTCATATATAACACAATCTCATATATATTATGTCAAATATATAGGATAGATAGTCACATATATAGTCATATATATGTAAGCCTTGTGTGTATGTGTATGTGTATGTATATGTGCATATATGTGTACATATGTATATATGGTTATATCTATATCATCTATATCTACATATCTATATCATAGTCTCACCAAGTTCCAAGACCAAAACTTCCCTCTTGTCCCAGAACCTTGATGCCTCAGGACTTCCTTGTTGGACTGGAAACAACCTCCAAACTAGAATCCTGGCTCAAGGTTACCATGGCTTGAGGTCCCAAGTCTGAGGACCCCACTGTCTGTACCTAAAACTGAAAAGAACAAATAAAACTGACCCAAAACTACGAGGCCCATTTCTTTTTTTTTTTTGAGAGGGGAAGGCAGGGCAATTGGGGTTAAGTGACTTGCCCAAGGTCACACAGCTAGTACATGTGTCAAGTATCTGAGGTCAGATTTGAACTCAGGTCCTCCTGACTCCAGGGCCGGTGCTCTACTCACTGTGCCACCTAGCTGCCCCAACAAGCCCATTTCTCAAGGCCACAGGGCCTAAAGAGAGAAAAGGAAGTAGCCTTTCTAAACAACAAGATTAGCTCATGGTGCCCATGCCATAGGTGAACATACCTTCTCTTTTTGGACTCTCCTCAAAAGAGAGAGCAAGACTGTCCTATTCTTTTAGTTTTAAAAACTCTGCCAGTTTTGGCCATGCAGCCAATAGAAAAAGTTGCTCCTGCCCACGTGGTAGCGTAATGAAAAATATATTCTCTCAGAAGCAGGTTCCCTATAGATGCCTCCATCTTAGGTGATCTGGGCAAAGTTCCATTATGTTCATAATGGAGGTGAGGGTGCCATCAAGCTCTGTCTGCGCATAAACAGCACCCATTTATTGTGGACTGCACCCCAACTTTACAACATGGAAAACTAGAGGGTTTGCAGAGCACACAGGAGTTTCTTTGTATGACAGGATCTTCTCCCCAATTTCACTGCGTTATTTTTTTACATGAGAGTGCATGGAGGTGAAGTAGATGGAGGACTGGCCTCAGACACCTGGGTTCAGTCCTACCCCTGAGACATACTTGTTAATTTTGGGAAAGTCCATTTAACTTCTCAGTGCTCAGGGCAAATTTCTAAAACTATAAATTTCAGAGGTGTTTCCTGGCACTCTTAGAGGGAGCTCCTCTCATCTAGGTGTTCCTTTTAATCAACAAAATCATGTCCCTGCACTTTCCCCATCCTATTATATGCTACTATCTTGGCCTTTGAATGCTTTCTGGAGTTGGTGCAAATGATTCTCTGTGCCTGGAGTGTTCTTTCTCCAATCTATACCTATTGAAATCTATTCTTCAAGGCACTCTGTGAGTGACACTTCCCTGATCTGCCTAGTCAAAGTTCTCTATTCCAAACACTGTATTTTATGGTTCTGGAATGTACTTGTGGTTTTTCTAGTTTGTATTGCATTTATTTCTGTTAATGCCCTATCTCCCCATGTTGTCTCCTTGATAGGCTAGGTTTAGTTTTCCATACCTCTCCCCTAGTGCCTAGCAAAGTGCACTGGATTTAGTAGTTACCAAATAAATATTTGTTAAATGAATGAATGAATAAATATCATCAATTCAAAACAATTTAGTTTGATTCAGTTAAATGTAGCAGGCATATACTGGGTAGTGTTGGAATTTAATCATACGTACAAAATTGATTCTATATTAATAATGATATTAACACAATTGATAATTAATCATATAACATAGTTGGAATGTAATAAATCCTTATTCATTTGAATTTGTTCATAGATACACTGTGTTGCATATTCAGTGACCATGGAAATATTATCATAATTTAAAGGAATCTTTGATGGAGAAAAAAGAATAATGAATACAAGTTTTCCAAAAGGAAGAAAATGCGAAAAGGTCATTTGGATCTCACCATGTCTGTGTGCTGTACAAATACTAGGAACTGTTTCAGCATTTTTGGAAAGGACTTGAGTAGACTTCTTTGTTTAGTTTAAATTTGTGTAACCAACCCATTTAGACTTTAAACAGTAATTAAAAACAAACAAGAACAGGAAAGAGCAAATATCAAAGAGGAAGGAGACCCTCCCCCATCTCCAAACTGATTGACCAATATTCTCTCACCCTTTTTGGTGAATAGGATATCTCCCTGACATGGCCCCCTTCCTTAAGAACTCTGCATACAAAATTGGGAGCACCCCAGTTGTTTCCTCTCCTCTCCAAATTCCTACTTTACTGACATCCCAAGCAGGGTCCTCCCCTTGTTATAGCTTGGCTGAGTCAGCAGAACTGCTTCAAGGGGACATTCCAAAGGGATGTTGGCCGTGGAATCAATGAGACAATGCAGCTAGCCCACCCCTTGAACTCCCAGGCCAGGGCAGGAATCTGTGGGAACTGGAACTCTCCAGTTGAAGAGTGAAAGGGAGAAGTTGCCAAGTAATTAGAAAGCTTTTCTATCTAGCCTTTTACATATTCATCATATCCCCAACCAATGGCTAGTGACACTTAGCTCCAATGGGGCATAGATCAGGCTTCAATTGTACAAGCTCCCACAGGGCTAAGCAAGCTATCTGGACTGGAAAAGGGAGGACCCAGATTTCTCTGGCTTTTCTTATGCACAGGGCTCTCTTTTTGTGGTTTCTAAGTTTCCCCCCTTCAATTCCTCTCCTTTAGCACTTGGCAATTACTTTGATGTCAAAATCCAAGTCTAATCTTTCTTGTATGAATTCTGTAATGATTATTATTTTGTATTTCCTGTCTTGACATTTATGGCTTATTGCCAGAGTCCCTGTCTTTTTCCCATCATCTGTCTAAATAACATACTTCCAGTGGCAATACCCTTTGGCTTTCTAACCTCTAAAGTAGTCTTTCTTCACATTCCAAGTGTGATGTTACTGTGTCAGGTCAGTAATAGCTAATTTTTGTAGACTCTTTAAACACAGACTGCACTTACTGACAGATGAGGACTTTTTGTTCACACATTGGAGGTTCACACCTCATTGCTTAGGCAGTTTTTCAGTGTTACCTACTTTTAGGTAGTGAGGGGTGAGGTTAGGAAAAGGGTCTGAATCACTGCATCTCAGCCACACCTGACAGTAACTATCCAGCCAGCCTCCTCTTGAACAGCTCCAGTGAGGAGGAACTCATTATTTCCCTGGCAATCCAGGCCACTTTGGAAGAGCCCTAATTGTCCAGATCATTTTTCTGACTTGAATATAGTAAGCATTTAATAAATGCTTATTGAGTCATTGGTTTAAAGAAATCTATCCAACAGACATTTATTAAGAACATACTATGTACTTCAGAGAGCTAGAAAAAAGATAATAAAATTCATCTGGAGGAGCAAAAGATGAAGAACCTCAAAAGTAATAATAGAAGTGAAAGAGTAAATTATTTGCCCAGGGTCACACAACTGATGAGGGCACAGTCTCTGGGAACCCCCTTGAATCTGGAATACAGTCTCTGGGAGCCCCCTTGAACTCTTCTTGAATCTTCCAACTAGATCTGGCCTTCCCCTAAGGCCATAAGCCTTACGTTATCATTAGGCCCAAATCTCTACCTAGCCTTACCCTTTATTGTCCAGCTACTTCCCACCCTTGATACTATCAATATCCATGCCTTCAGCTACTTCCCACCCTTAATCCCATTCTCTTGGTTCCTGGAATCTGACCTCATCTCGTCCTCCTTAGACTCCTCCTTAGGACCCTCCCTAAACCTGTCCTCTAGTCACCCCAGACCACTCCTCAATCCCTCCTACAATCTTTGTATATATAATCTCCGTCTTGCCTCCATGAAGGTGCTCAGATTCAATACAGCTCAGTAGATTAAATCTGGTCCGCTTGTGAAAACAGGCACCACAAAGGGTGGGGTTTTTTTAAGGCAATCCATTATGGTAAATTCCTAATAAACTTTGTCTTTTCCCTTGGCTGAGAAGGCTTAAGTCAAGTTCTTTCGGCAGGACCTGGTGTGTCGGTATTTTGTGGTCTTGAGCACCCCTAGAAACCTATGGTTCCCTACCATCATCATTTTTCTTAGACCTCTTCACAACCAGTAGGCATTCAGAGGCAGGCAGGACTTGAATCCAGATGTCTTTGACTGTGAACCCATTCTCTGGCCACCCTGCCACTGCCTCTCTTTGGTATTTAGACTAACCCAGATAATTTTGTTTTCCTTGAAAATCTACTTTTCCTTTTTCTTTCTCCTTTCTACCTTCACTCCTTCACTTTCTCTTGGACCTGGCCTTATCTACTGCTAACTGAAACACTTGTGACTTTTTTGACTTAACAGGTTCACCCCCAATTTAGGAGAAGATAGCTAAGCTTTTCTCTATCATCTTCTTTTGGGTCATTAGCATATTTTCTTTCCCTCCCATTCCATTCATTAGAGTAAACTAATGTCTTGTTGCCTCAGAGGGTGAAAGTTTTGGAGAAATAAGAAAAGTGAGTTTCCAGTAACCTTTAGGTAAAGTATTTAAGTCTTTGTCAGTGGAACTGCTATGCTTCTCTCTGGAACTGATGGGATTTATGACAGAGTAAAATCTGTTTTCACTCTGAAATGCAGAAATAAGTTAGAATCTCAGTATGTAGCTTATGGCAACTGGCTCCTCCCGGTCCAGTAACACATCTCTGCCTTCCCAGTGACCTCTCCTCTGACTGGAGCTTCCATTAACTTCTGGGACATCTGCCAGATCTGTGGGGCTGAGCAGCCAGAGCCCCTGTGGATCTCAGAGGCTAAAGAAGGTCTCTGAGCAAGAACAGGCAATGCAGTTTCCCATGGCCTCAGGCCCCTTCTGGGTCGCCTTGCCCCAGGAGACATTTTCCAGCTGTTTTTCTTCTCCTACCACTTCACTTTTTCCCCTTCCCCATTCCCTTCTATCCCCAATCATCCCATGGGTTATAGTATAAACATCGAAGTTAGCCAAGAGAAGCTGATGAAAGCTATGAGGAATAAGAAACAGAAATCCAAAGAACATTACAACATAGTTTGATATAAGCCTCTTGCCTCCTGTAGTCCCTTCCTCTCCACCCCCAGTTGGGCAGTTACCTGTTACCTCAGAAAAAACCAGGGTATTTCTCCAACAGAAATGGTCAGTTACATTTTCTTTCAGTTAAGACCCTCTATGCCAATACATCTAACGTACCAAGTGGGCTATTCCTTTGTTTGCATCAGACTTTACAAAGCAGGTATTCTCAGGGACCAGATTAGGCTTCAGCTTGAAAATTACTTCAGGAAAATATAGAGTGAGTGTGGAAAGAAAGAAGAAGAGATTAAACCCAGAGAGAAGAGATAAGGATGATAAATGAGGTTCTTAAATGGCCTAAAAATATGAACAGGCAGTTCTCAAGGGAAGAAACTCAGGCAACCTATAGCTGTATGAAAATGTTCCAAATCACTAATTAGAGAAATGCAAATTAAAGCAGTTCTGAAATTCTACCACATACCCACCAGAGTGGCAAAGATGACCAAAAAAATTAAAATACTCATTATTGGAAAGGCTGTGGGAAAACAGGCACATTGATGCCCTCTATGAATGGGTGTAAACATTCTGGAGAGCACTTTGGAATTCTACACAGAAAGTTATTAAAGGGTATGTGCTCTTGCATCTAGCTACACCACTGTTAGGCCTATGCCTGAAAGAGATCAAAGAAAGAAGAATAAATCTTATATGTAGAAAAATATTTATAGCAGCTCCTTTTGTGTTGGCAAAATAACTGGAAACTAGCAGGTTGTTGACCAATTGAGAAATGGCTACAGAAGTTGTGGTTTATAAATGGAATGGAATGCTATTATGCTATTAGAAATGAGGAAATATTCCTCAATTAATAAAGGGTCAAAGGTTATGAATAGGCAATTTTCAGATGAAGAATCAAAGCATATGAAGAAGTTCTCTAAATCATTTTTTATTAGAGAAATGCAAATTAAAACAACTCTGAGCTACATCCCTGCACCTATCAAATTGGCTAATATGACAAAAAAAGGAAAATGATAAATGTTGGAGAGAATGTGGGAAAATTGGAACACTAATGCACTTTTGGTGGAGTTGTAAACTGATCTAACCATTCTGGAGAGCAGTTTGGAACTATGCCCAAAGGGCTGTAAAACTGTGTATACCCTTTGATCCAGCAATACCACTACCAGGTCTGTCTCCCAAAGGGATCATAGAAAAGGGGAAAGAATCTACATGTGCAAATATATTTATAACAGCTATTTTCATGGTGGCAAAATATTGGAAATTGAGGGGATGCCCACCAATTGGGAAATGGCTGAACAAGATGTGGTACATGAATATAATTGTGCAATAAGAAACAATCAACAGGCACATTTCAGAAAAACCTGGAAAGACTTGTATGAACTGATACAAAGGGAAATGAGCAGAACCAGGAAAACATTGTAAATAGTATCAGCACCATTGTGTGATGTTCAACTATGAATGATCCAGCTCTTCTCAGCAACACAATGGTCCAAGATAAGTGCAAAGGACTCGGAGGAAAATGCTATGCACAACCAGATAAAGAACAGATTGGACTCTGAATGCAGATCGAAGCATACTTTTTCACTTATTTTATTCTTTTTCATGGTTTTTCTCCTTTTGATCTGCTTCTTCTTTTGCAACTGTGATTAATATGAAAATATGTTTTACATGATAGCACGTGTATAACCTATATCAAATTTCCTACCACTTTACGAAGAGGGGAGGGGAAGGGGGAGGGAGAACAATTTGGAACTCAAAGTCTTGTAAAAATGAATGCTAAAAATTGTCTTGACATATAATTGGGAAAAAATAAAATACCATATAAAAAAGAGAAATAGATTATTTCTACATATAAAATTTCATTAAATACTTTCCAATTAAATTTTTAAAAATGTTTACATTTATTTTAAAAAATTTTTTTGAGTTCCAAATTCTCTCCCTCTCATCTATCTACCCCTTGAGAAGGCAAGTATGATATAGATTATACATGTGAAATCATACAAAACATATTTCCATATTAGCCATGTTGCAAAAGAAAACACACACACAAAAAACTCCAAAAAAAACAACGTGAAAAAGTATGCTTCAATATGTTCCCAGAGTCCATTAGTTCTCTCTGAAGGTAAATAGCATTTTTCATCATGGGTCCTTTGAAATCATCTTGGATCATTATCTTTCTCAGTTGAACATCATACAATACTGTTGCTACTTGTGTACAATATTCTGTTTCTGCTCACTTCACTTTGCATTAGTTCATATAAGTCTTCCCAGGTTTTTCTAAAACCATTCTGCTCATCATTTCTTACAGAATAATAGTATTCCATCACAATCGTATACCACAACTTTGTCAGACATTCCCCAACTGATAGGCATCTTCTAAATTTTCAATTCTTTGCTACCACAAAAACAGCTGATTTATTTATTTTGTACATATAGGTCCTTTCCTTTTTCTTTGATCTCTTTGGTATACCGACCTAGTAGTAGTATTGCTAGGTCAAAGGATATGCAGAGTTTTATATCACTTTGAGGCAATAAAGTATTATAAATTGTTCTCCATAATGGTAGAACCAATTCACAACTCCACCAACAATACATTAGTGTCCCCAAAATAGATGGTTTCGAAGAGATCAGGAAAGACATATGAACTAATGCAAAATGAAGTAAGCAGAATCGGAAGAGGAATTTATCCTATAACATAAATATTTTTTAAATGAACAATATTGAGGACTTTTATAAACTGATGAATGAAATGAGTAGAATGAGAACAATTTATAGAATAACAATACTATAAAAACAAACTACTTTGTTGTTGTTTTGGAGGGGGGAAGGCAGGGCAATTGAGGTTAAGTGACTTGCCCAAGGTCACATAGCTAGTAAATGTGTCAAGCATCTGAGGCCAGATTTGAACTCAGGTCCTCCTGACTGCAGGGCCAGCGTTCTACTCACTGTGCCACCTAGCCGCCCCTCCCCCCCGAAAACAAACAACTTTGAAAGCTGTAGAAACTCTGATCAATGTAATGTCCAGTCATGATTCCAAAGGACCAATGATGAAATATGCTATCCATTACAGAGAGGTGATGGCTATAAGGTGTAGAATGAGACATATATTTTTGTATCTAGTAAGAGAATTAAAGGACTTTGTTTTGCTTGACTATTTATATTTGTTACAAGGATTTTTTTTTCCTTTCCTTTTCATAGAGTAAGGGTAAGAGGGATGGAAATTTTCTATTTTAAAAAGAGAGAGAGAGGTGGCTGGTGCTCCAGATGTAGAATGATTAAGGCACTTTCAAATGAGGCGACAATATTATTAGTTTTACATTAGGAAGAATTTGTTGTTGTTCAGTTGTGTCCAGCTCTTCTTGACCCCATTTGAGGTTTTCTTGGCAAAGATACTGGAGCGGTATGTCATTTCCTTCTCCAGCTCATTTTACAGATGAGAAAACTGAGGCAAACAGACAGGGTTAAGTGACTCACCCAAGGTCACACAGCTAGTAAGCATCTGAGGCTAGATTTGAACTCAGGTCTTCCTGACTCCAGGCCAGCACTGTATCCCGACACACCTAGCTGCCCCCTATTGGGGGCAGGGGGGACAGTGATAAGCTAGAGGATGTTCAGAGAGCCAGAATGGCCAAGGCCTCAAGTCCATACCACAGGAGAATCCAGTTGAAAAAGATGCGGATGTTTAGCCTGCAGAAGAGAATACAAAAAGGGTGCTCAAAGGAGGTCTTCATGTCCTTGAAAGGCTGTTTTGTAAAAGAGAAATTATACTTTGTCTGCATAGCTCCACAGAGCAGAATTGGGAGCAATGTATGGAAGGTACAAAGAAAAATGATCAGTTGTGTGACCCTGGGCAAATAATTTACTCTTTCACTTCTATTATTACTTTTGAGGTTCTTCATCTTTTGCTCCTCCAGATGAATTTTATTATCTTTTTTCTAGCTCTCTGAAGTACATAGTATGTTCTTAATAAATGTCTGTTGGATAGATTTCTTTAAACCAATGACTCAATAAGCATTTATTAAATGCTTACTATATTCAAGTCACTGTGTTAGGCACTATGGGTACAAATACAAAAGTGAGACAGTCTCTACTCTCAAGGAACTTGTATCCTAATGGGGTGGGGGGAAGGGAGACATATTCATACATACACAGGTAATAAATACTTAAGGATATATGTGTATATGTGAGATATACTTATAGATCTATGTATACATGTATGTGTATCCCTGACCGTATTCATGTAGTTAACCTCAGAAATTATTTATGTGCTTATGTGTAAAGTTATATATAAAACCTTGAATATCTATAATCTGAATATATAAAGTTATATACATATATAAAACCTTGAATATATGTAACCTTATGTTATATATACACACATGTATGTATAATGTATATGTGTGATACATGCATGTAGGGCATGTGTGTTATCTATGTAGGTTATGAATATCCATATGAGTCTGTCTACATGTAACTCACAGGGAGGCATGAATGGATGTCTTTAGAAGTATCTTTTGCCTTCCCTTCTCCAAAGAATATTTTGATTCTTGCCAGGAAAGGAAGCAAGAGGTTGGGGCCAGAGGCTGACCACCCTGTTCAGGTTAGGTTAGAATTATATCTATAATATTATTAGTCTAGGGAAAATAATTTTTAGGTTCAAGCTATGCTCCTGATCACTATCCCTTAATGGAAGAGTGTCACAAGATTTAATCTAAGACTTTGATTCCCTTCCTACCAAATGCCACTTGCACAAAGATCACACATAACAAATAGCAAATCAGCCCATTTATCAAAGCAAACAGAAATCAGAAAAGGTGTACATGAGAATGTAACAACAATGTTGCTAGCAGCTACTGTGGCTGTGTAAGACCAACAACAACCAGCACACAGAAGGGCTGCTAACACAAATTCTTTGATCTGCTTTTCTAAGGAAAGCAACTTTAAGGGGTTAACAATCTCAGTTTAATTAAACACACATATATCATTCACTTAGTTCAGGAGGAAAAGAGCAGGTCCCTGAACTTCAGGGCAAATACAAACAGAAATTACAAACATCAACAGACAGACCTTGTCTGATTCAAATCACAACTCACAGTTACCAGAGAAGCACAACATCTATTTGGGTTACAAAGCTGGGGGTGGGGGGGCATCATTCAACAGCTTTCCCAGAGTCTCATCACTCACATTCTTTCAAAGAGTGTACCCCCAAAACAAAACACCAACCTCAGATCTTATATACCTGTCTTAGGGCCCTGAGGGCTGAAGGCTCACCATTTAGAGTGTGAGAAATCACTAACACCAAGAGTGTGGGAAAGCTCCAACCACCAGCACCACGTCATATACAATTCAATGACTCTGGACTGTCTTCATTCTGAGAAACACTCCAAGACAAAAAGATCCCACTTTACCTGCCCCATTCAAAGAACAGTGCAAAGTCCTATTTTGCTCACCATTACGGAGAATATAGCCGATAACATACAGAGTGAATGAGCTGTCCTTTGAGGAGCAAGGAATATCGTTCAACCAGGAGAATGATAGTCCCAGATCTCAAACAGGGGGAAATTCCTCAAAGTCTCTAGCATGTCAAACTGATGATAAAGGTGGTAGAAATGATGGCTCCTCTACATGTCAGCTGGAAGCCGGAAGACCAAAATCTTTTCCCAAACTCCAGTCAATGGAACTCCTCATGTAGGAACAGAGTATTGGGTCTCCACCAATGAGGAGAGTTTTATGTCAATGGCCTCTGAGCAACTGGTTACATACAAAAAATAGTGTTGGGGAATGCTAATTACTGGGGCAATCATAAAAGGTCTATGAAGGGAAGAGGCACTAGGGATGAGTCTTGAGGGGAACTAGGGCTTCCAGAAAGTAGAGGTGAGTGGGGGGAGCATTCCAGGCTTGGGAGTCAGCTAAGGCATGGAGGTGTGGGGAGGAATATAGGTCAATATTGCGTTGGCAATACAATGCCCTCTCAACCCAGGATACAAGAATACCAATGTGTAGACAGACATCTAATCTTGTGCTAAATCAATTAAAGTTTGTATGTGTCCCTTAGGCTTAGATACTAACCGCAGGATTATAGCCACTCCAAGGAGGGTGTGAGCTGTCTCTGAAAAGAAAAAGAATCTTTGGCATCAGCAGTTTTCAGAGCATGTTTTTCTGTGCCTGTGTGGAGCAACAGGAGTTCACAGCAGCTCAGGCCCAGGGCAAGTAAGGAATTCCCTCCCCAGTGCTTGCTATGAGGGAATTTGGCAAAAGCAAGGCTGAGCATTGCTGCCAGGCTGGGTGATACCAAGGGACCAGGAATTCACCCTCCCTCTCTGTGAACATTCCCTGCTCCATCCCCAGGCTAAGCATGGCGGCCACCCAAGGCTCTGATCCAGGGAGGAGTGGGTTTCCTGGGAAAATGACATGGTTGTTACAAACGGAGGCACAGTAAGATTTTAGAAATAACTCCCTTCTAGCCTTTCCTACACCCCCTGTATGCACATCAGACTCTAGAATTCCCATATGGAAACAGGAAGAGAGGAAGCAGAGACCTTCAGTGCCTGAAGGGGGAGGGAGGCAGGATTGGAAGAAGGGAGCTTGCACATGAGAAATGCCCAACAGGTTCTCAGATGGACTAGACAGTGGAGAGACTCCAGCAGGCAGCCCTTTGATGAGCTCATCTGTCTAGGCAGGTGTAAGTCTTGGCACATAAGAAACATTTCACACAGCATGCTGGGAGCCAGTTCAACAATACGGTATGGCAACAACTACTGTGGGATGGTTTCCATTAGGGTGTGATTCGTGAGGGAGGAGGGGAAGAAGGCAAGAAGCCCAGAGAAGAGAAGGCTTCTTTCTCTTTCACTGGCAAAGGTATCAAAAAGAGGGCAGCACAATCCAGACATTTTATTCCAGGATTCTTAAGGCAAAGCAATGACTAGGTCTTTGAAAATAATAAACAACTTAGTCCTCCTCCCCCAGCTTTTGACCTGTAATCAGGAAGACTTGAGTTCAAATCCAGCCTCAGACACTTATTAGTTGTGTGACCCTGGGTAAATCATTTAACCTTTCTCTGCCTCAATTTCCTTATCTGTAAAATGGGAAAATAATAGTACCTACCTTCTAGGACTGTTATGAGGATAAAAAGAGATATTTATAAAAGGCTTAGCAAACCTTAAAGCATTATAATATGCATTATTGGCTTTTCTCCATCACATTCTTAAATCTAGATAGTCAATAAAACAATAAGTCAATCCAATCCAATAAGCACTTATTAAGCACCTATTACATACTAGGCACTGTGCTAAATGCCGGGGATACAATTAATAAAAAGACAGTCTCTACTCTAAAGGAGTTTCCAATCTAGAGGAGGAGAAAACACCCAAAAGGAAGGAGGAAAAGACGGGAGGGAATAGGACACCAGGGAGTACCTGGCATCTTGTTCCATGGAGTTAAAACCGGGCAGAGCAGTAGATGCAAAGTCGAGTGAGTTGGACTCTCAGATCCAGCTATAAAGGAAGGCATTGGGAGGAATTTGGTCCTCTGCCCTCAAACTCTCCAATCAAAGGGGAGAGGAGGCTGAGGGAGGTGGCATCAATCAAGGCTTGTAGTATTCACTGATTTCTGAGGTGTGAACGCTTACACTGAAAACTTAATAATCTCTCAGGGTGTTCTGAGCTGACTCCCATAAAACCTAGTGAGGTACAATCTCACCCCCTCTCCTCTCACTCCTACTAGGTTTTGAAGCAACCTCAATTCCTTCTCCCTCTCCCACTTGGTCATTCTTCTATACAACAATATAGGCTAGTTAATATTTGTAATACACAAGTATGCCTGTATTTATGTCTTTCCTTGACACTGAAGAAGAACATGTAATTCCAAGGTTTAAGAAGGTTAGAAAATTATTCTTCTCAGGTTATGATACCAGATAAATCCTTCTTGTAATAGATTAGGGAGAAATTGCACTTCCTCTGTAGATCCAGTATATTGTTGTGGTTCAATCATTTTCAGTCTTGTCAGACTCTTCATGACCCCATTTGGGGTTTTCTTGGCAAAGATGCTAGGATAGTTTACTATTTCCTTCTCCAGCTCATTTTGCAGATAAAGAAACCGAGGCAAACAGGGCTAAGTGACTTGCCCAGGGTTACACAGCTGGTAAGTTTCTGAGACCAGGTTTATACTCAGGTCTTCCTTACTCCTGCTTGATCAGATACTCTACCCACTGTGCCACCTAGCTGTCCCTAGAGTTAACATGTTACATATCATAAAGAGGAATGATTATGAAGAGGAAAAAAATTGCCACTGAAATAACCAGATGTCCACAGGAAACAAAATCAACCAAAAGGAACAAGTACTAAAACTCATAGCTTCAAATGTTTATATACAAATGCCCCAAGTTTAGGTAGCAGTCAAGAATAACTACAAGTTTTTACACAAGGAGGCTAATTTGACCTCCCAAGAATCACTGAAACTTGCTGGCAGTGACTTCTAAACTAATAAAATGATAGATTTGAGTATTTTAGCATGGACTTGGACAAAGGAAGAGATGGGGTACTCTGGGCTGGATCTGATTCAGGTTAATTTTCTGATAGTTTATATTCACCATTGGAACAAAATGAGGTACTTGGTCACACAACAGTTAACAAAAGGAGATTTACTTTCCCATAGTAAGGGGAAAATATTCCACAAGATGCTACTTTTAGGACATTGTAAGGCAAATCTCCCCTGCCTCTGAGTTGCCCCATGGTCTGTCAGGCAAGCATTGGAGAGCACCTAGTTTTTTATGGTAACCAGAAAGTGCTATCAATAGCTTAAGCCTCTGAGCCAACTAAATCTCGAAGGTGGTTCAAATCTTTTTAAGGAAAAATTATCTTCACCTGCATGGGTGTATTGGATTAGGTCATGGGGTGGAGAACCTGCAGCCTCGAGGCCACAAGTGGCTTTCTAGGTCCTCAAGTACAGACCTTTGACTGAATCCAAACTTCATTTGTTCTGTAAGGTTTGGATTCAGTCAAAGGGCTGCACTTGAGGACCTAGAGGGCCACATGTGGCCCCAAGGCTGAAGACTCCCCACTTTTGGATTAGGATATTTCTTTCACAATAACATGCTTATCAAATTTGTAGAGCACAAGGCTCTGAAAAATAGCTGACACATTAGATGACAGAGTTGAGACCCAAAACTGTCTCAACAGGTTAAAAAAATGGGTTAAATTTAATAACATAAATAAATGTAAATAATGTTCAATGCTGGGATTCAAGGAACAAAAAGTATAGGAAAGGGAAAGTTTGTGAAAAAGATCTGTGAATCTATGGGCTCAGTATAAGCCAACAGTTTGGCATTGCAACCCTAAAAGCTGATATAATCTTAGGCTTCATTAAGAGAAATGTGAGAGTATAGTTGTTTACCTGTCTGTTATCCTACAGGCCTTTGGCACAAAGCTTCTAATTCTGAATCCAGTCTTCTTTTCAATATACCATATCAGTATAATCACCGATTCATATAAACTATTTTTCTGTTTTGGGGTGAATTTTGTTTCCTTAATTAAAAAAAAATATTAGCCATTGGATCAATTCCATTCTTTTTCATCTATAGCAGATTAGAGTAGCATTATAATCTAATATGCTTATTATATTAATATGAATTTTGACATTGCAAATTGTTATAATCATTTTTTAAAAATAAGTTTATTACTCATATATTTAAGCATTCATTTAAAAAAATTTTGAGTCCTGAATTCTTTCCCTCCCCCAAGAAATGTGATATCAATTACACATGTGAAATCATGCAAAATATATTTCCATATTATCCATGTTTCCAAAAAAAAAAAAGAGCCAGAAAAACAAAGAAAGTGAAAAAAGCATGCTTTAATCTGCACTCAGACTTTATCATTTCTATTTGTGGAAGTAGGTAGCACTTTCCATCATAAGTCCTTTGGATTATCTTGGATCATTGTATTGATCAGATTAGTTATTGTAGACAGCGTTCTCCTGGTTCTGCTCACTTTGCTTTGTATCAGTTCATATAAGTTATCTGAGGTTTTTTTTTCTAAAATCATTTCTTTTAACATAAGAGTATTCCATCACAATCGTATACTACAACCTACTCAGCTATTCCCCAATTGATGGGCATCTCCTCAATTTCTAATTCTTTGCCACCACAAGAACTTCTATACAGACCCAGACCCAGATCCAGACACACACACACACACACACATACACACACACAATTTTTTTGCTCATAGAAGTCCTTTTCCTTTGATCTCTTTGGGATACAGACCTGGTAGTGGCATTGGTGAGTCAAAGGGTATGCACACTTTTATAGCCCTTTGGGCATGGTTCCAAATTGTTCAATTTTTCCAACTTGTTGGAACCAGTTCACAATTCCACCAACAATGCATTAGTGTCCCAATTTTCCCACATTTGCTTCAACATTTGTCATTTTCCTTCTCTGTCATGTCAGCTATTCTGATAGTAACTCCAAAGGACACATGATGGAAAGAGCAATCTAAATGCAGAGAAAGAACTATGGAGTCTGAATGCAGATTGAGGCAAACCATTTGCTCTCTTTTTTTTCTTCTTTTCCCCTCTTTTTTGGGGGGTTTTGTTTCTTCTTTCTCATGATTCATTCCATTGATCATAATCCTTCTTTACAACTTGACTATTGTGCAAATAAGTTTAATGCAAAGGTATATGTAGAAGATATATCGGAGTCCATGCTGTCTTGGGGGGAGGGGGGAGTGGAGAAAGAGGAAGAAAATCTGGAACTCAAAAACATGTAGAACTGAATGTGTAAACTAAAAATAAAAAAATCTTAATTTAAAAAATTTTCCCCTCAGTTTCCTGCTTTTCTTTTAATCTTGGCTGCATTGGTTTTGTTTGTGTAAACCTTTTTAACTTAATGTAATCAAAATTATCCATTTTACTTCCTGTGATCCTCTCTATCTCTTGTTTGGTCATAAATTATTCCCTTATCCATAGATTTGACAGGTAAAATTTTCCATGTTAAAACTAATTAGCTTGTGATATCACAATTTATGTCTAAACCTTATACCCATTTTGGCAAATAATTGAGCAAAGTAGCTCCTAATAATTGTTTTAATTTTATATTCATTGGTGGTGCATTAGTGTCCCAATTTTCCCTCATTTACTTCAACATTTGTCATTTTCCTTCTCTGTCATGTCAGCTATTCTGATAGGTGTCAGATGTTTTAAATTGCATTTCTCTAACCAATAGTTATTTAGAGCATTTTTTCCATGACTATAAATAGTTTTTATTTCTTCTTCTGAAAACTCACTGCCTGTTCATATTCTCTGACCATTTACCAATAGGGGAATGACTCATATTTTTTATAAATTTGACTCAGTTCCTTATATATTGAAAATGAGGCCTTTATCAGAGAAACTTGCTGTAAAAATTTTCCCTCAAAGATACAGATTTCATAATAACCTGGAAAAACCTACATAATATGATGCTGAGTGAGCAGAGCAGAACCAGGAGAACATTGTACATAACCACAGATATATTGATTCTGTGATGACCAACTTTGATTAGGGTTTTTTTTTTCCCATTGCCCCATGAGATAACTGAAAAAACTCTGGGTAGGTATTCTTAACCCAGGCTCCATGAACTTTAAAAAAATTAATTGTATTTTAATATACTTTCTAATCAATTAATTAATAAACATTTATTAAGCATCTACTATGTGCCAGGCACTGTACTAAGTACTATAGATAAAAAAAGAAGCAAAAGACAGTCTTTGCCCTCTAAAAATCTTATGCTACATATTTTATTTTGTGGTTTTAAAAACATTCTTTTGAGAAGGGTTCCATGGACTTCATCAGACTGACAAGGAGTCTATGACACAAAAGACATCAAGAACTCCTTCCTGGGAGGCTGTAAAAACTAGGTGAGGCATTAGAGTTGTGTCTTGGTCTGATCATTCTTGAAATCATTTTGAAACTTTGCTCCTAGTCAGTAAATTTGACAACTTCTAGGCATGTACCCCTATAGAGATTAAAGTCAGAGTAAAAGGACCCATATGTACAAAAATATTTATATCAGCATTCTTTTTTCCTGGCAAAGAATTTTGTTGTAACTATCAACTGGAGAATGACTTAACAAATTATGGTAAACTAATGTAATGGAATAGTATCACACAAATGACTGAAGGAATACATTAGAGAAACATAGGAAGAGCTGCATGAAGTGATGCAAAGTGAAGTGAGCAGGTCCAGAACTATTTCTACAATGGCCGTGTTATTGTAAATGAAAACAACTATGAAAGACTCAACAATTCTATCAATGCAATGACCAATATTGACTCCGGAAGACGGATGAGCCATACTTCCCACCTTTTGGTGAAGAGGTGGTAGACTATAGGGGCTGAATGTGAAATACCTATTCAGAAAGGACTAATACAACACAAATATGTTGTGTTATATGTCTACTTATTTGTGTATTTATGTTTACTTGTTACAAGGGAAGGTTTTTATTTGGTTTGTGGAGAGTTGTGGAGGATGGGATGTTGACAATGATTAAAAAAAAGAAAAGAAAAAGGTATCAGTGAAACACAAACTGTGTAAAGGAGAACAGAGGGAAGCTTTATAAAGGGCTACCAGAAAGTAGGGCTATATGGTGTTACTGTGTTAATTTGTGCATAGAGATCTTTTTTTTCTTCTTTAGATTTTTAGCCCATCCAACACATTCTCTCTTTCTTTCTGTCTCTTTCTGTTTCTCTCTCTTAACTTTTCTAGGAGTAATAAAAAGGCTTTACATAGGTTCTTAATAAATATTTATTGATTAATTGATATGTACTGTAAGGCACAGATTCATGTTTTAATATGTAATCCTCTTTAACTGGTCTTAATTGTATACAGAAGTGTTCATGTTTCTTGATGAAACTTTATGAACTAGAGTTCATAATAATTTTTTTTTAAACTTGGGAAATCAGGCCTTGAAGTATTTACATTCTTAAAGGATAGATGGTATCACCAGGCAGGTAGGTGGCACAGTGGATAGAGAGCTTGGCCTGGAGTCAGGAAGACCTGAGTTCAAATCCAGGCTCAGACACTTACTAGCTGTTTGACCCAGGGAAAATCACTTAATCCTGTTTGCCTCCATTTCCCCATCCACAAAATAGGGATGCATTGGAGAAGGAAATGGCAAACCACTACAGTATGTCTGCCAAGAAAACCCCAAATGGGGTCATGAAGAGCGGCCGAACAACAACCACAAGAGAAGAATGGACACAGGATGGTGAGAGAGCTGAGTCAAGCAGCAGGCTTATTAATATGCAGAGGTATCCTGGAGCCCACTCATTTGGACTCCAGAGAGCTATTTGTAAAATTTTCAGTATGAACATTTAAACCCCAGCTATTGGCGATCAGATTTATTGTTTTATTGTTTATTATTGATTTATTGTTTTGTTGATTGTTTAGAAGATGTTAATACTACAGATTAAACTCAAACATGTCAAAGTATGTCCTATATACATTTTTTACTTTTGGAGAGCCAGTTCTTAAACATTTGCCAGCTCACATCTGCTAATACCATAATGTAAGAAAACTGTGGGAATTAAAATCATCCAACCTACAATAAAAGAGACTGAGACAGAGGTCTGAGCCAATGGCACTTTATTAAGGGTCCATGGTCCACTCTAATGAAATGAATCTCAGATCTTCCTCATGATCTGAGATGCTCCCTTCTTCCAGGGTCTTATTTTTAATAGGGTTTGATACTCAAATATGCAAAAGAGGTATGTTAAAATACAAAATTTCATTGGTTGATAGGCTTTGTTTGTGAGAGCCAAAAATGGCATATCGGCAGAGGGGTCTTGGGTTGGACAAAGCATGGGGCATCTCCAGCGACTAAGTGGTCATAAAATGGTCATGAGATGGTGACCTGCTCTTATTGTACAAGAGACAGTGCTCTGGAGGTACAAAAATAAATTGAGGGACTTTCCATGCAATTGAGTCACTTCTGCCGCACTGGGCTTGATTACCATAACGAGGAAAGACAAGGGTCCAGGGTCTCTAGTTAGCTTTCTATGTTTAAGCAAGTGAATTTACAATCTGCAGCTCATAGCTCTGGGGCCTAATAGATAGAGCTTACCATCACTACCCCTATGGAATTACAGCAAACTGATTAATACTAGTTGGAATAGAGTAGGGGTCTAAATAAACTATTTCTCACAAAAAGACTTGTCCAAAATTCTCTACTATTCTCTGCAATTCTTTACTCTCCTTATCCCCCCAACCCTTAAGCTAATGCTTCCCACATCAATCCATTCTTACTGGCTCATGAGGGTCTGTTTATTCTCCTTAGGTATTTTGGGGAGCAGTATGTGCCAAAAATCTCTCTGACTCACTACAGATGGGCTCCTGCTGTTTTACATCCTGAAGCAAAGTATCATAGGCATTATTACGGCTAGTAAAGAAAAATGTAGATTTGGCTGAGCTAAAAGTTTAAAGAAAAAAAAATCTTTATGCACAAGGTTTGAGGAGCATAAAAAGAAATGCTACCATAATAGGAAGGCCCTCAACATATTTATGCATTTATTGGGCAGTTGTTTTTCAATTGTGTCTGACTCTTCATGACCCCATTTGGGATTTTCTTATCAGAGATACTGGAGTGGTTTGCCATTTCCTTCTCCAGATCATTTTACAGATGAGAAAACTGAAGCAAACAGGTTAAGTGACTTGCCCAAGGTCATGCAGTTAGTAAGTGTCTGAGGCCAGATTTGAACTCAGGAAGATAAGTCTTCCTGACCTAGGCCTGGCACTCTATCCACTGCACCACCTAGGTGCCCATATTTATGTATGGTATTTATGTATAAGAAGCCTAGACAACCCAAGATGGTGACACCCACGTGGATTACTCTAGAAGGCCTGCTTTTGGGAGGACTAGAACATTCTGCATTGGCTTACCACATGGTTGGGAGTGGCCTTTCTCCATTGGCTATGTGGCCAAAATGGCTGATGTCTTTAAAACAGCCTGACTAAGCAACTGAGGGTTTTTGTTACATTCCTGTCTAAGGATTCCATGTCTCCCTGTGCGGTACAGGGGGACAGCTGAGGGCTGTCTCCATGTCTGCCCCCTCTTCCTTGGGTCATGTGACCTTGGCAAATGTGTCTGGGTCCTTGGACTTTTTATTTATTCTTTTCCATTCTAGGTGTCTGGAATGGAAACTTTGATCAGGCTTGGCAATGTGTCATGAGTTTTCTGTAATTAGGGGAATACGAGCTGGATGTTGCAGGCAACCCTGTAACTATATTCTGAGAAGCAAGGGTCCTGGGGCCCAATCTAGCAGAAGCCAGCACAGGTGGCTTTTGAGTTGAACTTGGTGGGGCTAATGCTATGTAGGAATTGAGCTAAAGTGTGAGCCTAATCCTTATCTCTGCTAACCTCCATACTCAGGTAGTAGAGGAGAGATTATGCACAGGGAGTATCAGGGGGAATTATGTTTGTTCTTGTTATATCTATAAAGTAAATATCCCTTTGTAAAAGCTAAGTGGTTAAATAGAACTTGGGTGCTGTTCACTGGGCCCCTAAACATGAGGGCAACATTGACAGTGAAGACCTGAGCTGATGGCAGAATTCTTGCCAACTCCTCCCAGACAACTGTGTGTGTGTGTGTGTGTGTGTGTGAAGTAAAATGTAATGGGTCTAGCCTGAGAGACTGGGGCTATAGTCAAACTATATTACATATCAAATAGCTGGTTTGTCACCCCAGTTTGCTCCCAGCACACTCCCTGTTTCCAAGCATCCACTTTCTTCCCATCATAACTTGCTCTCAGAATAGGATCTGAAATATTTACACCAAGACAACAGTTCTAGACCTGTGGACCCTGAGGTTATTGAAAGTGTTTGAGAATGTATAAATTAGCAACTCTCTCTTCTCTAGCTTGAAAAAAGTATCACACACATAATACTTATTATTGCTTTTCTTTTTGAATTCACTATTTTATTCTGGACGCCAAAAGAAAAAAAATTTCAAGCTTCAAACCCATGAGCATTTTCCATGTGCAAATTAAATCGCCAAAGGAGAATTGTCTATAAAGCTGTGAATCTTTATTCTATACCATTTGCTTTTTAAAAGAAGTTTATCATAAAGTACTTTCAAAACTGTCCTGATTAGCTTTGATTTCTTCTGATTTTTCTTTTCTCCTCTAGGAACTTTAAAAAAAATTTCAGTGTCCTTCCCTTCCCTTCCCTTCCCTGCCCTTTCTTTCCTTCCTTCCTTCCTTCCTTCCTATCTTTCTTTTTTCTTTCTTTCTTTCTTTCTTTCTTTCTTTCTTTCTTTCTTTCTTTCTTTCTTTCTTTCTTTCTTTCTTTCTTTCTTTCTTTCTTTCTCTTTCTTTCTTTCTTTCTTTCTTTCTTTCTTTCTCTCTTTCCTTCCTTCCTTCCTTCCTTCCTTCCTTCCTTCCTTCCTTCCTTCCTTCCTTCCTTCCTTCCTTCCTTTCTCTCTCTCTCTCTCTCTCTTTCTTTCTTTCTTTCTCACTATTTCCTTCCCCTGAAGAAAAACAGGAAAAAGAAGCCCTTGAAATACATAAACATAGTCAAGCAAAACAAACCTACACAAAGACCATGTCCAAAAATATTTCCATTTGCACTCTGAGTTCCTTCTCTGGCAGTAGGTGAATAACGCTTCATCATTGTCCTTTGGAGATGTGGTTATTGCATTGATCAGAATTCTTAAGTCTTTCAAAGTTGCTTTCTTTACAATATTGTTGTCCATATATAAATCATTCTCCTGGCTCTGGTCACTTCACTTTGCATCGGTTCATACTCCTTGGGATTCTCTGAAATTGTCTCTTTTGCCAATCCTCAAGTCACAATATTCCATTACATTCATATGCCACTTGTTCATCCATTCCTTAACCGATGGGCACTCCTTTTCTCACCTAATCCTCTTGTTAAGATTCAGAAATTTAGTTTTTCTTTCATAGGTGTGTGAAAAGAGTGCTAAATTTGCTGTCAAAGGACTCAAGTTTGACTCTCAGGTCTGCCACTTATGACCTCTCTTCTCTGGGCCTCAGGTTCCTCATCTATAAATAAAATGAAGGTGTTGGACTAGATGACCTCTGAGGTCCTTTTAAGTTATAAATCCATGATCTCATTGATTCTACAAACTCTGGGTATTTGGGGGGAGGGATGGTATGGGAGAGTATAGAAAAGACAGTTTATCTGTTCTGTAAAAAAGGTTCCATATCCATCAAGAATGTCTCAGTTATTTCTAACTTTCCATTTTAGCGACATTCTTGGTTTTGAGGTTGAAGAATTTAGGGGTAATTTAGGGGACTGTTTGAGAGAAAAATAAATAAAGAGCAACCCTTTAATCCAAGAGACACAAGCTGCTGTTCATTCCATAGGCACATTCTTGTCTTTATTGTCAGTAAAGCTTCTTAAAATGTCAGCAAGTGAAGAATCCCACTTAATACTGGTAGATCATTCTAGGCTAATAAACTTGGAAGTATCGATCCATTAGACACCACTGGCAAACACAGCAAGAACAAAGGTCAACTGAAAGGTTATTTTGTGGGACTTTAATCTTCTGCTGGTGATCAGTGACTGTTCTAAACAAGGATGCTGATTGTAAGCTGACCAAAAAAGGTGACAGCTTAAATTTCCTTGGCTGGTGTATAGTCTGTTGAAAGGAAGAAAATAAAAACAGTAGAAGCAAACACAGCCAAATATATCAGATCATAAAGAAGAAAACCTTGTTACCAGTTCAATTTATAAGAGAAACAAAAAGTTTTCCTAAGATTTCCCAAGGAATCTGAGTATCAGTGCCTTATGCTCAGAGCTTGTTTTCTGTACTTTCAGCTCCTAAGAATGTCAGTATGGAAGGCATTTGTTTTTCTGGAATGGTTATGAGCTTAGGAATAAGGGAACAAGTATTTATTAAGTGCCTACTATGTGGTGGGCATTGTGCTAAATGCTTTACAAGTATTATTTCATTTGATTCTCACAACCCTGTGAAGTAGGTAGTTTTATCCCTTCACAAGTTCCCATCACAGTTTCAGTATATCAAGGGTTGGCATAAGAAATTAAATGGGAATTTTTTGAGTTCTGTAGAAGCTGCACCCATGACTAAATACTTAACCCAAATTTTACAATAAGGTATTGTAAACACCCAGTAAAGAGAAAGAAAAAATTCAGACTTCTTCTCTTGTACAAGTAAAGGGCCAAAAATTTTTATGCAGATTTTCCCTAGATGTGGAAGGGATAACTGTACTATTATGATCTCTGTTTTACAGTTGGGGAAATTGAGGCAGACACGTTCAGTGACCTACCCAGTGTCACAAAGCTAGTAAGTATCTGAGGCTAGATTTGAACTCAGATTTTCCTGGTTCTAGGCATAGGAACCAGAAACATAAACTGGGCAAAAGCTTTAAGGGATAATGAATATAGCATACTCTTTGGAAGATGTTTCTTTGGTATCACCAAATTAGGAAATTCTTGTATCATAGGGGGAAGGAAGAGAGGGGAAAGAAACTGTAATTCCACATATGTATTTTGTGGAGTGTGACATTCTGGTCCCTCAAAAATCCTATGTAGTGGTTATCATAATGATGAGCTTAAGAAATGCTTGTTGAATGGAACTCTAAAATCATATATATCAAATTTGTTCATTAATCAGCCTTTCACAGTTTTCTCCTATACCCACCTTGGAGAAATATCTATTTTGAAAAAATAATGGCATAATATCCCTTTCCTGACAAATACTCCAGTGAGGTAGCTCTGAAGTGTAATACCATGCCCTAAGAAACATCAAATAACTCCGAGTAATCCAGAAGGCTTTTATTGGGGTCATTGGCACAAACATCCATCAACTGGGTGTATTTGCTAAAAGAATTCAGAATATGGGGACTGAAGAGTGTAGCTTTCCGAAACAAAGGACCATTTTCCTCTCCTAAAAATGGGTAACTGTTAGATTGATCAGGAGAGTTAATGTCAAGAGGACACATAATCCAAGTGAAGGTGATGTAAGATGGAAACAATGTAAACCAAAGCTAAGCAACAGGAGAGCAGGGATTCTTGGATT
Organism: Trichosurus vulpecula; assembly: GCF_011100635.1. Taxonomy (NCBI): domain Eukaryota; kingdom Metazoa; phylum Chordata; class Mammalia; order Diprotodontia; family Phalangeridae; genus Trichosurus; species Trichosurus vulpecula. Next base: position 76,738,723 of record NC_050578.1, read on the forward strand.
GTTATCTTGCCAGAGGTATGAGAAAGACTGTGGAGTTTTCACTGGTATACATTCAGAATGAAACAGTACATACAGGTGACAATAATTAGGTGCCTTGACTTTACGGGGTGCTGATAGGGGATCTAGTAGAAATTAGCTCCAGGCACTCCTCACTCTTCCAGACTAGGGCTTAGGCTCCTCCACCCCTCTTCTTCCCCCAATCCCCCCCCCAAAATTCCCTTTCTGAAAAAACACCTCTCAGCTCCAGGCCTCATCTCATATGCTCCATGGGTTTAGCTGACACTGTTGTTATTGGGTTGTTTCAGTTGTGGCTGACTTTTTGTAATCCCATTTGGTTTTTTGGGGTCAAAGATACTGGAGTGGTTTGCCATTTCTATCTCCAGCTCATTTTACAGATGAGGAAACTGAGGCAAACAGAGTTAATGACTTGTCCAGGGTCACACACCTAGTAAGTGTCTGAGACTGGATTTGAACTCGTGAAGATGAGTCTTCTTGATTCCAATCCCAGTTCTCTATCCACTAGCTGATAAAGCAGAACATATAAAAGTGGGAAAGGGCATAGGTATGACTGAAGAGGTAGTTTGCCAATAAGATGTGCCAATTTTCTTTGAAAAAAATGAAGGGTCCACAAAGCAGGAAAAATCAATATTTTATCATCTCCCGCTCCCTTCCTCCCCACTCCCATTTATCTTTTCTAAAGAAAAGAAAAAACTATGGTCACTTTCTCTGAAAGCTGGCATTTTCTCAAATTGGTAAGATGCAAAATTAATTTGTAGTTTTAAGAGCTGTTTATTACTTCTCCAATCATATGAAGTCAACTTGACTGACTCCATGCAGTTTGAACAATACTGACCTTTCACAGCATGGCTGGGGGCTTCCTACAGCCTTCCTGGTCTGTATAAATTATAGAGAAACTGTAGCATTCAATTCGGTTCAGGGCTTCTTCCCTAAACTAATTCTGACTGCAAAATTGGATTTTAGCCCTTAAACTCTCCCTGAGTCTCCACTTTCCAAGAAGAAATCAATAAACTAACCTCCTCACCCTTACCCACTTTTTCTTTGGTTAAACAGATGTCAAATCTGAGCCAAGGGAAATCCTAACCGGCACACAAAGCACATGACTACCAGGGATGCTTCAAAGACTTAAGTTGGGATACTGTGCTCTCAAAGGGTTAGTTGTGGCCAAACTAAAATCAATTCAGTGATAGGATAACAGGATTCTTTTTCACACTATCACCGGGGGCAAAAGGCTTTCAATTTGTTTGACTTTTAAACAGCCTATGGGGAGTAAACAGAATTACCCTCTATGCATAAAATGGGAATGATGATAATAATGAGGTTAGTTTGGAAGACTAAGTCTTTATAGGGCATAAGAGAGGCTACTAGGTGGTGCCACAGTGCACAGAGAGCTGGGCCTAGAGTTAGGAAGACTCATCTTCTTGAGTTCAAATCTGGCCTCGAACCTTTCCTAGTTGTGTGACCCCAGGTGAGTCACTTAACCCTGTTTGCCCCAGTTTCCTTATCTGTAAAATGAGCTGGAGAAGGAAATGGCAAACCACTCCAGTGTCTCTGCCAAGAAAACCCCAAAAGGGGTCATGAAGAGTTGGACACAACTGAACAACAACAATCAGGTATAAGACGTAATGATGAATGTCCTTTGCAGACAAGAAGCTGGGTTTATTTTTAATTTGTTTTGGTTGAGTTTCTTGAAGGTAAGTAGGGAAGTGGGGCTGCCAAGGAATATACCTGGTCCCTACAGATATGATAACAGATCGGCCACAGTTTGATATTCATAAAAGAGAGGCAATCTGGAATAGAAGAGAGGGATGTCTTTGATATCCCAAAGAGCTGGGCTCAAGTCCAGCCATTGCCTGAGTGAATTTGGGCAAACTGGGAGTTTAGTCAGTGCCCCTAGGCAACTCTCTCTCTCTGAAAAAAGATAATCTGCAGTTAGGGGTTAGCAAACTGCATCTTTTTTTAAAAAAATATTTATTTTTATTTTTAGTTTACAACAGACGGTTCTACATAATTTTGAGTTCCAGATTTTCTCCCCTCCCTCCCCCCTCCCTCCCCAAGATGGCATGGAATCTCATATAACTACCACGAATGACTTTGCATTGAATTAATTTATACACTAGTCAAGTTGCGGAGAAGAATTATGACCAATGGAATGAATAATGAGAAAGAAGAAACAGAACCAGAAAAAAAAAAAAAGAACAACCCAAAAACAAAAACAAAAGAGAAGAGAAAAAGGTGAGCATGAAGTGTGCCTCAATCTGCATTCAAACTTCATAGTTCTTTCTCTGAATGTAGATAGCATTCTCCATCATGAGTCCTTTGGAGTTGTGCCTGCACCTTGTGCTGCTGAGAAGAGCGAAGTCTGTCAGGGTTTGTCCTCACAGAATCCATATATCTGTGGTTGTGTACAGTGTTCTCCTGGCTCTGCTCCACTCACTCAGCATTATGTCATGTAGGTTTTTCCAGGTTGTTATGAAGTTCGTATCATCCCCATTTCTTATGGCACAATAGCATTCCATTACCTTCACATACCACAGTTTGTTCAGCCATTCCCCAATTGATGGGCATCCCTTTGATTTCCAGTTCTTGGCTACCACAAAAAGAGCCACTATAAATATCCTTGTACATATGGGTCCTTTTCCCGCTTGTGTGATTTCTTTGGGATACAACCCTAGAAGTGGTATTGCTGGGTCAAAGGGTACGGACATTTTTATAGCCCTTTGGGCATAGTTCCAAATTGCTCTCCAAAATGGCTGGATCAGCTCACAACTCCACCAGCAATGTAACAATGTTCCAATTTTCCCACATCCTTTCCAGCATTTATCATTTTCCTGTTTTGTTATTTTAACCAATCTGACAGGAGAGATGTGGTATCTAAGAGTTGTTTTGATTTGCATTTCTCTAATCAGTAGGGATTTCGAGCATTTTTTTCATATGCCTATAGATAGCTTTAATTTCTTCCTCTGAAAACTGCCTGTTCATATCCTTTGACCATTTCTCAATTGGGGAATGGCTTGTATTCCTATATATTTGGCTCAGTTCCCTGTATATTTTGGAAATGAGACCTTTATCAGAGATACTAGTTGTAAAGATTTTCTCCCAATTTTCTGCTTCCCTCCTAATTTTTGTTGCATTGGCTTTTTTTGTACAAAAACATTTCAATTTAACATAATAAAAATTATCCATTTTGCATTTTGTAATGCTTTCTCTCTCTTGTTGGGTCATGAATTCTTTTCTTTTCCATAAATCTGATAAGTAAACTATTCCTTGCTTTCCCAAATTGCTTGTAGTATCAGCCTTTACTCCTAAATCATGAATCCATTTTGACTTTATTTTGGTGTATGGTGCAAGATATTGGTCTATGCCCAGTTTCTGTCCTACCATTTTCCAATTTTCCCAACAGTTTTTGTGAAATAGTGAATTATTAGCCCAGAAGCTGGCCTCTTTGGGTTTATCAAAGAGTAGATTGCTATAGTTGTTGACTTCTCCATCTTGTATTCCTATCCTATTCCACTGATCCACACCTCTGTTTCTTAGCCAGTACCAGGTAGTTTTGATGACTGCTGCTCTGTAGTACAGTTTAATATCTGGTATGGCTAGGCCACCTTCTCTAGCATTTCTTTTCATTAATACCCTAGATATTCTAGACCTCTTGTTTTTCCAGATGAATTTTGTTATAATTTTGTCCAGCTCAGTAAAATAATTTTTTGGTAGTTTGATTGGTATGGCACTGAATAGATAGATTAATTTAGGTAAAATTGACATTTTTATTATATTAGCTCGGCCTAACCATGAGCAACTGACATTTTTCCATTTATTCGGATCTGACTTTATTCGTGTGAAAAGTGTTTCATAGTTAAGTTCATATAGGCCCTGGGTTTGTCTTGGCAAATAGACTCCCAAATATTTTATAGTGTCTACAGTAACTTTGAATGGAATTTCTCTTTCTATCTCCTGCTGTTGGGCTTTGTCAGTAACGTATAGGAATGCTGAGGATTTATGTGGGTTTATTTTATATCCTGCAACTTTGCTAAAGTTGTTTATTATTTCAAGTAGTTTTTTACTTGATTCTCTAGGATTCTCTAAATAAATCATCATATCATCTGCAAAAAGTGATAATTTAGTTTCTTCTTTTCCTATTCTAATTTCTTCAATTTCTTTTTCTTCTCTTATTGCTACAGCTAACGTTTCTAGTACCAAATTGAATAGTAGGGGTGATAACGGACATCCTTGTTTCACCCCTGATCTTATTGGGAATGCATCTAGCTTATCCCCATTACAAATAATGCTTGTTGATGGTTTTAGGTAGATGCTATTTATAATTTTAAGGAAGGTTCCATTTATTCCTATGCTTTCTAGTGTTTTTAATAGGAATGGGTGTTGTATTTTGTCAAAGGCTTTTTCTGCGTCTATTGAGATGATCATACGGTTTCTGCTAGTTTTGTTGTTGATATGGTCAATTATGCTAATAGTTTTCCTAATATTGAACCAGCCTTGCATTCCTGGAATAAATCCTACCTGGTCATAGTGTATTATTCTCGTGATGAGTTGCTGCAATCTTTTGCTAATATTTTATTTAAAATTTTTGCATCAATATTCATTAGGGAATTGGTCTATAATATTCTTTCTCTGTTTTGACTCTACCTGGTTTGGGTATTAGTACCATATTTGTGTCATAAAAAGAATTTGGTAGGACTCCTTCTTCACCTATTTTCCCAAATAGTCTACAAAGTATTGGAATTAGTTGTTCTTTAAATGTTTGATAGAATTCACATGTAAAACCATCTGGCCCTGGAGATTTTTTCCTAGGGAGTTCACTGATGGCATGCTCAATTTCTTTTTCTGAGATGGGGTTATTTAGAAATTTTGCTTCCTTTTCTGTTAACCTGGGCAGTTTATGTTTTTGTAGATATTCATCCATATCTCTAAGGTTGTCAAATTTATGGGCATACAATTGGGCAAAATAATTCCTAATCATTGTTTTGATTTCCTCTTCATTAGAGGAAATTGAGGTTTTTAAAGACAACCCAGGATTTGCCCTGGCCAGCTTCTGAACAGTCTCGTGTTAGAAGATGGTAGTCACTCATCCTTTTCATTTTTGATACTGGTAATTTGATTTTCTTCTTTCTCTTTTTTAATTAAATTGACCAAAGGTTTGTCAATTTTATTGGTTTTTTCATAAAACCAGCTCTTTGTTTTATTTATTAATTCAATAGTTTTCTTGGTTTCAATTTTATTAATCTCTCATTTGATTTTCAGAATTTCTAATTTGGTATTTAATTGGGGATTTTCAATTTGCTCTTTTTCTAGCTTTTTCAGCTGTATGCCCAGATCATTTATCTCCTTTTTCCCTATTTTATTCATGTAAGCGTTTAGGGATATAAAACTTCCCCTAAGAACTGCTTTTGCTGCATCCCATAAGTTTTGGTATGTTGTTTCATTATTGTCATTCTCTTGAATGAAGTTATTAATTGTTTCTCTGATTTGTTCTTTGGCTCACTCATTCTTTAGAATTAGATTATTTAGTTTCCAATTAGTTTTTAGCTTATTTTTCCATGGATCTTTATTAAAAATGATTCTTATTGCATCATGATCTGAAAAGGATGCTTCGACTACTTCTGCCTTTCTGCCCTGGATTGTGAGGTTTTTATGCCCTAGTACATGGTCAATTTTTGAGTATGTGCCATGTACTGCTGAGAAGAAAGTATATTCCTTTTTATCCCCATTCAGTTTTCTCCAGAGGTCTATCATATCTACCTTTTCTAAAATTCTGTTTATCTCCTTAACTTTTTTCTTATTCATTTTGAGGTTAGATTTATCAAGTTCAGAAAGGGGGAGGTTGAGGTCTCCCAATATTATAGTTTTGCTGTCTATTTCTTCCTGTAACTCCCTTAACCTCTCCTCTAAGAATTTGTATGCCTTACCACTTGGTGCATATATGTTAAGCAATGATATTGCTTCATTGTTTATGGTTCCTTTTAGCAGGATATAATGTCCTTCCTTATCTCTTTTAATTAAATCTATCTTTACTTTTGCTTTGTCTGAGATTAGGATTGCTACACCTGCTTTTTTTACTTTAGCTGAGGCGCAATATATTTTACTCCAGCCTTTTACCTTTACCCTGTGTGTATCCCCTGTTTCAAATGTGTTTCTTGTAAACAGCATATTGTAGGATTATGGTTTTTAATCCATTCTGCTATCCGCTTCTGTTTTATGAGAGAGTTCATCCCCTTCATGTTTAGAGTTATGATTTCTATCTGTGTCTTTTTCTCCATCCTATTTCCCTGTTTATGCTTTTATTTCTCCCTTTCCCCTTCTCCTCCTCAACAAAGTTTTGCTTTTGACCGCCACCTTCCTCAGCTTACCCTCCCTCTTTATTCACCTCCCTTATCTTACCGTTTCCCACTTGCTACTTCTCCCCTCCCTTCTGACCACCCCCGTCCCTTTTTTTCCCCCTTCCCCTCCTACTTCCCATAGGTCAAGTTAGATTTCTAAACTTATCAGGGTATGTTATTCCCTTCTTGAACCAGATCAGATGACAGTGATGCTCAAATACTGCTCTTCTCCCTCCCTTCTTTCCCTCTACTATAATATGTTTTTGTGCCTCTTCATTTGGTGTAATTTACCCTTTTCTACTACCTCTTTTCTCATAGCCCTCCCTTTACATCTCTTACTTATGTTTTTTATCTTTACATCAGTTAAATTATACAGGCATTCACAATCTATGTGTATCCCTTTCAATTTTCATAATAGCTGTACCATTCTCAAGACTGACATATATATGTATATATATAAAACATACATATGATGATATAATCCCACATAAAGATACAGACAACCTGCCCTTATTGGTTAATAAGGTTTGTGGGGTTTTCCCCCCTGGTTACCTTTTTATGTCTCTCTTGAATTTTGTATTTGGAGATCAAATTTTCCATTGAGTTCTGGCCTTTTCATCAGGAAGGTCTGGAATTCCCTTATTTCATTGAATGTCCATCACCTTGCCTGAAAAATTATGCTTAGTTTTGCTGGGTAGTTGATCCTTGGTTGTAGTCCCAGCTCTTTTGCCCTTTGGAATATTATATTCCAATTTCTCCTGTCTTTTAATGTGGAAGCTGAGAGATCCTGCGTGATCCTTACTGTACTTCCACAATATTTGAATTGCTTCTTTTTGGCTGCTTGCAGTATTTTCTCCTTTAGTTTATAGTTCTGAAATTTGGCTATAATATTTCTTGGTGTTTTCAGTTTGGGATCTCTTTCAGGGGGTGATCGGTGAATTCTTTCAAAGACTATTTTGCCCCCTGGTTCTAGGACCTCTGGGCAGTTGTCTTTGATAATTTCTTCGAAGATACTGTCAAGGCTCATTTTTCAATCGTGGATTTCCGGTAGACCAATAACTCTTAAATTGTCTCTCCTGGATCTATTTTCCAGGCCAGTTGTTTTCCCAATCAGATATTTCACATTTTTTTTTTCTATTTTTTCATTCTTTACATTTTGCTTTACTACTTCTTGGTGCCTCATAGATTCATTAGCTTCCACTTGCTCAACTCTAATTTTTAATGAGTTAGTGTTTTCATTTTGCTTTTGAGTCTCCTTTTCCAATTGGTTGATTTTGCCTCTCAGGGTGTCATTTTCTCTCTCTAGATTCTGAATCTCTGTAGCCATTTTGCCAATCTTATCCTTTACGGACTTGATTTCATCAGTGGATTTTTTTTTTCCATTTTTTCCATTTTTTTCCATTTTTTTCTTTTAGTTCCCTAATTTGGTTTTTAAAATCCTCCTTAAGCTCTTCCAGCAATGCTTTTGGGGCTGGAGACCAGTTCATATTACCTGTTGAGGTATCCGATGTATCTACAGTGTCATTGCTGTCCTCTTCCATATTTGTATTTTGATCCTGCCTGTCTCCATAAAAAGAATCTATTTTCCTCGTTTTTTTTGGGTTCTTCTTCATGTTTGTTGGTTTGCCTTTTCTGGGCTTTACAACAAATTTCTGCCTTTGGGGCTCAGGGCTCTCTGTTCCAGCTTTCTTATTCTGGGGATTGTGAGTCTAGAATTATAGCCTTCAGTTTCCTGAGGTGTGGGGGAGGGGTCTGGCTCCCTGACTTCTCACTCCCTATGGGTGCTCTCCAGCAGTGTTGCTTTTCAGCAATGGTCTCAGCTGTTTGTTGTTTGAGCTGATATCTAGCACTTCCCCTGGGGGAGCAAGATTACGTCTGGGCTTCTGGTGTTGACCCCTGCCAACTCTGCCCCTCTGGGACTGATGAACTTCTACTATTTGACCACTGAAGCCCCACTTATTTCTCCTCTGTTCCAGCGTTCTTTTTTTTTTTCCTGAGGAATTCTCTGGGTGAGGGGGGAGGGATTAGAGCCCTTTACCTGGCCATTATGTCTCCCGGAAGCTCAAGAAGCTGCGTTCCATTCCTTCGGGCTGCAAGCCTCAGGGCTCGGTGTTTCCCAGCCGGTGGCATTGCGCTGCCTCTCCTTGCTTCCACAGACTGCTGTCCTGTGTTGGGAGGCCTGGGGATCTCTGCCAGTTTCGGGTGCCCAGATTTCTCCCAGCTTGTCTCCCACGTGGATTTCCTGGTCGGCTGCTTCTTCTTTGGTCTGGAGCAGCTCCGCACACCGAGCATTCTCCAAGCCTACAGATTCGTGCCTTCAGCCTTTCAGACTCTCCCGGCTTGGAAATTTGCCCCACTCAGACTGCTCGCGGTTTCTGACTCTCTCAAATCTGCTCAAATTCACTTTTTTATAAGAATCTGACAGACCTTGTGAGAGAGCTCCAGTAAGACGCTGCCTTCATGCAGCCATCTTGGCTCCGCCAGCAAATTACATCTTTTTATTGTTGTTATTCAGTTGTTTTCAGCCCTGCCTGACTCTTTGTGACTCCATTTGGGGTTTTCTTGGCAAGGATACTGGAGTGATTAACCATTTCATTCTCCAGCTCATTTTACAGGTGAGGAAACTGAGGCAGACAGGGTTAAGTGCCACACAGCTAGTAAGTATCTGAGGACAGATTTGAACTCAAGAAGATGAGTCTAACTGAGTCCAGTCCTGGAGTTCTGTCCACTGGGCCACCTATTTATACTTTTAAATAAAGTTTTATTGTATTTAAAAATGTAAAAATCTCTCTTAGCCATCTGGGTGGTTGAAAATACAGCTGGCAAGGTTCAAGGTGTAGTTTAACACCCAGTGTCTACAGAGAAGCTGCTGACCTGTATCATCTGTGGTGGCAGTTTCAACACAGATAAAAACATAGGTGAAGAGCAGTCACTCCCCAATCCCTTTCAAAGAATGCCCAGAAGAGGTTTTAACTCATAGCAATGTATTCGATAATGAGTGAGAGCTCATGTTTGAGTGTTATGAGAATAGCCACTGCAGTCAAGACCAACATAGACTTCGCAATGAGATAATGGTTCAGGAAAGCTCCCCAGAGAAGGGAAGGAGGTCTGAGGTCTTTATGACCTTTGCATCCACTATGGACTCATTGTATGCTTTTAGGTGAAATTATGGTCAAGAGGAGGGGACAATTGCAGCACCCTTTTCTGAGGTGGTAAGACAATAGTTAATATAGTGGTCAATCTAGAGTGGGCAGCTAGGTGGCAGTGCATAGCGCCAGGCCTAGAGTCAGGAAGATTCATCCTTCTGAGTTCAAATCTGGCCTCAGAAGCTTACTAGCTGTATGATCCTGGGCAAGTCACTTCATTGTGTTTGCCTCAGTTCTCTCATCTGTCAAGTGAGCTGAAGGAGGAAATGGCAAACCACTTCAGTACCTTTGCTAAGAAAACCCCAAATGGGGTCATGGAGAGTCAGACATGAATTATCAACAACAAACAATCTAGAGTAAAAGCAATAAGAAATTCCCCTTTCCCAAAAAGTCATACCTGGTGTTATATTGCTTCCCTCAGTGAGATGTATAAAAAGGGGAAATTTTTTTTTCTTGGAAGCTCCTTTTTTTTTTTCTTTGTAACATGGGGCCCTTTGAGGGCATTCACTGCTGCAGCTAAAAGAGCCTACTGCTTATCTTTGAGTCCCACCTCTGACTACATCTGGGACCAGGATGAGTGAATACCATCTTCTAACACGAGACTGTTCAGAAGCTGGCCAGGCAAATCCTGGGTTGTCTTTAAAAACCTCAACCTCAAGCACACTCAAGATTAAGGGGAATTGAGCTGGAGAGAAATGAATTTGGAGAACACAAATATCAATTTAACCTTTCCCCAGATACAGGAAAAGCTTCAGTTGCTCCTTTAACTACACATTGAAAGGTAATTCCTAATTCAGAGCATGTGTAATAAAAAAAAAGTTCAGGTCATCTTGGTCATTCTCTGCTCTACCCTATGTCACCTATCTGTTAATTATTGAGGTGTGAAGAATGGAGAAAATTGGCTTGTTGTGATATTGGTTCATAATAGGAATCTCTCATTTTAAACTCTTACTTTAGGAGTGCATGTAAGTCCTTCAGACTTGTTTATTTTCCTCTTTAGAAACCACTTTCCCAATGATCAACATACAGATCTATGGAACAGAGGAAAGAGAACTGGGTTGTTAAGTGTCAGTGAGCGAAAAACAAACAAACAAGCAAACAAAAACCAACAACCTGGTCAACCTCTGTCCTGTGCCTCTGTTGGACTGGCTTCTCTTTACTTTCTTTGGTCACCAGGCATACCTAGAAACAAAACACCGTTAAGAAAAGTTGCACCAATCAAGGGGAAAGAACGTTGTTCAGTCGTGTCTGACTCTGTGACCCAATTTGGAGTTTTCTTGGTAAAAGGTATTGGAGAGGTTTTCCATTTCCTTCCCCAGCTCATTTGACAGATGAGGAAACTGAGGCAAACAGGATTAAGTGACTTGTCCAGGATCACCCAGCTAGTAAGTGAGGTCACATTAGAACTCAGGGCTGCCTCCAAGGCCAGCACTTTATCCACTGCACCACCTAGCTGGGTGAGATCTTTCCATGGAATCTTAGGAGGAAAAGTTGTCTGTCATGGAGATGGGCATTCCAATAAACATTAGCATTGCCCAGAGTTTCATAGTACTACAAAGCGATTGGGTAACTTTTATATTATTACCATATGGGATAAAAACTATCACGACTCAACTTGAGCCTTCCCTCAGCATCTGTGGTCTTTTCACTCTGGGACATCCCTCTGGATGCTGGTCCCCTTCTCCCACTGGTAGGTTCCTTCTAGTGTCTCCATTTTGGAAATGAGCCTAGGCTAGCCTGGCAGTGCTTCTGACTCTGAAATTTGTCACCATGCACCCAATATGAGTATACCTCTACCCTTTTCAGCATTGTCTTCCTCTATTAAGAATGTAAGCAACTTGAGTGCAGGGATTGTCTTTTTACTTGTAGTTATATCCCTAGCACTTAGCACAGTGACAGGCACATAAGTGCTTAATAAATACTTGTTATCTGAGACAGACAGGAAGAGTAACTCCCTGAAGATGAAAATTGGAAGGTAGCTCAACAGTGAACAAACGTGTCTTCAATGAAACCACCTGTTACTGAAATATCAGGTCACGCTTCCATGGTAATGATGGAGGAAATGGAGGCATGCTTTTTCCCCTGTCAATTTTTGGTGATGGAATAGGAGTGTAAAAGCAGAGAGAGGGTGAATATAGGCATGAATGAAGGAGATCTTTTTCTAACTAATGGTTCCTAAGAGTAAATCAACCAAAACTTGATATTATAAGCTTTTCCCCCCTTAAACTTCCTGGCATATTAGTAAAACCTGTATAACAATTAAAATTTTAAGTTTGAATTGGTTACTTATTTCAAGCAATACTTAATACAGCAAAATTCCTTTACCACAAAAGAATTAGGAAAAACTGTTGGGTGATCACAAGAGAAGTCTTTTTAAGGTAATTTCAAAATTCATTCACTATGGGATATTTTGCACTTAGAAATTTAAAAAAATCAGCAGGATTTACTGGACTATTAAAAAAGAGGCTGGATTATTTAGAAAATTTTCTTTAATGAATAGAAACCTAGGAAAAACAAGTTATGAATTAGTGTTGGCATTTCTGCCCCAACAACACCGCTGAACTTTAAGATGGATAGAAAGAATTGGACATTGAGAGGATGCCCATCAATTGGGGAATGGCTGAACAAGTTGTGGTATATAAACGTAATGGAATACTATTGTTCCAGTAGAAATGGTGAGCCCGTGGATTTCAGAAAAACCTGGAAAGACTTGCATGAACTGATGCTGAGTGAAGTGAGCAGAACCAGGAGAACATTGTACACAGTAACAACAACATTGTACAATGACTGACTGTTAAACTTAGCTCTTCTGAGCAATACAATGATCTAAGACAAGGCTGTCCAACCTTGGGTTATTTTAGGGCTGCATTAAAATAATTATTTGAGGGCCTCACCCAGAATAAAAAATACAGTATACTAATTGTTCATTTGTAGTCTTACCTTAGTTAGGTTTAACAAGTGCTATGAAAAGTCATGGTACTTCTAAAAGTTTTTATTGAAACAATAGACAATATATTTTGATTTGACATTTTAGTGAGAGCTCTGCAGTAGCTTGGCTTCATTTACTAAAGCATTTATGTCAATTTCTATGCTTGTAGGCAGGCCATATAAAATCGCACTGCGGGCTGCATGCAGCCCACGGGCCGTATTTTGGACAGCCCTGATCTAAGACAGTACCAAAAGACTCATGATGGAAAATGCTATCCACATTCAGAGAAAGAACTATGGAGTCTAAATGCAGATTGAAGCAGACTATTTTCTCTTTTATTTCTGTTTTTTCTTTCTCATGGTTTTCCCTTTGATTCTTCTTTCACAACATGACCAATGTGAAAATTTGTTTAATATGATCATACATGTATAGCCTACATCAGATTGCATGCTGCCTTGGGGAGGAGGAAAGGGGGAAAATTTAGAACTCAATATCTTATAGAAGTGAATGTTAAAACTAAAAATATATATTTTTTAAAAGATGGCTAGCCAGAAGCCCATGCCCACCCTTTCCCAGCAAAACATGCAGTGGATTTTCTGGAGTCTTCCTCCTGTAATTTCACTTGGATGTTCAAGTTATCTTTACTCTTTTTAAACTATGCAGTTTTTCTATTAAACACTCATATCATCAACTTAATGTCTATGGCAGGAGCTTTTTGCATGTAATTTCATAGAACTGAATAACAATAGAAACTAGTATTTATACAGTACCTACTATGTGCCAGGCACTGTGTTGTGCTTTACAAATATTATCTCACTTGATCCTTCCAACCCTGCAAAGTAGTAGTTATCATTCCCACTTTACAGATAAGGAAACAGTCAGAGGTGAAGTGAGTTGGCTAGGGTCCTACAGCTAGAAAAGTGTCTGATGCCACATTTGAACTTAGGTCTTCTTAATTCCAGATCCAGCCCTCTATAAACCACCTAGCTCTACTTTCAATTCATATACTTCAAAAACATTAAAGGCCCATTCAGTTTTAAGTCTATGACTATGAAAATAATGGTTACCTTGTGGGGAAAAAGTCTTAATGTCATTTTTTTTTAACATCAAAAATTGCACAGAGTGGAAACTTCCAAGTGCAAATCAATACATTTCGGTGACCTTTGAGTTTTTGTTTTATTAAAGTTTCAGGTGGATGCATGTGTCCGGGAGCAAAAAAAAAAAAAAAAAGTGATTGTCTTGTTTTAGAGTCCAAAGATCATGACACTTTTTTAATGAATGGAATACTATCAAGAATTTAAAAATATCACCACTTAATCCCCTCCCCCCCCCATCTCAAATAAATTAATTTAACTCTTTCAGCTCTCTCACTTCTAACCTGTGTCCAGTGATGCTTTACTTCTGGGCAACCTGGAAAATATGGTAAGGCACAGAAGCAAGGCCAAAACCGTGTCTGGTGGGCCACCAAATATGAAAGGCTTCAGCAAATGAGCAGCTGACCCAAGGAAAGTAAATCTAAAACAATGACTGTGCATTACCCCACAGTACTAATTATAGCTAGCATTTATATAGTGCTTTAAGGTTTGCTAACATTATTTTACTTTTTCATCAAAGCAACCTAGGGAGGTGGTGCTGTTATTATCCATATTTTACAGATGAGGAAACTAAGGCATCAAGGCCCTGGGTCACATAGTTAGTGTCTGAGGCCACATTTGAACTCAGGGCTTCCTGACTCCAGCTGTATTCATGGTAACACCTAGCTAGATAGTCCTCCAATGGAGTAATCTTGCCAACCTAGTTATTACTAATTGATTTAAGTAGGTTAAATTTATATTATTATAATTATATATTTACATATATAAATTAAATTATAAAAACAAATTTAATTAATTTAATTAAGTAGGTAGTTAATATCTTTTACTTGATTCAGTGGTAAATTCACTAAAAATGCTGGGGTGGCCAGAAGGTCTTGGTCCTTTCGCTTTATTTCCATCTTTTCTTGATTATGTCAATGGCATGACACTGTTGGGAGTATGAAATATCCTCTCTAAAAAAGACAATGAAAATAAAATTCTCTGACATAAGGAAGGGATGTCAGAAAAATGTTGCTGGAAGGTTCCACCATTTTAGAAAAAAGCAAACAAAAAAGCCTCCTTAAAACATTGTGCAAACTTCATTTGGGAGTTAAAACCAATAAACACCAGAACACCAAATTGTCAGGTCGTAGACATTCCAGGAGTGTGCTGGTAAATGTTTAACAACTGGCTCTTCCTCCCATGACACTTTAACATTTTCTTCATCACTTTACAGTGAAGTCTAGACAATCAACGGAATAAAATGAAACCCTACCATGCTGATTTCTGAGATGTAAATGCTTGGACTGAAAATTTAACACTAGGTCCTTTTAAGCCATTTTGAGCTGGTTCCAGCATGCTCCTGATTTGACTCCAGGACCTGAACTAGGGATCGGGATAGTTCTCCACTTTGAATTGGCTAGGGAAATGATCTCATTTCCATTTTGAATTTGCCTCCTCCTTTAACAAACTGTGGCTGTAACCTGTGCGACTAGAATGAATATTAGGAATTGATGAGATAATAGGTTAGGAACTGGACCTTAAGTGGTTAGGGAACTCCCAGTGAGGAACTTCCCTCCACCAGGACAGATCCACACATTCTCTCATTTAGAGTTGCCTTGAACGGTGCTGTCAGATTTAAATAGAAACTGATCCCTGGGGGCGGCATATTGACTTAAGAAAACCACACACTCATGTTGTATTTTAATTTATTTTTGTTAAGCACTTCCCAATTACATTTTAACATGGTTTTGGTGGTGCAGCTCTTGTGGCTGAGTTTGACACCACTCAGAACTGAAGTGACTTCCCGAGGAAACTGGTGTCAAATGTGGGACTCAGACCCAGGGCTTCTTGGCTCTGATGCCAGCTCTATCATGACACGGTGAAGAGATGGCAGCCTGCGAACATTTTCTACTCAGGGTAGCCGAAGCAGAAACAGAATTTTTTCCTTGCCACTGTGTCCCTTAGATCACTTAAAACAAAGAGACACAGAGAGACAGAGACAGAAGAAAGAGGAGAGAGACAGAGACAAAAAGGGAGGAGAGATAGAGAGAAGGGGAAGAAAGTATCAGAGACAGACAGAGGCAGAGACAGAAGAGATTAGAGACAGAGAGAGAGAAGAGAGACAAAAATGGGAGCAGGGAAGGGAGGGGCAAGGAGAGAGAAAAACGGAGAGACAGAGAGAGTGACAGGTTGGGTAGGGAGACAGAGTACAATGGAGAGAGAGACTGGGAGAGGCAGAGACAGAAGAGATAGAAGAGAGACAAAGACAGGGAGAGATAGAGAGGGGGTGAGAGACAGAGACAGAGAGATAGAGAGACAGATAGACAAAGATGGGGATTGGGGGGAAGACAGAGAGAGAGACAGAAAAAGAAGAGACAGAGACAGAAAGGGAGAGAGGAGAGAGTGGGAAAGATAGAGAGAGAGAGAGGTTGGGGGAGGAAGCACAAATTCCCATGCTGGTACAATGATCTTTGGGCTTTTTTGTCTCATTAAAGATTTTTCTCAAAGGCATCACTTCAACAGAATTTGCTGTGTCCATCATAGAGTCAAGTAACTGATTAGCATATAAACAAACATTTACACATCCTCATTCATTTAAAAAATATAAATAGCGACAATGTTTAGGGCTTTTCCCCCTTTCTCTTCATATTTTTTAGAAGACTTTATGTTACAGATCCTTCTTTATTGCATAACTCTACTCTAATAGATAGGGCACTTTGCCCAGGAGAAGGCAGACCAGGACACATTCCTGACAGTGAAACTTATTTAATGTTGACCCAGTCTGGTTAAAAACTAAAGAATCAACCACCCTTTCACCAACCCGAGTTTCATTACTTTTCTTCCTATCATGGAAAAACAGAAAGGGTTATATTTTGGGCAGCTTTGAGAAGAGAAAAAAACAACCAAACAAACCTAGAGTTGTGTATTTTTTCTGTTGTTACCTTCCCCTCCCTCCATCAAAAAATGCCAAAACCCCACAATTTTTTTTAGCAGACTATAATTTGAAAACTGATCAGTTTAAATAATTTTGAGAATAAAGAGAGTTTTTCATTGGGTCTTCTAGGAGAGGCTAAAGTGAAGAGGTCAGTGCTGGAAGCACGCTTCTGAATGTACAGCCCTCGGTTGGGGTCGCCTTGGCTTCGGGAGGTGGAAGGACCGCTGGGTCCCTGGCTGTGGAGAGGAAGTCCCTGGGAAGACTTTCCAACAAACAGCTAAGCTGCTCTTGGCCAAGTTTGATCTTGTCGTCCAATTTCCGCTGCTCGATGAGGAGCGTCGACTTCATCTTCACAAAATGTTGGTAGTCTTGGAGTTGCTCATCGGTGAGGTAATTGGCCAAGATGTCTAAGACCACACGCTCTCTACGGTCCAGGTTCTCTTTGAGCTCACGAGCATCTTCGTGCTGGCCAGCCAACACCTTTTTCTTCTCATTTAGAGAGCTCTGCCACATCAAAAGAAGTGTATTAATGAATAGGGCAAGAAACAGTAAGGAAGGAGCAACTTTAAATGTCCTATGAGAATGCTGAGGCAGAGTTGTACAGGAGTCACTTTTCATATAAGCAACAATACCTATAAAGTACCTGAAAAGCATCCCACAAAAGCCTGGCTTGTTAATATTATACCTGCCAAGCTAGGTGGCACTTGAGACAAAGTACCAGGCCTGAAGACAGGAAGGCAAGTCACTTAACCTGTTTGCCTCAGTTTCCTCAATTGTCAAATGGAGATAATAAATAGTACCCACTTCCCAGGGTTGTTGTGAGGATCAAATTAGATAACATTTATGCTGTGCTTAGCATAGTGCCTGGCATATTGTAGGCTCTATAGAAATGCCAGGCTATCATCATCCTCAATTACTAATATATTTATTAATTTTATAGGATACCTACAATTTATTTGTTGTTATACCAATAATTTTTACTAACTTAGAAAGAATCATAAAATATAAACCACAGTAGTGAATATAGTAAATCACAATTAATAATAAATATATTAATCACACCACAAAGTATCATAATATATTATACGTACTTATAATAAAATAATGTTAATAAATTAATGATAAATCATAATTAATGATGGTGATGATGATAAACCTTGTTCATTAGGAAGCCTCCTTTTAGGCATCCACCAGCTTCAGTCTGAGGAGGCCATTTGAAGTCAGTTGAAGCTATGACATCTTAGCACTTTTTCTTGGGGAGAAGACCTAAAGGTCTTGCTAATTAACAACTGTGATAAGATGACTGAATTATCCAGAATTGCCTTCTCTCTCATCTCTGAACCTTGCATGAGGGCTTTGCAAAGACAGAACAGAAGAGAAGCAGATCCCAGAATGAAAGTTCATATATTCTGGTTAGGATCTGTGACTTCATTGATGTAGGGAATAGAGAGTGATGAAGCTTCCTCTATGGAAGCCAATCAGCAGACTCTCTCCAAAAGTTGCCCAGCCTGGGGGCACTGAGTGGTTATTGTCTATTATATAGCTTATTAAATCATGCTGCCTTCTTACCAAATTCTTTGGTTTACTAACCAAACTTTGAATATTTTTTGAACAAATTATTTCTTATATTTTTGAGACCTAAAAAGTTCATCTTGTCTATTCCTTCTCCTCCCCACCAAAAAGACATTATCTATATTCTTTCAATTATTTTGCATAGCACAGAGTAGTGGATCTCAAATTTTCTGATCTCTGGACTCTTCCAATCTTAAAAATTATTATTTAATTACTAGGAATTATAAATATTAATATTACACAGTGTATTTATGCCATAATTTATAATTAATGCTAATAAATAAAATTATTAAAAAATTTAAAAATAACTTGTTTCTGTGAGTTATATCTATCTATATTATGTTAGAAATTTATCATTATCATTATGGGGCAGCTAGGTGGTGCAGTGCACAGAGCACTGACCCTGGAGTCAGGAGGACTCGAGTTCAAATCCGACCTCAGACACCTGTCTGTGTGTCTTTGGGCAAGTCACTTAACCCCAATTGCCTTGCCTTCTCCCCTCAAAAAAACCCCAAACAAACAAGAATCTTAGCATTATTTCAAAACAATGCTGATCTTGTGGACCAACCACTGAAAGGTACTCAGGGACTCCCAGACTATACCTTGAGAACTACTGGGACAGAGAATAAAATAACACAAATTGTGGGATGATCAGTGAACTTTTCTAGATGAGATGTGTGATTTATTATTGGCCATAACAAAGGATGAATGTGAAGGATTCAAAGAACCCTGGGAAAACTTGCAGAGGGAACAGAACCAGGAAACCAAAACCACTCAGGCCAATTCTCAGCCCCTGGAGGTCCTATCTTTTCTGAGGTCCACTCAAGTTATCTTAGGAGGACAACTACTTTACCCCCTTATTTTTGCTGTTTTACGGTCGTTTTGTGGCAATTTTCTGTCCGTTTTCGGAGGAAATCTGGAGAGCCTGGAAATTTCTGACCTATTCTGCCATCTTCCCAGAAGGTCCCCTGCTTCAAAACCACAATGACCACAATGTAATGGAAGGGAAGAAGAAATGGAATAAGCATTTATAGAGCGCCAATTGTGTGCCAGGTGCTGTACTCATCACTTTTTGCAAATATTATCTCATTTGAGCTTCCCAACAACTCTGGGAGGTTGGGGTTATTATTATTCTCATTTTACAGCTGAGGAAACTGAGGCAAACTTTTCTAGAGATACAAATCTAGTGTCTGAAGCCAAATTTGAACTCAGGTCTTCCTGATTCCAGGCTCAGTGCTCCATTCATTAAACCACCAATTTTCCTAAAGAACAACATCCCCCCCCCCCAAAAAAAAGAAACAACATTGTGTAGGACCAAAGAAGAAAAAAAGAAATGTACGTTCCTCCCTTTGTTTGCAAAGGTGCTTGCCAGTGTCCAGCACATAGTAAGTGCTTCATAAATGCTCAATGACTAGGGAATTATGAGTGTAGAACATTGCATACACTTCCAGACTCAGTTGATGTCTTGGTTAGTTTTGCTGACCTGCTTTATTTCATATTTCTTTTATGTTACAAGGGATGGCTCACTTGGCAGTTGAGTGAGGAGGGCACAATTAGAAAGTGAGGTGATATAATAATAATAATGATAGCTGGCACCTTTATAATGCTTTACATTTTTGCAAGGTAGTTTATATACACTATTTCATTTCGTCCTCAAAACTACCCTAAAAATCGGTGTGTGTGTGTGTGTGTGTGTGTGTGTGTGTGTGTGTGTGTGTGTGTTTTTGAGGCAATTGGACTTGTGACTTGCCCAGGGTCACACAAGGTAGCAAGTATCTGAGGCTGGATTTGAACTCAGTTCCTCCTGGCTCCAGGGCTGGTGCTCTATCCACTGTATCACTGAGCTGCCCCAGTAGAAGTTATTTAAGAGCCCCATTTTTAAAGATGGGGAAATTGAAGGGCCAAGAGGTTAAATGATATGCCCCCACAGTTAGTAAGTTTTTGAAGCAAGATTAAAACTCAGGTCTTCCTGACTCCAAATTTAATACTCAATCTACTGTGTGACCTAGCTGCCTAAAAAGAAAAGATTGATAAAAAAATTTTTTTCTTTAAATTAAGGTATCGGACAATGCCATTACAAAATCAAGGCAGGCTAATTTTCCTAAGTTTAGCATTTGTTTTAGGGATATTAGGGAGGTAGCAGGAAAACCCTGTGGGAACCTTGCCCTTCAGTCAAGTAAGATGAGGAAGGGCCTGGCATTTTTGAATGGCCAAAGTTCTATTCCTGGAAAAGTTTGGAATGTCTGTGTTAAACACCAAGCTTTCTCTTTTTGTCTTGCTCCTAGGAACACAGAAAGCTAATTGTATGAAGGGTGATAAAATCGAATTTTCAAAAATTAGAACATGTGTTCAAAAATAGCTAGCACTGATACAGCACTTTAAGGTTTGCAAAACAGTATGTGTGTGTGTGTGTGTGTGTGTGTGTGTGTGTGTGTGTCCGTTTGAACCTCATAACACCCCTGTGAGGTAGGCACTGTTATTATTCCCAGTTTATGGATGCAGAAACTAAAGCACTTTCTAGTTCTCTTCATTATCTCTTCCAAAAGTGCCAGAGAGAGAGATGGGGGTGTGGGGGGGGGGGAGGGGAAGAGGAAGGAAGAGAGAGAGAGAGAGAGAGAGAGAGAGAGAAAGACATTATATGAAAGTAAGTGGGGGGTGGGAGGAAAAGCCCAGTATGGTGTGTTTATATCCCAGTAGATTTATTAAGAACCTTTAATAGGATTTGGCCCAATGTGTGATATACCAAGGGATGGTTTTAATTTATAATTTAAAGTTTAATCAGAGGGGTAAAAAAAGATTTTTGACATTTAGGAGAAAAATTCTTTGCAAAAGTTAAAATAGAAACAAACCCATCCAAAGGTTACAAAGATCTACTCAAGCATACACACATTCACATGGGGTTCCCTGAAGATTAATTAATGCCTCCCTGTCCCAAATCCCCCAGATCTTTTCCCTAAAGACTTTATCTAATATTTAGAGAAAAACGAAAACAGGAATATTTTAGAACAAATCAAGAAAACAATTCTAAAACAGTATCAGCAACTTAGACCATGAACTTGAAAAGTGAGACCCTTCAAAACACCCTTGATATTTAAATTTAACCCATCATCTATTTCATTCTCCTCTTTTCAAATGTGATAGCCATTTTGTAACCCAGATCAAGATGGCTTCTTTATACGACTCCCACAAATGGGACATCTCTATAGCAGCTGAACAAGTGGGTGGAGGGAGGAGAAAGATTTGGAAGGAAGGAGAAAAACACTCTTCTCAGGAATGTCCCTTAGGAGTGGTGAACAGGGGAGCATCCTCGTCTCCCAGGTGTTCACAGGGATAGTGAAATCGATCTAGGTTAGCAATCTGGTGTGTGTATTTAAGCCTCTGGATTTCTTTTCAAATGAAAGTTTTCCTTTGGGAAGAAACAAGAAAGGATTTTGAAAAGATTATGTGGGAATCATTCTACACTCCTCCCCATTTGCCACGTTGACTCCCTTTATGTCTAGCTGAAGGAAAGATGTTGGAAATATTTGGGGGAGGAAGGATAAAGAGAGGCCCTGAAAATAATGTTTTCATCCTATACCTGTAATCCCAGTTGTTTGGCATCTGATAATCATAATAAGTGACATTCATACTAGTCTTTAAAGTTTACAAATTGGTGCACCCTTTTGGTCCCTGATACCAGGGAGGTGGAGGCTGGTGGATTGCTTGAATTCAGGAGTTCTGAGCAGAAGTAAGGATAAAGGCAAATGGATGGTCACACTAAATCTAGGACCAATGTGGTGAGCCCTAGGGAGCAGTGGGCCACCAAGCTGTTTAAGGAGGGGTGAGCGATAGGTTAGGATGTGTAGCAAGTCAAAATTTTGGAGCTAATTTGTTGTGGGATCAGGCCTCTGAGTGGCTGCTGCATTTCTAGACTGGGTGAGTTAGGGAGACCTAGTCTCAAAATAAAAAGGGTCATGTTTGGTAGCCTTGGACAGCTTCTAAGTTTTCCCTGCTCCTAAGTTGGCCCTAAACTGCTCTGAGCTCAAAATATGTAGCAGCATGTACTGATATTTTGCAAATTTTCTAAAGTTAAAAATAAAATGTAACTTAAAAAATCTTCACAACAGGAAGAAGACTCTTGTCGTAGACATATAGGAAATTCAGGGACATACCATTTATAATCACTATGCCATGCCCTATTTGTTTAATTAAAAAAATTTAATTTACGGAATAAAACAAGCATTTCTGTATATAGTACAATAAAGAAGATGATTGTACACAAAACTGCAGATCTACTATGCACAATTTGCTATTTCTTTTAAATATGCAACAAAAATACTATGTACATTTTTTTTCTTTAACCGCAACTTTGAATTCTAGTCCAAGTGACAATATTAGTTTGCTGTGTAATGTTGGATAATTCATGTCCCCTTTACAGATCCCAATTTCGTCATCTGGAAAATGGACAATCACCAATGTCCTTTCTAGCTTTAACAGTCTATGATTCTAAGACAGAAAGGGCACAAGGTTCCCTTCTGGGTGCCGTGCTGGAATGGCACATGCTTCTGGCTTCAATGGAGCATGATGAGCGTGATGGCAGAGTTTGGGCAGGCTGCTAGGAGACCCCCCCAAACAGTAAGAGGCTTCCCAAGATGTCAGATTTGGGGCTTATTGTTCAAATTAGTCCTTTACTGGAGTACCTGCCCCAGCTTTCTTGCAACGAATGCAACAAGGGCCCAAAATCAGATTCTCCATTCCAATACCCCCTTCTTTCCTTTCTCCCATGGTGCATTTCCACTCACTGAGAAGCAGCCAACCCATCTTTCCAGATGGAAGCCATATACCCTGACAGTTTCCATCCTGAAAACTTTCTTTTTTTTTAATGATCAATACCCAAAATAATACATTTTGGGGAGAGGCAGGGGGTGGGGTAATGAGGAAGGGCCACCTAGATCCTCAACACTTTCTTTTCTAAGTACTTCCTGGGCCAGCAGTTCTATAGATACGCCTCAGTCTGTGTGACACACATTTGGATCCTTCTCTTTTATAGGCACATACCCTGTCTCCTCAATATGCTTGAGGGTTAGGGAGCAGGTCTTAAGATAACCCAATTATTCTGTGAACTCCTTGAGAGCAAGGACTGTTCTTTGCCTTTCTTTGTATCCCCAGCATAGGCTTAATAAATGTGTGTTGATCTGACTTTTGCATAGGTGATAGGTACACAGCAGGCACTCCATAAATGCTCAATTGATGAGTTAGGATACTTACCCGCTCTTCACTATCAGCATCTTCACCCAGGCCACTGAGGACATTTTCTACTCGGGCCAACCGTCCTGAGAGGGAAAGCAAGAGGTTCACAACCTTGTCCAGGTCTCCTACGAACATCTTGTATTTGTCAAATTCATTGGGTTTGCAGAGTTTGCTGATCAAAACTTCGACCTCTTCCCCAAGGGCATTGTTGAGCTTGATGTCCATCAGCAAACTTTCCTTCGCTTCTTTCAGGGACTCCAGTTTAAGCCGAAGGCTTCCGATGAGTTTTGCCTGTAATGATAATGGAGTAAACACATAGGGATGTTAAAATCCAGAGCAAAAGGTAGGCTGGTGCCAGGCTTGGATGCCCTCTCCATGCCAACCCAAATTCCACACTGCCAAGGATCAGTTCAAGAGAGAGGCTGTGCATAATGAATGGGAAAGAACTGGACCCGGATTCAAATCTCAACTCTTCTGAGCAACCATAGCAAAATATCTCATTTTATGCTCACAGTAACCCTGTGAGTTAAGAACTATGAGTATTCCCATGTTACAAATGAGGAAAATGAGGTAAACAGAGTTAAATGACTCACCTAAGGTGACATAGCTAGTAAATGTCTGGATTTGAACTTAAGTTGTCCTGACTTCATGTCTGGTGCTCTATCCACTGAGCCATCTTGCAATCTCTTTTAGCCTCCCTGGTCTTGCTTCTTTGTCTATAAAATGAGATGTCTGATTCTGGAGAGCAATTTGGAACTATGCTCAAAGGGCTATAAAAATGTGCACGCCCTTTGACTCAGCAATACCACTTCTAGGGCTGTATCCCAGAGAGATCACACAAGTGGGAAATGGACCAGTCTGTACAAAAATACTTATAGCAGCTCTTCTTGTGGTGGCAAAGAATTGGAAATCAAGGGGATGCCAATCAATTGGAGAATGGCTAAACAAGTTGTGGTATATGAATGTGATGGAATACGATTGTGCTATAAGAAATGAGGAGCAGACAGACTTCATTACAACCTGGAATGACTTAACATGATCTGATGCTGAGTGAAGACAGCAGAACCAAGAAAACATTATACATGATTACGATATCTGTGATGACTAACTTTGATAGACTTGGCTGTCCTCAGCAATACAAGGCTCAAAGACAGCTTCAAAAGACTCATGATGGAAAAAGCTATGCACACCTAGAGAAAGAATTACAGAGTCTGAATGCATATTGAGGCAAACTATTTGCTCTCTTTTTTCCCCTTCTTTTTTGGTTTCACTTCTTCTTTCTCATGTTTCATTCCATTGGTTATGATTCTTCTTTACAACTGGACTATTATGCAAATAATTTCAATGTAAAGGCATATGTAGAACCTATAACGCCTTCTGGGGGCGGGGGAAGGAAAGCGGGGAATTTGGAAATCAAAAACTTGTGGAACTGAGTGTTGTAAACTAAAAATAAAAAATAAATTTACATTAAAAAAATAAAATGAGATGGCTGGATTGGCTGCCCTAAGGTTTTCTTCAGCTCTAAATCTAATGGTCATAGCCATTCACCTGTATCCTTGAATGAACTTGGGTTGGGTACTATGGGCTGTGTGGAACACATGATTTAAGGGACTCAGTACCTTTCCTTGAACAGTTTATCATTTAGCACACGAAACAACTACAGAATAAAATAAGGAAGTATATGGGATGGTTCTAGAGGAGGTGAGATATAGGGATGGATGACCTCTAAAAAGACTTCTTTTAATAGTATTTTATTTTTTTCTAATAACATGTACAGACAATTTTCAACATTCATTTTTTGATAAAGTCACTTAGGCCCTAGACCTATTATTTGTGGCCCAGTGAAGAACTTAGAAGATTGAGAAAAGTGAATGTCTCAGTTTCTTCCATTTCTACTTCCACTGGTACTCCTTTTATTCCAAATGTATTAGGATAAATAGGTATTAGTGGCCACCGTTAAAGAAAAGATGAAAGAGGATGAAAACTGCTGGAGCATCCGTGGAAATAGATGCCACCTCAATGATTAGAAATTTCATCAGGGAGGGCAGCAAGACCAGGCTATAGAATCCAATCATGTGACTCATTTCATGCCTTGCAGGGATGCCTGTGGCAGGTGTATTATTATTAGATCAAGAGCTGGAAGGGAGCTTTAGAGGTCATTTGGTCATCATCCCACCTCTTCCCTGCCTGTCTTTGCCCAAAATGTTTTCTACTTCCTCTTCCTTTCTACATTTACCAGTGGTACCACCCAATACAACATCAATCCTTACATGCTGCCTTATTTTGTTCTCTAGCTACTTTGTATTCTTCCCCAACTACATTGTATCTTCAAGGGATGAAACTGTCCTCTAATTTATGTATTCCCCAAAGCACCTAATCATTGAATAGACTTGGGGTTAGTGTTCTTAAAGGAGATATATATTAAAACTCTCTCCTATCATTAAAAGCGCATTTGGATATATAAAGGTTGAATTCTTTCTCACTACCTACCTCTCTACCTACACGGGTGGGTCAAGAGATCTAGCAACAGGTGCCCAGTATATTGGATGGACCCTTTGTGTAGGATTGATGGGAGGGCATGGACTATGGATTCACAGGACAAGAAGGCCTAAACAGATCACAAACCTTAAAGAGGTCACTCACATTGCTGAGATCACAAAGCCAAAATATTGAAATACCTACTTACCTATTCTAGGGGGAATAACATCCTGTTCCTTCTTTGAAGAAACAGAAACAGGCAGTTATTGTTAAAATCAAAGGAACTGTCCTATGTGACTGCCATCTGTATCACTACCTTATCACCTCCAAGATCAAATATCAGCTCATGTGTTTGGTATTTAAATCTCTTCACAATTTGTCCCACTCCTGCCTTTCCAATTTTACACCTGACTCCTCCCCACTCCAACTATTCTTCAGTCCAGCTATACTGAATTTGAATTAGGAATTTCCCCCTTCCTTTTTAAAGGCAGTCCTCTCTCCCTATAACGAATTTTATTTGATCTACTTTAATGAAACCCTATTCCCACAGGATCTCCTTTATCCCTCCATCAGATCTCTCCATCCCTGTGTGTAAACCTTTTCTTTAGTTTTAGAGTTTTGTTTAAGATCTTGGTTTATTTTAATTAGTTACCTAATTCTTTGACTCCCAAGAAATCCTCAAATGGGGTCATAAAGAGTTGGAATGAACTATTCTCCTCTTCCTCTCCACTCATTTTCCACCTCTGAAAATCCTTCTCTTCCTTCAAGGACCAATCCAGTTGCCATTTACATAACTACCTGTGCTCCCCCCACAGGTAAAAGGGATTTCTTCCTTCTCATGTTCATAAAACCACTTTGGACCTGTCCTTTGTACTGACCACTCTGCCTTATAGCATAGCTTTTGCACACATCTTTCCCCTCGAATTAGGTTGAGAGGACACTTTGTGTCTTATTCAATTTTTTTGTATCCTAGGACAGTGCCTTGTCGAGAAAGACTTAATACATGTCTGTTGGAACTTAATTCAAAGGTACATTTTCCAAGTAAATATCAAACTAGGGGAGGGGGCAAAAGGCAACAGGTAAACTGCCATCCTGGCATTTTAAGGCAGGCAACCCAACTTGAAAAGTCGATCTGAAGGCCCAGTTTACAAGAGACTTGGATAAAAAATGCTGAGGGTGGGGGAAGGAATTTGGTAAATTGGCTCTACTAGCCCCACATAGAACTGTTTTTATTTTTATCTTTTAAAAATTTATTTTATTTTTAATTTATGGAATAAAACAAGCATTTCCATAGCACAATATAATAATAAAAAAAAAGATTGACCATGAAACTGCAAATCTACTATGTACAACATACTATTCCTTATATATGTATGTATATAAAATGTATATATGTGTATATTTATACAACAAAGTTAATATGTAAATGGCTTTTTTTCTCTCCCCCCCCACTCTTGCCCTAGAGATGGCCACCATTAGACACAAATAGGTATATATACATAAAGTTATTCTATACATATTTCTATTTATCAGTTCTAGAATTGTTTGAAAAGAGAAGACCATATGAGTCTAACACATGCTTGGAAATGCCACATTTCCAATAAATGAATATGGGAGCCACATCCTGACAAAAACATCCAAACAGACCTTTAAGGGAGACTGCTCAGGAAGCAGCCTTGCCCCAGGAATATGCCATGCTGTGGGTGTGCTGTGATGTAGGTGTTAGAAAAAGGGTAAAATTAACACTCTCTAGGAGGAGACTATGTCATCCTAACCATGGAATCAGCTGAAGAGCTGCCAGCACTCACTGCTGGAGGGGGAAATAGCAGAGCACGTTCTTGACAGGACAGACCAGCCTAGAGACACCTCTGCCCATAGAGATAAATGGAGCTGTCTAAGAGAGAAACAGATAAGCTTGAGAGGGCTAGAAGTATGGGGGGTGGGGGTGGGGGAGAGTAGGGGGAGTTGCTGAGGGCAATAGACTCCTATTAGAGGAATCCGTGTCTCTGGAAAAATCACCAATAACCTGTACCCAAGAGGGAGCCAAAACTTTACAATGGATTCCCTCAGAGTGTTGGTGTCTGAGCCATGCAAGGACAGATGGCAGCCTCTGTGGGGCAGGGGGCTCACAGAAGGCATTTCACTGGGAGCTTTCCAGCTTAGGGATGGGAGTGTGGGTGAGCACCCTGACCTTGAGAATGATGACACAAACGTTTCCTATTGAACATTTATGCATGACCTTGATGAATGGATATTTACACAGGAAGAGAAATCCCATGACCAACATTTTCAGTTTTTGCTGCTTTGAACGTTCATGAGGGTCTGGGTTGGGAGATTTTGTAGGGTTAGACAGCTATGTATTCCTATAAAGAAGTACCTTCTGATAATTAGCAATTTGCAGAACCCAGTTCTAATTGTTGGCGGAGGGTGGCTTTAAGATACAAAAATCAACTGAGATTGTCTTGCACATGGTAATAAATGACATTTATATATAGCTCTAAACTTTATAAAGTCTCATTTGTAGGTAATGCAGTTATAATTATCCCCATTTTACAGATAAGGAAACTGAGGATCTGAGTTTAAGTGACTTGTCCATGGTCACACAGCTAGTGAGTACCTAGGCAAGTTTGGGACCTAGGTCTTCCAGCCTCCAAGCCAAGTACTTATCCCTTAAAACATATTTTTTTTTTAACAAAAAAGCTGTTGACTTTGTTCAATTAAGAAGAACCTTGGGGCTTTTTTGGACCTGCTAAATATTTTATTTCATATCTTAGATTTAATCTGCTGCAAGGGGGCCTTCTTCCTTAGAAAGGGACATGCATGTTGTTGTTATGTCTGACTCTCCATGACCCCATTTGGGGTTTTCTTGGCAAAGATACTGGAATGCTTTGCCATTTCCTTCTCCAGCTCATTTTTCAGATGAGGAAACTGAGGCAAACAGGATTAAGTGACTTTCCCAGGGTTACACAGCTGGTAATTGTCTGAGGTCAGATTTGAACTTAGGAAGGTGAGTCATCCTAACTCCAGGCTCAGCCCTCTCTCCACTGCACCACCTAGCTTCCTGGTGATGCCATCTATCTCTTAAGAGCATAAATACTTCAAGTCCTGATTCCCCAACGGTTTTTTTTTAAAATACACTGTGACACTTAGCTGCCCTTAGAAAGGGACCTTTTACTTTAAATGGCCAATGTGGCTACCCAGAAGTCTCATCATATAATATGAGTACCCTTGTCTAGTGAAGCCAACAGACCTCTTTTCAGAATGTTTTAAAATGAATAAAATAAAACACATGGGATTACAGAGGAAATCAGTGATACTATATTGCAGATATTAAAAGTATTTTTTTTTTAAATCCGAAGGCCCCAAGTTAAGAACTGTTATTCTACCAGAGGGTGTGGATTCAAATCCCACCTTTGGTCCTCAATTTTCTCATCTCTACAATGGGTGGATTGGACTAGCTGACCTTTGAGGTTCCTTCCAGTCTAGAAGGAAGCACCTTTGATCTTTTGTCACACTGAAGTTGGGCAGACTGACTATGGAACTGGTGTCAGGCCAGCCACTGCCAAAGTACCAGCCTAGGCTTGGGGATGCTTGTCATTAGCCAAGTAATGGCTGATTTAAGAGACAAAGGCTGTCTGCTGTGTGTGGAGGAGTAAGAACCTGCCCTGGTAAAGTCCTGGAGTAACATCTCGTTAGTGAGAAGTATTGGTTGTGTCACTGCCTCATCTCCACGCTCCAGTTTCCCCTCCACACAGCTGTCATAGTGATCTTCTGGTCTGACCAGCACAGTCTGACCATGTCCCATCTCCCCTGTCTGCTATCCTGCCCCATTCAATAAACTCCAGTGGCTCCCTATAACATCCAGAATCAAATATAAAATCTCTTTTGGGCTATCCACATCCAGAGAAAGAATTATGGAATCTGAATGCAGATTGAAGCAATTGCTCTCTCTCTCTTTTTTATCTTTTTTTTTTCTTTTTGGTTTTGTTACATCTTTCTTATGGTTCATTTCACTGGTTATAATTCTTCTTTATAACTTGATTATTGGGACAATAAGTTTAATGTGAAGGTACATGTAGAACCTATATCAGATTACATGCTGTCTTGGGAGAGGAGGGGGGAAGGGGAGAAAATTTGGAACTCAAAAACTTGTGGAACTGAGTGTTGTAAACAAAAAAAAAATTAATTAATAAATAGAAAAGGAAAAAAAATCTCTTTTGGCCAAAACCCGGCCCCTTCCTACCTTTCCAGTCTTCTTACAACTTACTCCCCACTACATTTAGTTTTGCAATCCAGGGACACTGGATGGTTTAGGTTTCATCTCCTGACTCCTAGCAGTTTCACTGGCAGTGCCCCATGCCTGGAATGCCCTCTCTTCTCATCTCTGCCTCCTTGCTCCCTTCAAGCCTCAGCTGAAGTCCCACCTCTGCAAACAAGCCTTTCCCAGTTCTCCTTATTCTTAGCGCCTTTTCTCTGAGATGATCTACAATTTATCCAGCATGTATCTTATTTGCATGTTGTCTCCCACATTAGATTGGAAGCTCCTTGAGAGCAGGGACTGTTTTTTTGTTTGTTTTCCTTTGTAGCCCCGTCATTCAGTGCAATGCTAAGCATAAATGCTTGTTGACTGACTAACTGGCCACATTCTTTGGTGTAAAGCAGGGGATACCCAGCTCTGAACTTACCTTCTTTTCATTGACATCTAGTTGGTCATCATCCTCATTTCCCTCTGCAGGCATGGATTTGAGCTTGTTCAGAAGCTCTGCCTTGGGTGCAGACACGTTATAGTAGGCAGGACAGTTGATCAACATTCCCACTCTTTCTTTCTCTATGCTCCTAAATCACAAAGAATAAATGCAATATGAACACAACTATGAAACACTTCTCACACAAATAAAGTCAGATCTAAATAAATGGAATAACATCAGTTGCTGAACTAATATAATAAAAATGACAATTTTACCTAAATTAATTTACTTATTCAGTGCCATACTAATCGAACTACCAAAATTTTATCTTACAGAGCTGGATAAAATGATAACAAAATTCATCTGGAAGAACAAAAAGTGCAGAACATAAAGGGAATTAATGAAAAGAAATGCTAGGGAAGGTGGCCTAGCCATACTAGGTATCAAATTGTACTATAATGCAGCAGTCACCAAAACTACCTGGTACTGGCTAAGAAACAGAGTGGTTGATCAGTGGAATAGCTTAGGTACACAAGACACAGAAGTCAATGACTATAGCAATCTACTCTTTGATAAACCAAAAGAATCCAACTTCTGGGCTAAGAATTCACTATTCCGCAAAAACTGCTGGGAAAATTGGAAAATGGTAGGGCAGAAACCAGACATAGACCAATATCTTACCCCATATGCCAAAATAAAGTCAAAATGGGTTCATGATTTAGAAATAAAGGCTGATACTATAAGCAATTTGGGAGAGCAGGGAATAGTTTGCCTATCAGATCTATGGGAAAGGGAAGAATTCATGACCCAACAAGAGATAGAGAGCATTACAAAATGGATAATTTTGATTATGTTAAACTGAAAAGTTTTTGTATAAACAAAAAGATTAGGCAGGAAGCAGAAAATTGGGAGAAAATCTTTACAACCAATGTCTCTGATAAAGGCCTCATCTCTAAAATATACAGGGAACTGAGCCAAATTTATAGGAATAAAAGCCATTCCCCAACGGAGAAATGGTCAAAGGATATGAACAGGCAGTTTTCAGAGGAAGAAATTAAAGCTATCTATAGGCACACGAAAAAATGCTCTAAATCACTATTGATTAGAGAAATGCAAATCAAAACAACTCTGAGGTACCACATCTCTCCGGTCAGATTGGCTAACATGACAAAATAGGAAAATGATAAATGCTGGAGAGGATGTGGAAAAATTGGAACATTAATACATTGTTGGTGGAGTTTTGAACAGATCCAGCCATTTTGGAGAGCAGTTTAGAACTATGCCCAAAGGGCTATAAAAATGTGCAAACACTAGGATGTTCAAAGATGCTATCTTAATATCCATGACCCTCATTTTTGGGCTGACACAAACAAGGTTAAGTGACCTACCCAAAGTCACATGGCCAATGAGTGATAGAACTGACTTTAGAACCCTGAATAGTTTCCAGGGCTTATTCCATCATACTATTTGCTTTTTCCCTTTGCATGGAACATTAGGCTGGATGGGACTCACAAGTCTTGACTACCCATCACTTATTACTGAAGACTGGACTAGTCATTTACATTCATAAAATCATGGAATTTTTCAGGGCTGAAAGAGTTTGCAGAAATCATTCAATTCAGTCATTTGATAGATGGATAAAGTGAGGCCCAAAGAAATTAAGTCACTTGCCCAAGGACAATTGCAAAGCTAGAACTTGAATCCAGGTCTATTGTCTCCAAGATTGCCTCATTCTAAGCAACCCTGACAAATGGCTAGTGTTTGTGGATCAGCATGGCCTCTCCTGAAGATAGAGTTCATCAGTGATGCTGAATTGTCCAAACTTTGGAGAGAGCAATCTAGAAGAGTATAATAAGAGCTCGCAAGGTATTCATATTCAACATTGGTATTTATTTTTAATATTTAATTTATTTATATTTTATATATTTTGTTATATATTTTATTTATCTATGTTTTTATTTATATATATTTAATGCCAACTATGGGCAATTAAATTTAGTCCTTTAGTTTTCTGATCCTATTTTAGGGAATAGACCCTCAAGGGAATAACCACCCCAAAGGGGAAAAAAGGTAATCAAGTTCTTTGCTTTATTTTCTCCTTCTGTAGCAAGGATAAACATAAGTCCTTTCTATCTTACAGAGCAGTTGAGAGGACATATGAAGCAACTGATACTGGAGTAGTTTGATATTTCTGTCTCTAGTGTATCTCCCTTTTACAGATGAACAGAGGCAAATAGGGGTTAAGTAATTTGTCTAGGGTCACACAGCTAGTAAGTTTCTGAGGTCGCATTTGAACTCAGATCTTTCTGACTCCAGGTCCACCTACTTGCCCCTAAGTTAGATACTTTTGGATAAATATGACTTCATTAGTCTTTTATATTATTGAAGGCCTATTTCATAATTTGTCCTTGAAAGGCCTTCTAGTTAATTCCCTTGTATTTATGCTGAACCAGGCCAAATTGACACAGATACCACTTAGCATGGCACATAGTGTTTAATATACTAGCTATTTTGTTAAATAGCATTTTTTGTTGAAAAGAGGAGAAAATGAACTCACACCCATCTGGTCTAGTTAAATTAAATTTTAAACCCAGGTTTTCAGATATTTTATGTGACTGAATATGGTAGATTCTGATTTTTTGATGTTTATAGAAGTTTATGTGGAAACATACAAAGTAAAATGCTTCCATCCACCAGTAGGTGGCGCATGCCAGCCTTTTGCAAATTTCATAGTCTCAAGTCCTTGAAACACAAAAATGCACTAAAATTTCATTTGGGTTGGTAAAATCAAAGTATGTCCTTACTAATTCACAAAATTGAAATTTTTACGGGGAAACTCCTTTAAAGGGACTTCTTTTAAAATAAAAATGTCCTTTCCGGTAAATTCTTCACATTGATAGTCATCATTATAGCAGTATAGGCTATATTTCAGAAGTCCTAAAAATGGGTAAATTTCTAAAGGATCACAATTATTTGGTTGCCCAAAACAATGTCTTTCTGTTTTAACCAAGTTCTTTGAGTTACTGGATAAGAGGACAAAATGGTGGTTATACAGGCTTAGCTCGAACAACTGCTTTCCCACCCCAACAGTAGCTGGTACTCCAAAATTATCTTGCATTTACTTTGTATGGCTATATCTATCCATCCATCCATTCATCTACCTACCTATCTATAAAAATTAATAAATACTCCCACCTTTAGTGAGTGGCATGTAGGTCTGCTATAACTAGCTAGTGTGTATCTGGGAAACAGTCTATTCTGTGGTCACAGAACAGAGGTGAACTCCCTGGCTATTATTAGGATGAAATCTATGACTGTCCATGTTCTAACTAGCATTTATAAGCTCATACAAAGCCAAATAGCCTTAGAAATAAGACATAGCTCTTTTCCAAGGGATTCATATTTCAGGGAGGGGGTAGATGGCTTTCTGAAGTTTCTTTTCACTCAAAGACTCTAATTATTTCCCTTTCAAAATGCTATTATTTCTGTTTGTCATTTAGAATGAATTAGAAATTTCTAATAAGCCAGCTCACATTTGAATAAAAGACTATCTGCTTTTATTTAGTCTGAAATGTTTGCTAGATTTGTGAAACTACTTGCTGCTAAGTACCTAGCATGTCAAGCGACATCATTTTCATTGAAAGATTAAAAAAGAAGAAAAAAACATTTTAAATTCCTAGTGCAATAAAACAGTAATGAAAGAAAACAGACAACAGAACATCTCATTATCTTGGAAGACTGGATTGATCTAAGTAAAAGAAACCAAAAGACTAAAAAATGAAAAGCAGGAGGTGTCAACATGATTGCTGGTAATGGGTTATGATGGGGTGCTGTGGCTCACTGTCTAATGCTGCAAAAGCACCTCATCAGCCGCATCAGTTTGCTCTCATTCAGAACTTCCAGATTTTCAGGATGAGAAAACACCTACATGATCAACTTGACCTTCCCCCAACTCTTTGGAGAAAACCATTGGTCTGTCTTTATTCCTTCCCTTCCTTTACCCATACACTGAAATTCTTAATCTAAGCCTTTGGTACCTCTTTCTTTCTGAACCCATCTGAAACTTTCTATCATGCCTTCCTTTTCCAGGAAACTCATCATTGGCAAATCTCACCATGCTGCAAGATTGAATCTGCCCCAAACTGACATCTTATCAGTATCCTCAGCCCTTATGACAGAGCCCTGAGCCTCTGGGGTGCTCACAGCAGTCTTCTCTCCATTTCCCACCAGCTACACTGCTCGGGACTTCACCACCATGGAGATGCTTTCTCTTGCCTTCCAACCCTACCTCCTGCCCTCCCTTCCTCTCTTCTTTTTTATGTTATCTTGCCCCATTAGATGGTAAGCTCCTTGAGGGCAGGGACTGTTTTGTTTTTATTTGTATCTGCATCCCTAGCACAGTGCCTGGCACATAGTAGGTGCTTAATGCATTTTTGTTGACTGACCCTGCATAGAGGAGGGGTGAACTCCCCATAGCTGTGGTGGAGCTGGCCTATGAAATGGATTCTTGGTTCCCAAAGGTAGCAGATCTAGGGAAGCTAAATCTGTCTCTTTCGTACCTTCACCTTTTTTTTTTTTTCCCTTTTTAAACTGGATTTAAGGCTCAATGATGGCAGGGACTGTCTTTTATTCTACTGCTGTGATTGATAAATGTTTGTTGAATGAATGAATCTAACAATACTTGGAGAAAATCTCCCAAGGACAAAATATCATTATGGTATTTGGGCAAGGAAGATGTCTGTGCTTGTAAGATCTGGGCCAGGCACATATTGATTGATTCTAGGGTCTAGGCCAACCATGTACCAATTTTCTCAAGAAACTGGAGTTTATTTGTAAGATCATAGGGTCCTAGCACATCATGCTGTCCAATTCTCCTCATTCCATCGATTAAAAACCCAAGTCCTGGCCCCAAATTCAGTTCTCTTTTCACTATGCTGCTCTCTTTTTTGTCAAAGGTACTACCAAAATTCCCATTTTTCAGATGAGGAAAATGAAGTTGAAAAAAGTGAAATTATTTGCTCGAGGTTACCCAGCTGGCGTAAGAGGCCCAATGTGGATAGAGGTCTTCCTGACCTTGAAGTCTACTACTTTATCCATCAGGCCATTTCTTTCCAGCATGCTTAGTCAATGGGTAAACTGTAAATCTAATGCTTAGTGGGGACTTACCTACTCCCTTCAGATACTGGGAAGCTGGCATTTCTCTGTATTGCCTTCCTCTGTGCATTGCTTTCCTTCAGGAAGCTCGGGCCCTGTGGAAACAAACCTTCCATCAGGTCCATGGTAGTCTTCATTCTGGAGTCTGGATCCAGAATACTTGCTAGGGATTTGTCTTGGTGAACAATCTGCTTAGCCAGAGTCTCTCTCCTGATGTCCTCTGGAGTCTTCTCAGGGCCAGAGCTGCCCTTTTCCAATTCCTCAGTTAGGTTGCCCGGCTTCTGGATGAGACTTTGGGCCTGGGTGGGAAGCATCTGCTCTGGGCTAGACTGCTCCCCAAGAGTTCCAGTTGTCTGGTGTTGAGCATCAGGAGTGGATAATAAGCTTGTCTGCTTAGCTCCTGGAACCTTGATGAAAAGGCTGGGTCTGGAAGCTGGGGTTGGGCTGCTCCTTTGAGAATCTGCAATCGTCAGCTTGGACAATCTGATGGAATTGCTGCAGGAAACCAAAGAGATAAATGGTGAAGGAAGAGGTGAGGGCAAGTGGCTATGAGAAGGTGGAATCTTTCATGGAAACGTTGAGAAGGGACAAGGAGAGGATCCCTAGAGGGCAGAGCTATGACAATTGGGTACAGGGAAGTAACAGAGAAATCAATTTCTCCTCAACATAGAGGAAGAATTTCAGACTTCACAATTGGATCTCTCCTCAAATGGAATGAGCTGATGTAAGTTCCCCACCTTAACCCACACCCTTTCCCCCCTCCCCTGACAAGTGTAGCCCCAACCAGATTAAAATGTAATTGGGAAATATTTAACAAAATAAGTAAAAATAAAAAACAAAACAGATAATGGTAATTTGTGGTTTTCTAAGTCAACATATGGTCTGTAGAAATCCTCTTCCATTTGAATTTGACATCACTTCACTAGGATCTGGAAGTTTATTAAAAAAAAAATTTTATACCAACTCTGAGGTTTCCTAAGCTTCTAGGATCAGGGCTGTTTGTTTTGATGAATTAATCAGCACAGGCTTTCTAACCACGGCCTTGCTACTTTAAATATTTTGATAACTTTTTAATCAGTTTTCTTTGTAATTCCACGTGTTTCATTTAAAATACAAAATCCTGTTTTCGTAAAACATTCTTTCTGAAAAGGGGTGTTAGATTGCCCAAAGGGTCCATGATATACCAAACAGATGAAGAAGCTATATGAAGCTAGCTGCTCAGATGACTGACTTTATTGCCTTAGGGCACTCCAAACTCCAAAACTCATTTTCCTCCTCAGTAGATAAGTTGCAAACTACCTAAAGGAAGTTAAGTAATCTTCCCCAAGCTGTGTCCATGAGAATATAGTTGTAGCCTTCTTGCCTCTCAATTTCCAGGACTCTTAGTCCGGTTAAACTAATGAGTGGTAGTTGAGTCAATCTACTGTTAATGGATTCATACTGGGCTTGGTTCTTATTTCAACTAGATCACCCGCCCAAAGAAAGAGAAATCACTCCATGGACTGTTTTTCTCTGATCTGTCCCTCTCTACAATCAGCAAGCTCTTGGGAAGAGTGGAGTTGGGTCAGTCTTTGGAAAGATTCCATGGGCAAAGAGTGGGACAACCCTAATGGCATCTCCCAATTTAGTACATTCTCCTCCAAATTAGGCTATCTTGTGGGCACTAGAAGGAACATTGACATGAGTTAAGACTCTGAGGAGGGCTTCACACAGTGTGGAAAATTTGTCCTAACCAGAACTCTCCTCACCTGGTATAGGTCTCTTCATAAGGCTCATTGCTCGGGGTCCCCAATACTTCATATGTAATTGGGGGAGGAGGAGGAGGAAACTCTTCCAGGTTGCCCCCCGGTACCTTCAGGTCCATTGGAGGAGGTGAAGGAGGTGGTGGTGGTGGAGGTAACATGGACAGAATTTTGGAAGTGGGACTGGAAGTGGAAATGGGTCTTGAATCCTGCACAAACACCTCATCATCACCTTCTTCCTGAGGGGATGGAACAGCCTGAAAGGCTGACTCAGATATTCTGAGGGAGGCCTTTCCAGGACTGTTGAAGAGTCCTAGGGGATTGTTGGGGTTGGATGTGGTGCTTAGGCTGGGCAGACTCTGACGTTGCTGATAGTGCTTCTGACTCAGTGCCCCATAAGATGAAGACTGTTCCAATGAGTTGTCATCTCTGAGTGAGTGGGCCCATTTCACTCGAGGGGGAGGAGGCCTCTGAGGTAGAGGGCCCTTGTTTTTCTTCATTCCATTTTCAGCTAAACTCTCACGGCAGTTGTCCTCAACATCTCTTGGACTCTGGGGCTGTGTCAGGATGTGACCATTACTTCGGAGGACAGCTACAGGTGTGTCCATTGGGGAAGGCTGCCTCCCAACCAAGACATCTCTTTCAGCATGTGGGTAAGGCTGGGGAGAGTAGGTAGAGTTGGCCCCAGAGGTCTGAGGTGATTTAAAGGAGTTAAGCTGTGAAGATTTTGTGTCTATGAAAGGACCTTGCCTTCCTGCTGGTGGTGGCCCAAAGGCTGGAGATCTGCTAGTAGGCCTCTGAGATTCTAGGGTCCTGGAAGATTCCATGAGAACAGGTGATCCATTTGGTACTTTGTGAGACCCTGGGTGATGTGTAAGGGATGCCACCTCTTCATAGCTTCTTTCTGAATAATTGAACTGCCTGGTGAGAGATAAGAGCACAGAATCAGCAAATGTGAAATGAGGAGACAAGAGCTGAGCAAAGGATGTACCTCACAGATGACCAATAGCATCCAATGGGTTAAGAAATCTCAGAGAAATGGCACCATTTCCTCTAATCTCTCCTAGCAAGTCAGCTATCTTTGCAAAGCCAGTTCAAAGATAAGCAACAGATAGTACAGAAGAACAGGCTGAGGAGGCATTTTCTATTAGGTCAGAAACAGCACTTGAGGTGATTCTGAGGATAAGCTACTAAGGAGAGAAGTAGAAAAATGACCCAGCTAACTCTTAGCAGGGTTTTAGAAAGTAGCTCTTTGGCCAAGAGCAGAGAATGGAACCATTTGGTGATTCCTCTTCAAATTACATATATGCATGCACGGGGTGTGTGTGTGTGTGTATGTGTATGTGTGTGTGTGTGTGTGTGTGTGTGTGTGTGTGTGTTTGTATCTATATATCACCCATATTGTTCATTGAGAAGGAAGGCTTGGATAGGAAAATATTTGTGTGGGCTGCTTAATTTAGAGCATTTATTTACAAGATTCTATTAAGTCCTTAACATTCTTATTCTAATATGAAGAAGCGAATTTTTGGTCTTTAGAAATGTATCATTGAAAGGTATTTGGCTGTGTGTGTGTGTGTGTGTGTGTGTGTGTGTGTGTGTGTAGGATTGAACTGGGAAAGGTCCAGGATAAGAGTGAGAGACAGAGAGAGAGAGAGAGAGCAAGAGAGCATGTGCTCCTAAATTGCTGTCTCTTCCAAAGTGTGATTTATGCCTGGGGTCTCAGATTCTAAGGAGGGAGCTATCAATGCTTTTTTATAACTTTCAAGGGCAGAGAGAAAGTGAGTGACAGGGTCACCTGCCATCTCACCAGCATAACCTATCGTACAACCAGCATTATTCAAAGTGGGAGATGCTCTGGGAATGAACAATTTCTTCTCTTTTACTGCTTATGGGACTTTGAATACTATAAAAAATGACTACTTTGAATAGTACTTTTGAATATTATCTCTCTTCCCATTTCTTCTTAAGCATGTTTCTCTGGGATGAGAAATACTTTCAATCTGAAAATGTGATTTAATGTCATTTTCCTTCGAGGCCTTTGAATTTGCAATTAATTTGGCTCTTACCTTTCTTACTGTTTTCTGAAAAGGATATGGGGAGATTTCATAATTTTGATAAATAATCTGAGAGACATTCCCCTCATTTTATAGTCTGGTTTTAAAAATCCAATTAATATTTTTTGGTTTTTATTTTTGGGAAGATTTATTTTTCTTTTGAATTTTTTTCCAATGTCCTATAGCTAATTCCTCTATAAGAATCAACGTACTGCATTTCTATGATGAATATAGATTTAAAGATCAGCTATTCAATGCTGCTAATAATGCAGTATGATTTTTAAAAAAAAAACCAGCCCTATATGGCTATGCTAGTGATAGTGAGTTTAATGTAGTGGCATAATTAGATCTGAATTACATTAATGTGGCTCTCCAAAAGTAAAAAAGGTGGCAAAGGTTCCCTTAAAGAGGTAGAGAATAATTACTTCTGGAAAATATGAGTAAGGAGCAGGTAATATATGGTGATTTGTAGAAGGAGTTATTTTATACTAAAATGCAGTATAGGAGTTAATACCAAGATTGGAGAGGAGAAAGGTTCCAGTAAATTCACAGATTGGAATGGCAAATTCCCTAAGGGTAGTAGAGTATCTCAGTGAATCCGAAGACAATGAGAATTTGATATTTACATACTTCGCTGGGAACTTCCAACAAAATGTAGGGTCTTTCCCCAATGAGTAGGTCTAGATTAGAGGAATAAGCAATGATCTTTAAAAATTATCAGATGCCAAACATGAATAATGCAAAAAGAGGCAAGAAGAAATACCATAAGAAGCCTCCAACTATATGCGATCTGGGCTTGTTTTTTTCTTCTTGTTTTTAAATACCATTGGTTGTCTACACATTTGTACGTATGAGCTCTGACAGATCAGGTGTTAAAAGCAAACCTCCTAAATCAATTTAATATTCTCTTTCATTGGATCCTTATTGAGTGAGAATAGCTTGTGTATTCCTACTGGTGGGTTTGAAAATTTACGCTAGAGGCTGAGTATGCTTTGTGGATGGTCTTTATTTTTGGACTGCCATC
Source organism: Trichosurus vulpecula (assembly GCF_011100635.1). Classification (NCBI taxonomy): domain Eukaryota; kingdom Metazoa; phylum Chordata; class Mammalia; order Diprotodontia; family Phalangeridae; genus Trichosurus; species Trichosurus vulpecula. The sequence goes on from NC_050578.1 coordinate 76,779,103, forward strand.
TTATCCCTCCTCTGACACAGATCCTCAGAGCTTTCCATACCTAACCTAGTTTTTAAAGTTAGATTTCTCCAGCAGGATAGTAATTGAAATTGCAATCTGATGTTTAATGATGCAGATCTTTTAATTAACTTCATTATGCTACTTGTATCCTGAGGCTTCTTAGATGTACCAGTTTAAAACAGGCAAAAAAAACCAAACACTAACATTAATCTTTCAGACATCCAGTCTAAGAAATGATAAATACAAAAATTTCAGGGAAGCATGAGAAGATTTATATGAATGGGCATAACGTCAAGTAGGTAGAATCAAGAAAACAATATACACAATGACTATAACAAAGAAAGTGCAAATTACAAAAATTCAGATATCCTGAAGATGTCAAAGACAGAGGAAAAAGACTGATAGTCACAAAAACACTTAGGCGATTAAAAAAATATGTATACCTTTGAGCATTTTCACTGGTTGAACCCCATGCCTGGAATTTTCTCCTTCCTCCTCTCTGCCTCCTGGCTTCCTTCAAGTCTCAGCTAGAATCCCACTTTCTGCAAGAAGCCTTTCACTTAATGTTAATACTGTCCTTCTGTTATCATCTCCATCTTCTCCTATCTATATCTTGTTCGTACATAGTTGCTTGCATGTTTTATTACCCATAGGACTGTAAGCTCCTTGGGTGAAGGGACTTTTTTCTTTTTGTCCCTAGTGCTTAGTCCAGCGCCTCACACATAGTAGGTGTTTAGTAAATTCCTGTGGACTAACTGCAATGATCAATCATGACTCCAGAAATTTGATGATGATAAATAATGGTTTCCACCTCTTGGCTTGAAGGTAATGGACTAGAGGGAGAGAATGAGTCAGCTAGGTGGTGCGGTAGATATGGTTCCAGACTAAAGATGAGCTCAATTTAAATCTAATTTCAGACACTTACTAGCTAAGGGACCCTAGGCAAGTTACTTGAACTCTGCCTGCCTCAGAGGATAATACAAACAGCCCCTACCTTTCATGGCAGTAAGGATAAAATGATATATATTTTTTAAGTACCATGTAAATACTAGCTACTATATTTTCAGACACAGCCAATGTGTGAATTTGTTTTTGTTTGACCATATTTATCTGTTACTAGGGAGGACGTCTGTTGGGTTGCTGGGTAGTGATAATGGTGGTGAAAAGAAAGAATAGAATGTCAATAGAATATTTGAAAATCCACCTAAGAGAACAGACATTCAGAAAAGGTGAGAGAAAGCAGGGCCGTTTTGTTATTATCATGTTATACTTAACAAACAAAAAACTCAGATAAATGCTCTTATAACTTAATATATACTCCTCCCTTTCTGTTCTTTGTATTTTGAAATGTTCAGGTTTGTTGATGTCTGTCTAGATCATAGTAAATTTTTTTTTAAAGAAACGAGGGTTATGCAAAATAAGATATTAAGAATTTTTAAATGAAGATTCGGCCTAATAAATTTATTATTTTATATTATCTATTATATAGATCTATTACATAGATCTATGACCTATTATTTTATATGATCATTTTAGTCTACTGCGTTTGTTCTTTACTACTGAGAAAAAATTTTAAATGCTTATTTTTGAAAGTGTCAAACAGCTTGGGCCAGAACTTTTCCTTGGTGATTACTCAGAATCTAGAGAAGGAAAAATAAAATTTTCATAATGGCCCATAATGGCACCTCTTGCATGCTATCAAAACGTCAAGGAGCCTGAGACCTGGAAGGATTTTTGTAGGTCAAGGAGTCTAGCCCTTGACTCCAGACAAGACGACCCTGAAATCATCTTTTTTTCCCTCGCTTCTCATTCTCCACCTCACCTCTTGTGGATCCCGAGAGACTCTCAGAGAAAGGGCTGAGCCTTCACCACGGAGGAAAGATTAGCTAGCACATGCCTCGCCCTAAGTACTGCAGCCGGAAAGACAGCTTTGAGATGAAATTAATCCTGGTAAAGGCAGCAAGAAGAATCTTGGAATGCTGCTCTTGGCAGACTAGCAGGTAATATGATAACATACTTCCTGTTGGAGTGCATTGCAGAAAAGACGAATACAAACTGGTTAAGGGAATAATGGCTGTTTGAAATATGGAACACAACTGTGGAATTTGGATATAAACCAAGAATAGAAGTGGCAAGAGGATTTTAATTAAGTAGCATGGAAATAAGGAAGGAAACAAACATTTATTAAGCACCTACTATATGGGAGGCACTCTGCTAAGTGATTTACAGACATTATGTCATTTGATCCTTAAAATCTGGCAGGTAGGTGTTATTATTATCCTCATTTTTTACAAATGGTGAAACTGAGGCAGGCAGAGGTTAAATGTCTTGCCTAGGGTCAGAGAGCTAGTAAGTGCCAGAGGCCAGATTTGAACTCAGGTCTTTCTGACTCTAGACCTGGTGCTCTCTCTATCCATTACGTCACCTAGCTGGCTCCCTGTGGCAGCACACGCCTGTTGTTGTTTGTCCTTCGTTCTCAAAGAGGACCATGACATCAGGGAGGTGATGCCATGACTTGCAAGTGAATTGGATTTAAGTGCAGGAGGGCTTTGCAAAGTCACCAGCCTCATTTTCTCCTGTGGAGCCATCCTGGTCCAGTGGCAAATCCCAGTTACAGGGGGAGACTGAAGCTAGAGGATGTCTGGAGTGGGGCAAAGTCAACGTCTACATTTAATTCAATATTAGTATGGCGAGCCACCAGGGTGCCTTAAGAGGGATGAGCCAGCCCAAATCATTAATGGAGCAAATCAAAGCTGCCATGTTGATCTGAGCAGTACCAGGCTTCTGCATTTCCCTCCTGGTTCAGATATGGACAAATTCCTTAACTTCTCAATGCCTCAAGCAACAATTTGAAACTCAGCTGACCTGCACCAAATTTCCATACCAACACTATCACAAGTTCAGACCGAAAGCCAAACAAAATCAGAGCTGGACCACATGGGCTGGCTCTGTTCTACAACACCAGAACACTACACAGGCAAATAAATTCCCTTCGGAAAAAAAAAGTAAATTCTCTTTGGAAATTTCTACTTAAAACATTATTTCTTTCCTTTAGGAAAAATCTCAAATATTCAGGGCTCATCTAGCTGTCTGTTATGCCTCCCTTCCAAGAATGGAGGTAGCTAGGTGGCGCCATAGTGCACAGAGTGCTGGGCCTAGAGTCAGGAAGACCTGAGCTCAAATATGACCTCCGATACTGGCTGTGTGATCTTGGGCAAGGCATTTAACCAGTTTACCTTAATTCACCGGAGACCTTAATCCACCGGAGAAGGAAATGGCAAACAATTCCAGTATTTTGCCAAGAAAACCCCAAGGACAGTATAGGCATGCTATGGTCCATACAATCACGAAGAGTTGCACGTGACTAAATGACTAAACAACAACAAAGACCCTGGGAAAGTCACTTAACCTTGATTGCCTCAGTCTCCCCAACTGTAAAATGGGGTTCAGTTGTGAGAATTAAATGAGGTAATATTCTAAAGAGCTTAGTACAGTGTCCTGTATATAGTAGGTGCTTAATAAATGCTTATCGTTTTCTTCCTTCTGTTAAAGGATAGCAATTTGGTAATTTGATAGCAAATTCCTCGAAAAACAAAACAACAATCTGCAAACAATATTAACAGATGCTTATTCTCTTCCCTTTTCTCATCAAAGGATCTTTAATAGTTAATTCTTTGAAAAACAAGGCCACATCCTCCAAACTCCATTATTCTAGGATTCTAGAAATTCTGCCTCTGGGGTAATTTTCCATTTCTAATTTTCCCATTCCAGTGTCTCATTTTATGGACTAGCTTATGAAGGGTTTCTTCTCACCCGATTTCCTTCAGTGTGATTTGATACTCTTGGCATAAAGTCAGTGAGTATGTAAGGCTTTCTTAGGCTAGACTGGAGAATAGGAACCTGCTCTGCCATCAGGACTCTGACCTCAAGGAAGGGAAAAAGCATTTATTAAGTGCCTACTTTGTCAGGCATTGTGCTAAGCTAATTACAAGTATTATGTCCAGGTTGATCCCCTAAAAACAAATTTTCTTCTAATGGTATCCTACTCAAAACCTAATGTGTAATTACTCATAGAAGAAGCATATTAAAAAGGCAAAAAGGAAAAGTACACATTTGTTTAAACAAGTTCAGGCGACACACTGGCTATTGTGTATAATACTGGCAAAATTCATGGATCCCATCTCATTTGGTTATAGAAGAAAAGTGAGAGAGAAAGACGGGGTGGGGGGGGGGAGGAGAGAGAGAGAGACAGAAAGACAGACAGACAGACAGACAAAGACAGGGGAGAGGGAGGGAGGAAATAAGGGAGATGGAGGAAGAGGGAGAGAGACAGAGACAGAGACAGAGAAGTGAGAATACCAACAGCTGCCCCGCAAGGAAAGGAGGCTGCAGAAAGAAATGTGCATACCTGGGTCCAGCCGCGCAGGAAGGAGCCTTTCCCAGAAGGCTGTAGTCAGTGTTTCCCCTAAGAAGCATATCCTAGAACACAGAAGAATCCCAGCATCACTGACCACCCAGAGGTTCCTTCACAGAGCAAGGTCGTTCCTTAGGAAGAGCCTGTACTAATATCCTGACTGCCAAACCACTGAGCTGAGTTAGTTGTGAAGTTCAGCTCAAATTTTAACCAGGATCTTTTGTTTTTTGATGCCTTTATGCTCTAAGATAATCTAAATGTCTGAAGAAGTAGAAGGGAAAGATGGGAGACAGGTGGGAGAGGCAGGTAACACAGATGTATTTTAAAATAAGCAAAACCTCTCAAATGAAGTAAGTTGGATCCAGTTTAGCAAAGTTAGGAGGGTTTTGGCCTGATCATCAGAGTGAAGGAAATTTCTTTTGGGGGATTCCCCATCCATTATCATTGCCCTTCAGTAACATGGTAAGAGACTTTAGACACCATTAAGCCCAACCCCTCCCCACCCCAATCTTTTTTTTACAAATAAGGAAACTGAGACACAGATTGGTTAAGTGGTTCGTCTAAGGTCACACAGCTAGTGAGTATCTGAGGTAAGATTCGAACTCAGTCCTTCCTGCCTCCAGGTCCAGTGCCTTTTCCACTGTACCACACTGCAGAGCTTGTTCATCAGGTGTATTTAGATGTCAGTATTTTGAAAACAGCGTGATTCGGTGCTTGGAATCAGGCTTGATTATAAGGATGTAAGGAAATATCATCCTTGTCTTTGACTTTGCTGAGATGAAAGTCATATAATGATTCCTCCTTTTCCCACCTCAAAACTTCTTTATTTACACATTACTGCACTTTCCTCATTAACTTTGGCCAAACTTCTGAAAAGTGGCTGAATCTTCAAAAGCTGAGAAAATTCTACTTAATTACTAATACTTACACTCAGGGAGGTACAGATTCATGGGGCTTAAAATTAAATTAGCATCCAGAAATGTGGACCACCCACTCCCTAATTTTAATTGACAGGCGGCTTCTGTGAGGTCTTATAACACACTCTTTATAACACAAGGGGCAGCTTGGCAGCACAGTGGATAAGGTATAGGGCCTAGAGTCAGGAAGACGTGAGTTCAAAACCAGCCATAGATGCTCCCTAGCTACGTGACCCCGGGCAAGTCACTTAACTTCCGTTTGCCTCAGTTTCCTCATCTGTAAAATAAGCTGGAGAAGGCAATGGAAAACCACTCCAGTATCTTTGCCAAGAAAACCCCAAATGGGGACATGAAGAGTTGGACATGACTGAAAAATGACAAAACAAAAATGACAATTTTAATGGTAATATGTGTCCCTTAGACTCTTCATAAAAACTTTAATGAAATGATGTCAAAGAAGCCCCTGGCCTAGCGGATTAGACTTATAATCAATGTACTGTGAATAAATAAGATAGTCATGTTGAAGAACACATTCTGCTTTTAAATATATTAGCCATGAGCAGAGGATCTGATAAAAGTGAATTTGAGGCTGGATCTCTCATGGTTTGGAGAATTCATAGAAGGGAGTATAGGTATCATATAAGTTCTTAAATATCCAGATACAATTACTGGTATGGGAATTGAGCTCTTTTTGGAAGAGAGAGTTGAATCAAAGTAGAATCTTTCATTAAAAATGACTTTTTTTCTGGCTATATATTCATGAAGTCATAATTTAAATGATATTGCCTTACTGAAGAGAGGCCAAAATATTGCTATCTTTGGCATCTGTGCCCGTGTTGTCCCTATGATGTCTATTCCTGGGTCTCTGGTTGAAGTTAGGAGGAATTTGGAGTCGTAAGATCTAAGTGTAACTCCTCTCTCTCTGCATACATCTGGGTTTCAACTTCCTCAATTATAAGATGATGGTGTTGGGTTGGATGACTTATAAGGTACCTTTCAGCTCTAAATCTATGATCTTTGTAAAAATAAATTTTATTTTTCTGTATGAAAAGTAAATGGGGGAGCAAAGTGAGAGAGGAAAGTGAGTTCACTAGCAGTTTATTCAACACAATCACTACACTTTCCCATGGGCATAGAGAGAGGTAGGGTTGTACATACCTGACATTTCTCATCTGAGATGGGGGATGACCTGGACCTTGAATGGAAAGGGACAGTCAGAACATCTGACCTGTCTAGCAGATCTTCGGCTGACTTGGACTTTCCTGCCCCCCTGGTTGTGGTTGCCAAGGCCAATCTCTTCTCATGGGCCCAGGTCACTTTCTGTGGATGACTGGGCTGGCTGCTGGCCTCTCCAAGCCAATCTGTCCTCGCTGGCTCCCTCTTGGGATGCCAGTGCCTTTCAGCATGGAGGAGGCTGCTGGCGAAGGAGCTACTTCGATCTCGTGGCACGCCTCGTGTCTCTAGGCTGCTTCTGTCCACATTTCTCATAAACTCTGTGGGCAGGGTGGCAGACCCTCTTCTGGGGAATGGGCTTTGCTCCTGTAAGGAATTCATACTTGGGGCTGTGGCGAGGCTGTGGCTCTCCCTTCCATGACTGGCCAAAGGGGATGGCCTCTTTCCGGTTTTGCGTTGAATGTAGTCAGCCAGGGCAGTCTGCTGTAACTGCTTCAATTCAGGCCTGGAGAGGTTAAGGGTGGAGCAAGCTTTCCCCTCCCTCTCGAAGATACGGCGCCTGTCTGCCACAGTGTTCTCTGGGAAGCCAAAGGGCAAGTCCTTCCTCTGTGGATAGCAGGCCAGTGGCTCTCCTGCCCCAGATACCCCCACTTCATTCATCTTCTCAGGCTCTGAATAGGAACGCTTCTTTTGTTCAGCAGTCAGTCGCTTCCGTCCTCCAACCCGGGCCACCAGGGCTGTGGAGTCTTCCCTGGGTGGGCTCCCCTCAGCTGGAGTGATGCTATGGCGCTCCTTGGGGATATGAGGTGAAGCAGGCATTGCTGTTATTTCTGGGCTCCTCAGCCCCAAGTGGGCAGAGGCTGGCCTCTGCCTTGCCCCCCGCCTTGACTGGGATGCTACAGGGGTACTCAGATCAAGATCCCGGCGTCGGAATGATGTGGCTCCCAGGACGCGTGACTGAGCATCCTTGATACTGTTCCGATAGGCCTGGTTTAAGGGGACCTCCAGAAGTGGTGATTCAGGACTATGAGGTCTATCTTCTCTCCACAGGGTTTCCTCCTCTGCCTTGTTGGAAAGCTGGAAGGTGCTCTGGCTGCGCTGGAGGACAGAAGCACTTCTCAGTGGCTTGGCCTCTGGGTATGCGGGTCCATAGCCACCATTTCCAACCCTCCTCAGTTGATGCTCAGCTAGATGCCAGGAAACCCCTTCAGGTTTTTTCTTACTCTCTTTGACCAGGTTCTCCCTGAGGCTTAGAGAACCAGTGGATGGACCTGGTTCCAGGAAACTTATTTCACTCTGGGTATCTTCAAGGCTGATCATGGAGCTTCTACTACTGGGTGTCTGTTCCAGCTTATTGGCCCTGTACATGTAGCTGCTCACGCTCGAGGGTCTCCGGGTCCCTTGTTCACGTTGCTCAAATTTACTGACCTTCTCCAACACAGAGCAGTGGGGTTTCCCATAATGGGAGGTCGGGAGGGCATTGCCTGAACTACGCCGCCTCTGGTTGGAAGCCTGCCCGTGGGTCTCATTCCTTGGTTCGGAATTATGGAAAGGTGGCCCTGTGGTTCCTCCCTCAGATCTTTCATGGGAAGCTTGCCCGTCTGAATGGTCCCATCCTTCAAGAGCTGCCTTTTTGGGCTCTTGCTCTATTTTACTCCTGTTGATCAGACAGGCTGGTCGACTGTCAGGGTTTCCCTCCAGAGGTCCCATTTGTATCTCCAGACTGTCTCGCCTTCTGGTGCTTTCAGAAAGAGTCTGGAGAGATAAAAGATTTGAACTTGTTTGACTAGTAGTGCGCCATGAGTCTTCAGCGAGGTCTTCTCTTTCTGGTCTTGGTTGTGGGCGGGCATTTTGAGACTCCTGGAATTCAGCCCTCCTGGGCTCAGAGGGTCTGGAAAGTGGCTTGCCTTCATTGACTTCCTGAGCCTGGATCTGCAGGGCCTGTGGGATGTGATGACTGGAGTTCTGCATGTTGTCACGTGTGCTTTCTCTCCCATTGGGGAGCATACGGTTGCCTTCCAAAATCCTTGGCTCATCTTTCCTCAGGGAGTTGCCCCTGAGGTTCTCAGGTTCTGATATGAAATGCGGTTTATATGGGGAAAACTTGCCTGTGGTTTCTGGCTTCTCCACCAGGGAGGGCGAGATATACTCTGGGGCCTGGTAGAAGATGGTGGCAGAATTCCTGGGGCCATTCTGATTGCCATTCTCAAGAGTCGCCATGTTCTCACAAGTGCTCATTGAGGAAGTATAACCATGTTCCTTGGCAAGTGCTGGGTATAGCGTCCCATTGCTGTTCACAGAAGGCTGGGGCATCTGGGCAAAGTGTGGTTCAGGTGAAGGTACAGGGTAGATGCTGGTAGGTAGCAGTGGCTGGCCTGCTTGAGTTGCTTTGATATAGTTTTGTTTGGGCTTCACTGGGGGACTATTCTCTGGACTCTTCTCCAGGAGAGTATGTAAATGTTCTTCTGGAAATGAAGTCTTTAGGGATCCAGGGAAGCTTGATTGGGGCCGGCCATACCTGTTGTGCTCAAAGCTAGACCAGGAGCTGGGCCTCTCATAATGCCTGAGAACTGCAAAGCTACCGCTCCGAGTTGGGGGCATGGGGGCACCCACTTTGTGGGGTAGGTTGTTGGAGTTTGTCTCATGGGAACTGTAGTATTGTTGGTTCCAAGACAGCAGTGGCATCCTACCACCTCTGGGATGACCAGGCCACCTGTCATAGTCCTGCCCATGCACTGATTCCTGGGATTCTCCACTAGGGACAAGCAATGCCGAAGAGTTCACCTCATACTCTGCTGAGATGCCTCGCCTGTTATCATAGACCGTCTTGACATAGCGGATGTCAGCCTGTCTCATCCCTTCCAATAGGCTGCCTTGGGCAGGTGTTGTGGCCACCGTGTCAGAACAGTCCTGGGCAGAGAGGCTGGTGGGGGGATACTCGAGGATGCTGGAGCTGGTGGAGAAGGAACTATAAGCAGAGTCTCTCTTGTTATGGAGGTGGGTAAGCTGGTCGATGCTACTGGTGGACTTGGCAGGGGAGAGGAGGTGGCATGGGGGGTAGCTCCCACTGTGGTCCAAACTCTCCATGCTTCCCTGGGAGCTGTACTGATCAGGGCTCCTTCTTGGATAAGTGTGGCTATAGTTAGAGACATCGCTTGTAGAAGAGCTGGAAGGGAAAAGAGAGGAAAGCAATTAGTAACACAGGAGATTTATGATTTAGCAGACTCAGAAGCCAACTCTCAAAGAGACTCTTTGGAGCAGGTAGGTGGCACAGTAGATAGAGCATTGGCCCTGGAGTCAGGAAGACCTGAGTTCAAATCTGGCCTCAGACATTTACTAGCAAGCCACTTTCCAGACCCTCTGAGCCCAGGAGGGCTGAATTCCAGCTAGTAAATATCCCTGGGCAAGTCACTTAAGCCCAATTGCCTCAAAAAAAACAAACAAACCCAACAACAATACCAGACAAAACAAAGATACTCTTTAATGTATATTTTTTGAATTGACTAGCCCATAGAAATCTTTCCTTATTGAGATAAGTGGTACAGGAAGTGGTAAAGGTACAGAAAAGAGTCAAAGGTACCTGGATGACCCCTGTCTCATCTTCTGTGAGTTATTTGCACTTAATCAAACTTTACTTAAAAAGGACTCATAACTCATACTGAGTGAAGTGAGCAGAACCAGGAGAACACTGTACACAGTAACAGCAACATTGTAGAAAGCCCAACTTTGATTGACTTCCCTCTTCTCAGCAATGCAAGGATCTAAAACAATTCCAAAAGATTCATGATGGAAAATGCCAACCACATCCAGAGAAAGAAACTATATGGAATCTGAATGTAGATCAAAGCATACTATGCTCTCCCTCTCTTTTTAAAAAATTTTTTTTTCTCGTAGTTTTTCCCTTTTGTTGATTCTTCTTTCACAACATGACTAGTGTAGAATGTAAGCTTCTTTAGGGAAGGGACTATTTTGGTTTTGTCCATTGCCTAGTGAAATACCAGGCATACAGTAGGTGTTTAATAAATGCTTGCTAAATTATTGAATCTTTGCATTGGGTCTTCACTTTGAAGCCCCTGGAAAGCACTTATATACTCATGACATACACAGTGTGGCATCAACTCTCATTTAAAGCGTTTTGGACATAGTTGTTTGCATATTGTCTCCTCTATCAGACTGTGAGTTCCTTGAGAGTAAGTACTGTTTTTTCTTTCCTTTTTTTATAGCCCCAGAACTTAACACAGTTCCTGAAACATAGTAGGTGCTTAATAAATGTTTATTGACTAACTGACCTGACAGAGGGAGTATTAAAGGATAATTTCAGTGAAATCCCAAGCATAACATAGCTTGAAGGCACTCAGCTTTCCAGTCTGAAGGTGTATTCTTCTCCCTATTGTCTTTAACATCCTGTCCTCCAACCCCCACTGCACCTTCCTCACCCCTTCCCCTTTCCAAAATCCCGGAGCCAGGGCTAGGGCTTGGCAAAGAAAGGATGATGAGCCTCCATTGACATGGCAGCTAGACCACTAGATGCCACTGGTGTGCCTTGGAAATGTGCCTGGCAAACACATACAGCTGAACCAGTCCTGGTGGCTGGGTTCCAAGCAGGCTAGGATGTGGCCACCTGCCAGAATTGCCGTTGCTATCATAGAAAGCCTTCGGCATGAAATGAATGGATTACAGGATGATTTGTGTGGGGTGATGGAAGAGAACATAGATTTCTACTGTAGCTTTTGAGGTAATGTGAGCCTTTCTTTCTCTAACCCCATCCCTCATGGTGCTTTTGAGCTGACAAGTTGTATCAAGAAAAGCTGTTCTAGAAATGGATAGGCAGCTCGAATGAGAAGGGGCAGAGGTGATGGGGAAAGTGGGGACAGGCACTCTTGTCAAATCATCTCCAGATTTTGGGGAAAAAGGAAAATGTGAAAAATTCCCCTCATGTAGAGCTGTGCCTTTCCTTTCCTTCTAACCAATCTGTAAAGGAAAAAAGTTGCACCAGGTCAGTTCTTAACTCGGGGTTCACAGATCCCCCCAGGAGTCCATGGATAGACTTCAGGAGATCCATGAGTGCGGATAGTAGAAAAATGACAAACTTATTTTGACTAGCCTCTAACTGCAATTTAGCATTTCCTTCAATAATTCAAAAATATTATTCTGGGAAGGGGTCCCTAATTTTTACCAGACTGCTAAAGAGGTCAATCACTAGATGAACTAGATTCAATTACTAGGATGAACTAGATTCAAGTCCAGTCTCTGATACATAGAAATCACTTAACCTCTCACTGCCCCAGGAATCTCCTAAAGACTGTAAGATATAGAACAGAATTATTCACATCTGTGGTGGCAGACAAGTTCCTTCAGGGACAATGGGGAAGGTGATGGATAGGAGGAGGAAATAGGGATGGCAAGGAGGGAACATTGTAAATTCTATTTTCCTGCTAACCAAAGGATACCCTGATAGACTGAATTCTCTCAACTGATTGAACAGTTTTTGGTCTTGGCTCCCATTTGAGACAAACAGGGAGGTGTGGGTGTATATTCAGTGCTCAACAAATACATTAGCTGAGGTATACCCCTAGCTTATGGCAGTTTTATGATTCTCATTTATCTGGGTAGCTTACGTGTCTGTTTACATTCCCTTTGTTCACAAACAAAAACCAAAAAATATTCCCTTTGAACTCCCATCTCTGGAATTTTAGGAAAGACCCCCTCCAGCCTTTGAGTCAGGCCCCCTGGACAATCAGACAACTAACTGATTCTAGAGTTCTCTCAGGTGACAAGTTTGTAGGTCAGAAGGAGTTCTGAGTCAGCTCTCTCTAATGATTTTGGGAGCTGGAGCTTGGTCCTCTCCTAAGTGACAAACAGATTAAAAAAATATTTTATGAAGAGGAGAGAGGAACAAAGAATGTTAGGGGGTAGGGAGTAGGAAGCTAAATCATCTTTAAACAAAATCACAGACAAACAAAAACCTCAAAGATAGCAACTGTTAACCTTTGGAAATCTCCCGCTGGACCCCATCACCCATGGAGGACTGTCAGAAATCATCATGATTTTACTTACAGACACTCATCAAAATGACTGTACTCCAAATGGGCAAGGCTTCCCTGCTGGCTTGGCCCTTTATTTTATGTGGGAATTTGGATTTATTTCTCTTTGGGAGGTGGCCAGTTGCAGAAGCAACAGAGATAAGGAATGTTGGCTTGCATTAAGCGTATCTTAGCAAGGAGGTTGGCATGGTTCTTGGATCACCCCTTTTCATGCCTTGCTCCCCCCTCTCCCAGAAGAACATGTGTTCAGTCCATCTTCTGCAGCTTCAGTTTTAAACTTGCTGGAAACTGGAATTGTCTTCTTATTGTATTTTTTTAAAATATTGCCATTAATATGACTAACGTGAAAATATGTTTAATATGAATGTATATGTATAGCCAATACCTAATTGCATACCATCTTGGGGGGAAAATTTAGAACTCAAAATCTTATGGAAGTGAATGATGAAAACTAAAAATAAATAAATTTTAAAAAATAAATAAAATATTGCCATTTAAAAAATCTACTAAAGTTCCTTTAAATTCAACAAATACTTAGAGACCTGTTCCATGCAAGGCCTGGTGCCAGGTTCTGGAAAGAGCTAGATGATGGTTTGGTAGAGAATGAAGTGGTAGCCATGTCAGGAGAAAGGTTTTCTACTCCAACATGGACTCCTGACTTGCTATGTGACAAACCTGGATAAAAGGCTTTTTTGTTAATTCAGTGGGAAAACATTTTTTATGCAAGTACAAATCAGGGAACAATTCAAGGTTTGTCTCTCTGGCTTTAGAGTCCTTTGTTAATAGCTTTGGGAAACTCATTTAATCGAAGAGGAAGAATCGTTCAGTGGTTAGAATGCTGGACCTGGAGTAAGGAAGACCTCTGTTCAAATCCCATCTCAGATACTTACTGGGTTTGTAACCATGGGCAAGATACTTAGTTTTTCTAAGCTTCATTCTCTGTTGTTTTTGTTCACCTTAGCTCTGTAAGATGACTTCCAGATGTAAATCTATGAGCCAATGTCTCTTCCTTCGCTTTTCCTAATTATTCAATAGTCTCGCTAGTAGCATCTGGCACATAGTAGGTGCTTAAATATTTGCTGCCTGACATAAAAAAAGAAAACCTAGCGTAGGATCCTGACTTATATTAGTAGGCCAACTACAAAGTAGGCAATGACTTGAAAAGTAGGGACATGAGAAAGGGAGAGAAGAAAAAACAAGAAATAGATGAAGGAGGATGTCTGTGCAGAGGGGAAAAAAGCAAAGATTAAAAAAAACATTCTAATAAAAAATGAGTGTACTTTTTACTCTAGCAGGCAAAGCATCTGTAATTTTCTCTTGGAAATAAAGAAGAAAGATGTCTTTACTATAAGCCAAAATTTGGTAGCACTCCCCTCAGCAAAAAGGCTTTGGCAGGGAGGAAAGTTCCTGTTTGTTTTTCTTTCTAGTATAGTTGTTCTTTCTAGAATAGTTTTAAAATGGTTTAATAGAGAAACAGCCAATCTGAAAATGTATAGATTCTGCAAATGAGCAGGCAGAGACTGGAATGATTCTGGATTCCCTGCCTCCTACTCTAGGGAGAGGTTTAACATCAATTTCTGCTCATGTATTAAGTTTTGGGGAGGGAGGGATTGGAGGAAGGAAAGTGACAAGAAGGATGATTTAATCCTCAGGGTTCATAAAGAAAGTATAATCTTAATTTTTTTAATTTTATTTTTTCCCAATACATGTAAAGCCAATTTCTAACATTCATTTAAAAAAATTTTTTTGGAGTTCCAAATTTTTTCCCTTCCTCCCTGAGACTCTAAGCAATTTGGACATATGTGGTCAATCATATAATACGTATTTCCATATTAATCATGTTGTAAAAGAAGAAATAGATCATGAGGAAAAAAAAGAAGAAAAAATGGAAGTAGTATGCTTAGATCTGCATTCAAATGCCATCAGTTCTTCCTCTGGGTGTGGATAGCATTGAGGAAGTATAATCTTATGGAAGACAGAAAAGGCCACAGGCTGGGAATGATGGAGAAAGGGAGACTAGGAGAGAAGACTAGAAAGGAAGTTTCCTTTCTGAAAACATCAATCTTAAGAACTGGGAACATCATGGGGAGAGAAATCAACCCTGTTGTCATTCTTTGTGTCTACTCAAGTCACAGCTGAGGTGCCCGCTACATACCTGGAATGATAATTTTGGTGCCAAGGAGTACCAATCGTGCCCTGAGATATTTGCATCATGCTGGCATCAGTCTGGTCCTTTCCAGATGTGGCTGAATGCCAGGAATGTGGTCGGCTCACAGATTCACTGCACCTGGAGAGAAAGATGGAAATGGCACCCTTCAATGTAGCAACATCTATAACACAGACTCTTCATGAAGGCTAACACATGAATTTCGAAGTTGAAGCTGGCATATTTTCGTGTGTCTCAAAGCAACAAGTATATACTTATAAAGGCTCTAGAGAATATTTCTACCAGTCATTCTCTTATTGCTCCTGCTCATAAGATCTTCGAATGGCCAAGCTGCCCTAAAGTTGTCGTTGCTATCATCATTAATCATTATATCTCACTTGGCTTCAATTGTTTCAAGGACAAAATATGTGAGATAACATTTGCTTCTTCTCAATCTCCTGGCCAGTCCTAGGAAGATGAATTATTGTCTACAGAGAGGTTGAGTCCCTCCTTTCTGCTGGATAAATAAAAATGTTATCATCATTTGAAATTACTGGCAAGAATCAGGCAAGGGTAAGCAGCTAGTTGAGCACCAGGCTTCTTTTCTCCTTGGGCTAATGAGAATAGATCTCATTCTGGTCCTCTGGTTTGCAAAACTGCCCTTTAACTGATTTTAACTTTGGACCATCTAAAATTAAAGAAAAAAAACCACTAACAAAACAACAAAGGGAGAAAATAGGCATGGCTGTAGCTGTAGACTGAAATGCAGAAGAATGAGTATGGTGAATGATGCTATGCCAGGCTGTTCATCTCTCTGAAACTCTGCCATCTGGACATCTTGGATGTGGAACTCTGGCAGTTTTCTTGGTCTACCCCCTGGACACTGGATGCCTCTGTGAATCTTTTGCTAATGACACTTATGTTGTGCCTGTTTGTGTCTCCCAAAGATAAGATTTTCTGCTTTTATATTTTTTTTTAACTTGTACCTCCACATTCCCTTTGGTAGAGTGACCTTGCTCTCATGTTTAGACCACCAGCCTTAAATGAAATCCAACTGGCCTCTTAATAATAAGCTGGTATTTTAATCGTGCTTTATGATTTATAGAACTTTTCTTACATAAAGTGCTTCTTTATGATTTAGACAACTGTATTAAGAAATAGAAAACAAAAATAGATGTGACAAACATGAAAAAGGGAGATCCTCAGAGAAAAGACATGCACTCGAAATAAAGATGCGGAACTATCATATTTCCCAGGATTTAAATAACATGTGAGTAACATTAAGGACTCTGAAGTTGATTGATGGGAAATCTTTAGTACCTGGAAGTGTTTTGTGACTATAAGACAATTATATATTGCCTAGTTGTAATCAAACTAATAGAAATGTCAGTTTTGGTTTCTTATTATAAGATAAAGGTGAGTCATGTGACAGAAGATACCTTGGTTTGGATTGGTAGGTAGCTCAGATGAGGAAAAAAAAACCAAGTAGATTTCTGAATGGGTCTGACAAAGAGTGTGACTAAATTAACTTTGAGGAAAGTGAGGTTGGGAGGGGGAGGTGCTATGCCCACCAGACTGTGTACCCATTCTCATTTGCTCTTCACAACTATACCATAAGGTAGCTAGAGGCAGGATAATTATTTCTATTTTACAAATGGCTAAGCTGAGACTCAGGGCAACTCAATAACTTGTCCACAGTTACACAATTAGTAAATGGCAAAGATGAGAATTGTAATCAGCTCTTCTGACTGTAAAGGTAGTGTTCCTCTAAAAAAAATTTTGGAGGCGGAGCCAAGATGGCAGCTGGAAAGCAGGGACTTGCTTAAGCTCGCCCCCAGGTCCCTCCAAACACCTATAAAAATGGCTCTGAACAAATTCTAGAGCTGCAGAACCCATGAAATAGCAGAGGGAAGCAGGGCTCCAGCCCAGGACAGCCTGGAGGGTTGCTGGGTAAGGTCTATGGCACGGAGCTGGGAACAGAGCAGAGCCCAGCATGCAGCTCCAGGAACAATCAGACCAGGAGCCAGGCAAAACAGGCCATAGGGCCCTGAATCATTTAGCTGTGTCAGTTACCAGACTTCTCAACCTGCAAATGCCAAAGACAACAGAGAAGGTTAGTGGGAAAAGCTGCTGGGACAGAGTAAAAGGAGTTTGTGGTTGGCCACTGGGGCCGGCAGAGGTGGTGCAGCTCTGAGGCTGCTTCCAGAGCTACAGCTGCAGTTGCTTAGAGCCCCAGGACCACCTGGTGGGAGGAATTAAGCGGTGGACTAGAGCAGGAGTGCAAAGCCTGTTTTGCCCCGCATGGATCTGGGCCACAATCCTGGTTGGCAGTTCTTGGGGGAGAAGAAGCGCTGGTGTGGCAGAGCTTGCTGTGTAGAAGTAGCTCTGAAAACAGCAGCGCATCCCCTCAAGCTTGGGACAAAGTACAGTCATACCCCAACAAAAAGCTCAAGGGTCAAGTAGTTGGCTGGGAACATCAACAGGCAGTGAAAATGGTCTGAGATTCAGATTCAGACTTTGGAATCTTCTTTTGGTGACAAAGAAGACCAAAACATACAGCCATAAGAAGTCAACAAAGTCAAAGAGCCTACATCAAAAGGCTCCAAGAAAAATATGAATTGGTCTCAGGCCATGGAAGAGCTCAAAAAGGATTTGGTAAAGCAAGTAAGAGAAGTAGAGGAAAAATTGGCAAGAGAAATGAGAGTGATACGAGAAAACCATGAAAAACAAGTCAAAGACTTGCTAAGGGAGACCCAAAAAATACTGAAGAAAATAACACCTTAAAAAATGGACTAACTCAAATGGCAAAAGAGCTCCAAAATGCCAATGAGGAGAAGAATGCCTTGAAAGGCAGAATTAGCCAAATGGAAAAGGAGGTCCAAAAGACCACTGAAGAAAACATTACCTTAAAAATTAGATTGGAGCAAATGGAAACTAGTGACTTTATGAGAAATCAAGATATTATGAAACAGAACCAAAGGAATGAAAAAATGGAAGACAACGTGAAATATCTCATTGGAAAAACCACTGACATAGAAAATAGATCCAGGAGAGAAAATTTAAAAATTATTGGACTACCTGAAAGCCATGATCAAAAAAAGAGCCTAGGTATCTTCTTTCAAGAAATTATCAAGCAGAACTGCCCTGATATTCTGGAGCCAGAGCGTAAAATAGAAATTGAAAGAATCCACTGATTGCCTCCTGAAAAAGATCCCCAAAAGAAAACTCCTAGGAATATTGTCACCAAATTCCAGAGCTCCCAGATCAAGGAGAAAATACTGCAAGCAGCCAGAAAGAAACAATTTGAGTAATGTGGAAACAATCAGGATAACACAAGATCTAACAGCTCCTACATTACGGGATTGAAGGGCTTGGAATACGATATTCTGGAGGTCAATGGAGCTAGGATTAAAACCAAGAATCACCTACCCAGCAAAACTGAGTATCATCAAGGCAAAATATGGATTTTCAATACAATAAAGGACTTCCAAGCTTTCTCAGTGAAAAGACCAGAGCTGAATAGAAAATTTGACTTTCAAATACAAGAATCAAGAGAAGCATAAAAAGGTAAACAAGAAAGAGAAATCATAAGGGACTTACTAAAGCTGAACTGTTTTGTTTACATTCCTACATGGAAAGATGATGTGTGTAATTCATGAGACCTCAGTATTAGGGTAGCTGAAGGGAATACACACACACACACACACACACACATATACAGAGGGCACAGGGTGAGTTGAATATGAAGGCATGATATCTAAAAAAATAAAATCAAATTAAGGGATTAGAGAGGAATATATTGAGAGAGGGAGAAAGGGAGAGATAGAATAGGGTAAATTATCTCACATAAAAGTGGCAAGAAGAAGCAATTCTTTTGGAAGGGAAGAGGGGGCAGGTGAGGGGCAATGAGTGAATCTTGCTCTCATCGGATTTGACTTGAGGAGGGAATAACAGGCACACTCAATTAGGTATCTTACCTCACAGGAGAGGAGGAAGGGGATAAAAAAGGGGGAATGACAGAAGGGAGGGCAGATAGGCGGAGGAGGTAATCAAAAGCAAATACTTTCGAAAAGGGACAGGGTCAAGGGAGAAAATTGAACAAAGGGGGACAGAACAGGAAGGAGCAAGATATAGTTTGTCTTTCACAACATGAGTACTGTGGAAGGGTTTTACATAATGATTCATGTGTGATCTATTTTGAATTGCTTGTCTTCTAAGGGAGGGTGGGTGGGGAGGGAAGAGGGCAGAGAATTTGGAACACAAAGTTTTAAAAGCAGATGTTCAAAAAAAGTTGCTTTTGCATGCAACTGGGAAACAAGATATACAGGCAATGGGGCATAGAAATCTATCTTGCCCTACAAGAAAGTAAGGGAAAAGGGGATGGGGGAGTGGGGTGACAGAAGGGAAGGCTGAAGAATGGGGCAATCAGAATATATGCCATCTTGGAGTGGGGGGGGAGGGTAGAAATGGGGAGAAAATTTGTAATTCAAAATCTCGTGGAAATCAATGCTGAAAACTAAAAATATTAAATAAATAATAAAATTAAAAAAGAATTTTAATCACAAAGTTTACAAATCTGGCTTGTTCTACTCCTTCCCACCCTAGTTCTAAAAGAGTGGGAAATGGATGATTACCTTAGGGTAAAGTTTAGGGAGCTTCTCTAATGCTTGCTGAATAATAATAGCTAGTATTTATATTTTGCTTTAAGGTTTTCAAAAGTCTATATCTATCCTTCCATTCTCAAAACAGCTCTGTGAGTAGATGACTATTCTCATCTTACAAGTGAGGAAACTGAGGCATAAAGTAAGTGACTTGCCTGGGTTTACACAGACAGTAAGTGACTGGTATTGGTGTCGGAAGACTCTGATCTTTTTGGATCGAGGTCCAGTCCTCTATCCACTGCAGCACCTAGCTGCCTCATGTGAAGAGCAACTCTATAGATTTCCACATATTGAACCCGGAGAAGATTTTGCCTTGTCAACTGCATGTTTAAGACTCATGTCCCCCCCAAGTCTTTTCTTAGAATAACTTCCCCTGGCCTTGCTTCTATGTTCAGATCTCAAACCTCACCTGACTCTGTGGGTATACTTACACTCTATGCCCTCTTTTCCTAGTCTAACCTGTTCGGTTCCACCTCAATCCAAGCCTCAGTTCTGACAAGAGGGAACTGAGGACCAGGGATAGATATCACAGAAGTGAGCACTGAAAGATTATTTGATCTTTTAAATTTGTGCCAAGCTCACTGAGTAACATGAGATTATACCCTGACGTCAACTGTACAAAGTTGAACCTAGAGATTGCCTCATTAACTCAGTAAAATTTTGTTTATGTACTCATACTGACCATGTGTGCTCAATTAGGGCACCCACGGGGAAAAGAGATGGCTTAAGAAAAGGAAATGGACAAATTTAAGAACCTAGGACCAGTCTCTGGAGGAGAAATATTCCTACTTTTAACCCTGGGGTGGTGAGAGAAGAAAGTTATGTTGTTTCTGATAGTAGCACAATAGTGGGCGAGTCCTCTGTTTCAAGAGAGGCTGCTCAAGGTTAGGGCATCTTGTTTTGTTTACAGTGGAGTGGACTGTTTACTTAAGAAAGAATTTGAATAAGGGTATAATACAGAGGATCAAAGAATATAAAATGAACAATTTTGATTATATAAAGATCTATATATACAAAAATGTTTTTAGCAGATCTTTTCATAGTAACCTCAAACTGGAAGCTAACATTCTTACCTACCGGAGAATGGCTACACAATTTGTCATATGAATATAATGGAGTACTACATAGAAATGGCATAGTTGTAGAGAAAATTAAGAATAACTATGATCTGAGGCAGAGTGAAGTTAGTAGAACTAGGAAAACAATGTACCCAATGACAATAGCATTAAAGAGAAAAACAACACTGAAAGACTTTAGAACTCTGATAAGATAAATCATGCTACCCTTCTTCAGCCAGACAGGTGTTGGAATTAAAATTTAGATTAAAAGCAAGCATATTTGGACATGAGCAATGTAAGAATTATGTAGTCTGGAGAGGGAGTGCACTAGCAATGGGATGAGAGAGGTGAGAAGCAGGAAAGGAGTAGCAGATTTGGGCATAGACACTTTGATAGGATCTAGGGTGGAAACTAGCCAGACAATGAAGGGCTAAGCTAGGTTAAGAGTAACCTAGTTTAGGGATTTGGGCATAGCAATAATGAAAGGTTTATGGCCTCAGGCAAATGCCTCATCTAGTGGGAAGATTCAAGGGAAGTTCAAGGGGGCTCCCACAATCTAAACCCCATCAGTCCTGCAGCTGCCATCCTACTCCAGTGCTACTGGTGGACCTATGAATTGGCACAACCATTATGGAAGGCATTTGGAATTAACACTCCAAAGAGACTACACTGTGTACCCTCCAACCTAGAGATACCAGAAGGTAGCATTTGAGGTGAATCTTAAAAGAAAACAAAGAAAAGGCAAAGGTGAAGAAGGAGAATCAGAAACATTCATTGCAAAAAAAATGGAGATGGGAAATGGGAGTGTTGTTAGAGGAACACTCCAAAAATACGAGGTACACTGGATCTCTGACCTCAAAGAGTTTATGTTAACATTCCTTTGGGGGAGAAAACATGGACAAACAGGAACTGATCTATGTTGGCAAAGGGAGTTTCCTCATTGAAACTTCTCTATACCAATGACACTAGTGGTCCAGTTCCAAATTCCTTTGTGATGTTCCTTGTGAAGATCTGACCATATCACTCCCCTACTTAATAAATCTCAATGTCTTCTTACTGTACAATGTATCCCATTACTTTTAACATGCCATAATTCATTCAACCATTCCCCAGCTGATAGGCATCCCTTCAGTTTCCAATTCTTTACCTCCGCAAAAGGAGCTGATATAAATATTTTTGTACAGACAGGTCCTTTTCTTCTTTCTTTGATTAACTAGGGTTTTGACAGAGTTGTGGTATCTCTAGGTTGGAGGGTACACAGTGTAGTCTCTTTGGAGTGTTAATTCCAAATGCCTTCCATAATGGTTGTGCCAATTCATAGGTCCACCAGTAGCACTGGAGTAGGATGGCAGCTGCAGGACTGATGGGGTTTAGATTGTGGGAGCCCCCTTGAACTTCCCTTGAATCTTCCCACTAGATGAGGCATTTGCCTGAGGCCATAAACCTTTCATTATTGCTATGCCCAAATCCCTAAACTAGGTTACTCTTAACCTAGCTTAGCCCTTCATTGTCTGGCTAGTTTCCACCCTAGATCCTATCAAAGTGTCTATGCCCAAATCTGCTATCCTTAAACTAGCCTATCCCTAGTCTGTTATTTCCAGGTAGGCTTCAGCTACTTCCCACCTTGAATTCTATTCCTGGAGTCTGACATCTAGTTACCCCAGTCCCATCAAGCTCCTCTTTAGACTCCTCCTCAAGACCCTCCCTAAACCTCTCCTCTCATCACCCCAGGACCTCTCTAGATCCCTCCCACAATCTTTGTGTATATAAATTTCATCTTGCCTCTATGAAGGCGCTCATATTCCATCTCTCAGATGGAATCTGGCCCGCTTGTGAAAAATGAGCATCACAAATAGTGAGACTTCTTAAGAAAACCCATTATGGCAAATCTGTAATAAACTTTGTTTTTCTCTTTGGCTGTAAGAAAGCTTGAGTCGAATTCATTTGAGCAGGACCCGGCATGTTGATATTTTGGGGTCTCGAGCACCCCTAAAAATATGATTCCCTGACCTCAACAGGACCATAGCCTCTTAGCCTGTGAACTGAGTCTCAGATCCCACCTTTTGGGAAAATGTACAAGTGTTACAGCCCTGTTCTTTGCCCCAGGGTTGAATTTGAGTTGTCCTCTTCTAGGTTAGTCTGACACTGAGGGTGGCTCCTGAGCCTGAGGGTTGAATCTTTAGTTTCAGATTCCTCCCACCTCAGGTGATCACCAACCAGTTCTGAGACTCTGTTCCCCTGGGGGCTGAGTTCGAGATCCCAGTCCTGCTATTTTGTTGGAGTCTGGCTCTGTCCTGTCCTGTGGAAGAACTATGTGCTTGTGGTTCAAATTTGTGATCCTGAGCTTGAAAGATGACCCGGTGTGGTTTGTCCTTAGATTTTTATCACCACTTGGTCTCTGACACTTGTCAGAGATCTTTGGTTGTAGTTTTCAGAGAAGCCGGGCTGCAATGCTTCCTCTAACTCTGCCATCTTGGCTGGTCTCTGGCTTGGTCTTCCAACCTCATTATACATTATTCCCCTTGGGGTACTTGACAACATAGCCTTCCTACCTTTTATTTTGTATTTTTGTGCATGCTTGTTCTGCACACCTGTCTCCTATGATAAAAGGTAAATTTCTTGAGAGTACAGATGATTTCATTCTTTCTATTTGTATTTCTAGTCCTAGCATGGTATCTGGCACATGGTAGATGATTACTAAAATACTTGCTGATTGATTGAAGAATTACACATGCCTTCAGATTTTGTGATATCTTGAATTTTTAGAATAAGGACATCTTTTCTACAGCACATTATACTGAGTATATTAAGAAAAACCAGAGTATGATCCATTCTCTTCCTCTATTCCATATTCTCTCTTTCTCCCTCCACTCTTCCTTTCTCTTCCTCCCTTCTTTTTTCTCTCTCAACAATCTAAATTTTCCCTCTACACAAAATTTGAACACACCCTTTTTTTTTCTGTTCTGTACCACAAAACAAGGAAGCCAAGACTACACAATAGGTGAGGTTGATGAAACTAAGATTGTTAATGGACAAAATGTTGCCCTGTCTGGACCTTCATTAGATTTACTGTTAGAACACGGTGACATTTGGGGATATTTTTGTTATACCTGTATCTTGGCAATTTCAATTGAACTCAGCTATCTACAGAGTACTTAGTACATTTCTTCCACCATGCTAGATGAGATCTGTGACACAAAAATAATACATGACCTAGCCCTTTCTTTCAAGGATGTCCTAATTTTGTTGGGAATAGACTCACTCATACAAAACAAGGAACAGGGCAAGACCATTTAAAATTATTGCCAAAGTGAAGAAGGTCAAAGGTCACGGTACATCAAATATAAGAGGTAACCAAGCGAGGAAGTGACTGGTCTTGCCCGGATCTAGCCTAAAGTCTTTCTAAAGGAAGAAACTTGAGGTGGGGTGATGACATGTTGATAGAAAAAGGCAAATAATGCTTGAAAAATGAACATGCTAGAATGAACATTCCTTTCCTTTAGACAGAACTTGAGTCTAAAGCTATGACCAAGCTGAGCATATTAAAAGCATGCTGACCTTTAACTGGCTAATGAGTACCCAGGAGGATTGGCCCAAGATGGCTAACATCACCAAATATAAGTGGGGTGATCCAGGACACCACTGTTTAAGTGTAAGTTGGGGTTAGCAGAACAATCTAACCATTTTCCAGCGTATGTTATACAATCTGCTTCCGTTTGGCCTTCATGTGGTCAAGGATAGCCTCCTGCTCAGGCTCACGGCCATGCAAAATGAAATCTGATGTGAACTCTGTAAATTAACATTACAGTCATTCAGTAAGTATTCGTTGAACACCCACCATTGGAACAGCATTGAAGTTGGCCATTTGTGTGATAATAAAAGAAAACTGTCTTCTATGGAATATTATCTTTGGGCATGAACCAATGGGGTACTTTACGAGCCAGTGACACTGGCCTCTGCTGTTCCTCAAACTAGACACTCTGTCTCTCCACTCTGAACATTCTCATCGCCTGCCCTCTGTGGCTGGAATACTCTCCCACCTCAGCTCCACATCCTGGCTTCTTTCAAGATTCAGCTCGTACCCCATCTTTTGCAAGAAGCTTTCTCCAATATCCCTTAATACTAGTGCCTTCCTTCCAAAATTACCTTGATTTTACCCTGCATATATCTTGTTTGTGCATAGTTGCTTGCATGTTGTCTTCCCCATTAGACTGTAAGCTCCATGACAGCAGGGACTGATTTTGCCTGTTTTTGTGTCCCTAGTGGACTGGCACATACCAAGTGTTTAATAAAGCTTTTTTTACTTGACTTGACTCAGGGATTACTTGGTATGTTAGCCTGGGTGACAGTGTCCGATAATCCCTTTTTATCCAAATGGGGATAGGGCTTTAGGGGACACGTTAGCAAGCTAAGGGTGGGGAGGCCTTGGCTTGGATTGGGCTGAAGGGCCTCTACTGTCTCTAGGCTGGATTTCACAGTATAATCTTATTATATTGTGATTATAATATTGCGTTATATATGGTATATATAATATATGCAATATTACATACACTACTGTATGATATATAGTATATTATACTACGATTAGTATAATAATATTATATTGTGATTATAGTAGATTATTATATAATCTACTCTGATAGATGGCTTATTGATCATGTTATCAATCCCTTGTCTCAGGAGCTACAAGGAAAGGGGAGAGGGTATCATCACCATTTGTTCAACTAGTAAGACAACTGGCTTTGTGCCTATTTTCCTACCATCCGTAGAGATCTTATTTGTAGCATGTGTAGAATTTGCCCCATCATTGATCTCCCACTCATTCACAAGTTGGTCTTCCCACAGTTATATATTGGACTGCTTTGTCTGAAGACTAATTGTCCTCTAGACATTGATCCTGGGGCTTGGTAACATATGGGGGTGGTAGTGGTGGTGAAGTACAGATCTATTCTATCAAACCCATTTAACTTTAGGAATTTCACCCACTCCCTTTCAGAATCTGAATTGGTAATTCACCTTTCTGAAGGCAGGTATGCATATCCCCTCCCAGAGCTACTTTAAAAGGGTTAGAAGGAGGTCTCTATGTGAAGCATATAATGGATTAAACTAGCTTAGCAATAGTAAGTCCTAGAGAGCTCCCTAAGCCCAAGGAACTCTACTGCAGAAAGAGGCTTCCATGTTAGTTCCAATGGACCATGCTTTCAGTAGCTATCCTGCTCTAGTGACTCATCAGGTTACTGGCTGAATTTCTCTTGTGATGTCCTAGTTCCTTCATGGTGAGAGGCTACCCAGTCTCTGCTACCTCTGTAAGAGAAATCACTCTCCTTGCATAATGTAGGACTTATATTAGAATGAAATTAATCACTCATAGGTCAATGAACAGTTTAACGAAAGGAGGTTTACTTAGCTATAGCACAGAAAGGATACTCAACAAGAATAAGGCACTTAGCTTGGGCAGACACCTTCTCCCCTCCACCACATACACTGGTTCCATATGGGAACATAAATGGTCAGCAAGGGTGGAATACGCTGATGAATTTAGGTTTGAACATCTGCCAAGGCTGAAGGATCCCCAACTCCACATGGGTGGGGAACTTTCATGTGTTTAAGTGACCAGGGCTCCCCAGAGACATGACTCGAAGTCACCAGGAAGCTGTGTCAACACTTTCGTGTAACTTGAGTGATAGGACAATCAATTCTTAGGGATGGATTTTTGCCTTTTAGGGAAAGAATAAGCACAACCTATGTGGCAGGCAGGGATTGGTTGGAGCACGGCATTGGAAGATAACGTTTTATCACAGATGGGAAGTTCTCTAGAACAAAATTCTGAAGACATACAAAGAAAAACAATTCCAATAAAGAAGAAATGGAATGGTTGTCTAAAGAGACCTGTGTGGGTAAACTAGGAATCCACCATCCAACCAACTGACATTTAAAAGACACAACTTCAGAAATGGAAACATGGGTAAATAATAGAAAACAAATATAAAAGTGTAGTGAAAAAATAGTTTGAGGAGGGGCAGTTAGGTGGTGCAGTGAATAAAGCACTGGCACTGTATTCAGGAGGATCTGAGTTCAAATCTGTCCTCAGACACTTATTATCCGTGTAACCCTGGGCAAGTCACTTATGTCCTGACTGCCTCCAAAAAAAAAAAAAGTAGCATCAGGACTGCTGAAGCTCAGAATGAGCCAGTGAAGGAAACCTTTTAAAAATTATATTGGAGAAAAGAAAAGCAACAAATAAGCGTAAATAAAAACAATTAATTGGAGCAATTGGAATGAGGGTTGATAACTGAGAAGTCAGATCTAATCAACTTTCACTTTATTTCTGTTTTCCTTTCTGAAAATTCTCTTTGGGTTGGAAAAGCAAGTACAGAAATGGCTGACAGGGCTTGGAAAATACAAGTATATTAAGAAAGAATAAACTGTACATGATAAATGACATCTTAGATTACTGAAAAGAACTAGAAAAAGTGAGTGTTGAGTCATTGTCAGTGACCAGTTGAAATTTTTAGAGAACAGAAGAGTTATTGTGAGATCAGAGAAGGGGAAATTCTCTAGTGTTCAAAAAAGAGAAGATAAAAATGGTTTGAACCCTAGAGGGTAAGCTTAATGCAATTCCTATTAAAAAAAAAATCTAAAACATTATCTAAAGGGATGGTTAGTGAACAGCTAGAAAAGGAAAGTCTCAAACCTCTGGTTAAGATGGCAGTATTAAGGTGACAGAGGAGCCCAGCTTATCCAAACATACTCCAGAAAATATCTGAAAAGGGTCCTAGGTTGGTTGGTTGGTTGTTTGTTGTCCTCATTCTCCAAGAGGAACAAAATGACATCACTATGTTGGGTTCAAGGTACAGTGTGTTGACTGTGTTGTTTGCTCTTCATTCTTGAAGAGGACCATGACATCAGGGAGGTGATACCATTACTTGCAAGTGAATCGAATTTAAGTGAGGGAGGCTATGAAAAGTCACGAGCCTCACTTTCTCCTCTGGAGCCACCTGGGTCCAATGGCCAGATGTAGAACAGGATGACTGGACATGTCCCTCATCTGACTGTGAAGGATCAGACCACTACAAGCTTGGAATGTTCTTCCACAGGTTGAGCAGAAACATTTGGAGTAGAGTTGTCTCTAAATCTGCACATCTCAAATTTCTTTTGAGCTACTGCAGTTTTGCTTTGCTCATAGAGCACAGAGATTTCTTTGATGTGGGCATGCCATACTGGGTTGTCCTGTGCTAGTGTCTTCCACATCTCCCAATCAATTCCAAAGTTCTTCAGAGAGACCTTGAGAGTGTCCTTGTATTGTTACCTCTGGCCTCTGGGTGAGTACTTGTCTTATGTGAGTTAATAGAAGTAGAACAAATAGAAAGCACATGAGAAAAGCTTCTAAGGCCCATTTAGAATGGCACCAAGGGAAGTGAGCAGAGGCTGGGAGAAAGGATACTCCTGGGAGCTGAGGATGAATTCAGATAAATAGACCTGAAGCCTGAGAACACTGGCAGAGAGCTGCTCCAGTGAAGCCACTCCAGTGAAGAGGCCAAAAGGCTGTGGGCGGTGGGAGTCATATCTGAAGCCAGCAGGTATTCTGAGTGAGGATGGCTCTAGGGATGCCACAAGGTAGTGTGAGCTCCTGTATGCAAGGTCTGAAGCCAGATCCCAATCTTGGCCTGGCAGAACAGAAGTAGGGGACAGAGCCAGTCCCCATAAACTCTCTATAGAGAGACAGTCACTGGCTGTGCACGTCACTGGTATTAACAGAAGAGTTAACTCAGAGACAAGGTACCTGCTGTGGTGTGAGTTAGAAAATGCATGATCTCTACCACTCAAAGGCAGCCTGTCAGGGCTACATCAAGGAATGGAACCAAGTTCTGATTGGAGATTTTGCAAAAAAGATAGAAACAGGTAGAGACTGAGACAAAAGCCAGGGACTGAGGCAGAGGGTGGGAACTCGCAGGAGCCAAGATATCTATGATGGCAGCAGCCACAGCATCCAGGCAACAGATGGGACAAGATGCAACAGGGTTTGGTCAAACCATTCAAAAGTGCTGAAGGGGATGGAGCCTGA
Source organism: Trichosurus vulpecula (assembly GCF_011100635.1). NCBI lineage: Eukaryota > Metazoa > Chordata > Mammalia > Diprotodontia > Phalangeridae > Trichosurus > Trichosurus vulpecula. The sequence continues at coordinate 76,807,581 of NC_050578.1, forward strand.
CACAAAGTCTCAAAGCAAGAACCAAGACTGGAAACACAAATAAACAGGAGAAACTTAAAACACAGTGAACATATCCTATGAGTTGAGAAGTGCAAGAAGTAAACCCAGAAGAATGTAATGCCAGGACAAGTACAAAGTCTCAGGGGAAAAATGTCTCAGTTACAAAAACTACAAAAGTGGCTGGAAGTAGTGGGGAGGAAAAAAGTAATTGGTAGAAAATGAAGAACTCATGGAAAAACAAGGAGCATGGCACAGCCCAGAATAGAGGGTGAATATCTTACCCAAGTAGTAGACTCCCTGGAATGATGCAAACCCAACTCAATTCATCAAAGACAGTTACACTGAAAACAACTGAACAACAACCATGATGTGCCTTCCCCCTCCTACATGTCTGGGGTTGAGGAAGACAGAGCACACCACATTCTCCCACTGCTACATAAATCCACAAAGGGTCTCTCCTCTGAAGATTTTATGGGAACACAAAGACCAATTTACAGATTAGCATTTTTAAAAAAATGCTAGCAAAGATAATGAAATTTTTCCAAACAAATGAAAAAAAGTGGATCTTGCAAGTCAGAGGCCTGGTGTCCTTTGTGATTTTTTGAAACCAACCACATTTACCAAATATTTTCTCTACTCTTTCACCAATCTACTTTATTTGAAACAACATCAGTTGCTTCCCTCCCCTTAACTTCTTTCTCTTCTTTTCTTCAGTGGAAAAATGATTATTGCTATAAGGAAGGGTTTCAGCTACAGAGAGAGGACCATCATGGAAGCCAAGCATATATTAAACACTAGAAGCCAGACACAATGACTTGGATACATATATTAAGCAGAAAGAAAGGCAGTCTCTGACCTCAAAAAACTTACATTGTAATGGACAAAGAAAACACACAGAAACAAGCAGAAAAAGTAGGGGCTATGATTATTCACGAAAATAAACCATTTCAATTCAGTTGAAACCTGAATAAAACATTCAGTCCTGGTAGTGAAAATTTGAAAACCCGGGAGTTGTTTAGAGTTGTGCAGCAGGAAGAGTTCTCACTGGCTTTAGAGTCAGAGGACCTGGGTTCAAATCCAGCCTCTTATACTGCTTTAACCTTGGATAATATGGTTCCCTTCTCTTGGCTTTGGTTTTCTCATCTGTCAAATGAAAGGCTTGGACCAGAGGGGTCCCTTCCAGCTCTCAATCTGTGATGAAGAATAGAAATTGTAGGTCTATAAGAGCAAGATTTCCATGGAAGAATTTAAAAAAAAATTTGAAACACACACTCATATATACATATACATTTATATGTACATACACACATACATACATATATATATATATATATATATGCCTGTCATTATAGTGCTGGGAAAGAACTCTAATGAGCATTAAAAGAATGCTTCCTCATTTACTTTCAAGTGAACAAACACCAAGCAAAAACTGGAAAAACCAGCCTCCGACCACTGCAGATATCCCTGAAGCTCTTATGCTTGGTAATCGAGTATACTTCCTTTTGAGAAGTAAAAGCATCCTTAGCTGGATGTGTAAAAAATAAATGGGTTTCTTACTTTGGGCTGCCTATAAACTTGAAAGAACTATCCCTGATATCACCTTCTTGTGAATATGGGGAGAGATAAAGACAAGGATGACCTCAAAGTTCGATTTAGTAAAAGCAACAGTGTGAGAAAGCAGTTCATGGGATTTGGAGCACAAAGGGACCTGGGAGATGATCTAGCCCAAAGCACTCTCATTTGCCCAGATGAGATCCCAAGGGCTGGGAGGTGGCTCATCTGAAGTCTCCCCGGTAACAAGGAGCAGAGCCAGGGGTCCTGACTCCAGCTCTAGACTCCCTAATACATCACAATCTGGAGTTGGTATCTAGTTTCAAGGTTCAACAAGACAGACTATTCCTTTCTCTTACAAATTTTGAGATGGTATCTCAGCTAGATTCCCTTTATTTCTACTGTAGGTGGCCATGCAGGCAGAAGGACTCGGTGACCTATGCAACAGCCTGGCACCTGTGAGAAACAAGATGATGGTTGGCTCCTCTCGGATTCCTCAGGGAAACTGTGCCAAAGTCTCTAAGGGAAATGGTAAAGTAAACATCAGACACTAAATTCAACTCCTAAAGCACAGGACAGGATTTACATGGGAGGTTCTGTTCTTAAGAGGGGAGCAAGGAAGGATAACTGCTTCCTAAGCAGCCTCACCTGAGCTGAATGTGCTAGCCTTAGGATGGATTGGAGAGAAGCTTGTCCCCAGCTGTCCCTTGAAGCTTGTCCAGTACTGGTTCTAGCTCTCAGTGCAGGAGAATGCTCAGAATCAATCCTCCCCAGGAAGGGTTAATCAGATGCTTGATGAGCCCACTCAGTGAAAAACAAAAATGTGCATCCTCTATTCTTATGGAGACAGAAGGGTCAGTCCAGGGGGGAAAGGAAAATCTCTGGTTAGCAAAAAGTCTGACAGGAAAAGCAGAAAATTGCTTTCAATGTGTTCCCCGGGCTAGGACCATAACGCCTCCACACACAAAAATGTCACTGTCTGAGGAAGTCTTCGGCTGGGGTTTTAAAAGCTTCCAACAGAGTTGGGGAGGCAAGTCTCAGGCCCCTAATGAGAAAATTCTATGAGCTGTGTCTCTCTCTTTCTGCTTCTACTTGTTGGGGGGTGCTTATACTTTGTCTGGGTAACACAGGAACCTAGAGGTTTAAAGGGAATTTTGTATTTCCCCTCCAACTAAGACTGACAATTTGGAATTCTCCTGAGGCATTGGTCTCCAGTAAGTAAGCTCACATCTTTCAGAAGCCAGTGTACCTGATGGTTTCCAGAAGGGTGCTAGATCTGTTGCCAAGGCCAGCAGGGCTACCTGAGCCACCTTTGATGACTGCTATAATCTTATGCTATATTTCCACGTTTCTCCTTGAAGGCAGGAACTGTTTTGTGCCCCTTGCACCAAGTCTGCGGCCTTGGCAGTCAGCGAGGATTGGGCCTCCCTCAGTGTTCTGGAATATTTATCAGTAAGCTATTATACCCTCCTATTGATTTGCTGGGTTGGCCCTGGGAGCTTTGGATTCTGAAATCTTGCAGTTTTGTAAGAGATCTTGCAGAGACTTTGGAAATAAAGACAATGGCGATATGGCAAGGGGAGAGAGGGTACTAGTTGGTGCAGTGAACGGAGTACCCAGCTTGGAGTCAGGGAGACCTGAATTCAAACAATTCACACCAAAGTTAAAACAAGCAAAGGAAGAATACAGCTTTGCTCCCAAGAAAGACAGTTAGTTGGTATGGTTAGATGGCCTGGAGTCTGGAAGATCTGAGTTCAAATCTAGCCTCAGACACTTACTAGCTGTGTGACCCTGGGCAAGTCATTTCACCCTGTTCTCAGTTTCTCCATCTAGGGACAATAACAGCTCCTACTTCCCAGGGTGTTTCTGAGGATCAAATAAGATGATATTTATAAAGTGCCTGGTAAATAGGCACTAAATAAATGCTAGCTATTAAAATTGTAATTATTATTATTAGATGAAGTAAATACACTTCACAAGTCACAGTTCATCATCTGTAAAGTAAAGTGGTTGGACAAGACAACTTATAAGAACCCTTCTAATTTAAAATCTATGACTCCTTTAACTTTTTTCTTTTTTTGGCAAGGCAATCTAAATTTTTTTGGGGGGTGATGCACCAGGATTAAGTGACTTGCCCAGGTTCACACAGCTATTAAGTGTCACATGTCTGAGGCTGGATTTGAACTCAGGTCCTCCTGACTCTAGGGCCAGTGCTCTATCCACTGTGCCACCTCACTGCCCCATCCTCTAACTTTTATTATCATGTTAAGTGTCTTTTGGGGGGGGGGCAGGGCAATTGGGGTTAAGTGACTTGCCCAAGGTCACACACCTAGTACATGTGTCAAGTGTCTGAGGCTGGATTTGAACTCAGGTCCTCCTGACTCCAGGGTTGGTGCTCTACTCACGGCACCACCTAGCTGCCCCCATGTTAAGTATTTTAAGACACACTATTAGCTGGAGGATACTGTTCAAAACTTGTCAATATTCTATTTTTTGTTGAGTGTGTGCATGCATGAATGTACATACAACCTGTATATTTTACTCTAAATTGGGTTGGATACAATCCTTTACAGTTTCTTCAGATCTGAAGTCATGCTAAATGGTTCTTACAAAGACTCGAAATGACTAAGTCTCACCTAGATGCTGAAAGGGGCAGCTAGAATGGTGGTGGTCCAGTGGATAGAGTTGGACCTGGAATCAGGATGGCCTGAGTTCACATCTGGCCCCAGACACTTAACTTACCAGCTATGTGACCCTGAGCAAGTCACTTAACCCTCTGCCTCTGTTTCCTTATATAAAATGAGCTGAAGAAAGAAATGGCAAACCATTCCAGTATCTTTGCTAAGCAAACCCCACTTGGGGTCACAATGAGTCAAACACGACCTGAATGAAAGTAAGCCACTGGTACACAAATTATAACTCTGATAACCTTCATCCAATAGTTATTCTACAAATATCTGAGAAAATTTTTTAAAGTCACAGATTGAGTTTAGTCCATGGAAACTCTGAAGAGCAAAACATTCTATCCTTCCTAGGAGATGGCCATTTCCCTCTTTGGACACATCATAGCAGCATTCTTAAGGAGCCTTCATTGTGCAGGACTTAAATTTTCTTCAGTAGGCAAGGAAATATAAACCCACTTTCCAAGCTAAACTTGGAAGTGTGAACATGGATTATTTTTAGGGTGGACATATGCTATATTCCCAGAAGACGATTACATCATGTCCGTCCTGACAATGCAGAGAGCGACATCTTGGGTAATGATCGGTACCACCAACAGGGATACAAGGTGAGCTATCTGTGGAGGCAGGAAGGCAGCATTTAGGCTTATAGAAGCACTTGGATAGCTCCTGGTACCAGCTACATCTGGTTCTCCCTCTGCCTTCTATAACTTTGCACAGTTATAAGGTATTTCCTCTCAACTTCTCCTCCCCTTCCTCAACCTACCTACCCCCCAGTTTTTGTTTTTGTACCTAGCCCCCAGGATCACAGCGGGAAGGGCTAAGATCCTGCCCATGCACACAAATACAAAAACTCCTAAGGAGGACAAGACTAGGGGCATTCTAATATAACTCCTAAATGGCCTCCAATTCTTCAGTGGGGAAGAATAGCACCTTAGGACTGAATTAAGCATGGGAAGGAACCTTAGGTGCCACCTAATGCAACTTCTAAATTGACAGAGAAAGACAAAGACCCAGGTGGTTTTGAAGACTTGCCCGTGGCCACACAGTAATTGTCAGAGGTTGGATCTAACTCCAAATCTAGAAGTCCACCAATGATACCATGATTCCTTTCCACATCAGTCCACTTGTGGTCTGTATCTGATCTCAGGAAGAAGACAGATGGACTAATTACTATTTCTGCAGAGAGGTCATTGGAACCACTCAAAGTTCATTCACTCAGAATGTAGGGGTAGCTATGGATCATATACATGAGCAGGTCATTGCTGTTCCCACTTTGACTATGAGTACACCTCAATGCTCAGTAACAGGTGATCTAATGTACTAGACAAACATACATGTGACTTTATATACAACAGCAGGCACTATTTTGTCTCCTATTCTGTAAGCAAATGTCATTTTGTGGCCTGACATTCATCAGCCCTGCTCAAAGTTTCTCTTATTATGACTCAGAAACATGTAGGGCTCACCTAGACATTGATAGTACTCAAATTATAGCTCTGATGGATCTTCATCCAGTAGTTATCCTATAAATATTTGAGAAAAGTTGTTAAAGTCACAGAATCATGAGAAGTAACCTTAGGTCAGTCAGCCTTGGTTCCAGGCCAAAACCCACTTGGTCACTGTATGGACCCAGATTGACTTAGAGTGAATATTAATAGGAATTCACATTTTTGTTTTAGCCAGAAACCCTGAGGGTCTTCCCCTCCAGGTTTAATTTTTTTTTCTCCTAGACTAAGTTAAAGAGGCCATTCTTTGCCTCATTTTTTACCTAGTCTTAATCACTGAATGAGCACTGCCCTAGTCAAACTGAGACCTGCTAAAGGTCAAGGTCTTCCACTTCATCTATGGCCATCTCTAGTCTTTCTGAAGTGTATCTGGCCACTGGACCCAGATAGCTCTGGGGGAGAAAGTGAGGCTTGTGACTTTGCGCAGCCCTCTCTCACTTAAATCCAATTCACTTGCATGTCATGGCATCACCTCCATGATGTCAATGGTCCTCTTCAAGAAGGAAGGACAAACAACAACAACCCTGTTAAACCTTTACTATTTGTTAGGCTCTGTCCTTTCTGTCAAAGAGCTCCCATTCTAAAGAGGAGGCTAACATACAAACAACTTATACACATATAAGATATATCCAAAGGCCAAGGAAGACAGATGATTTGCTCAAGGTCACACAAGTCCCACTCCATCTAAAAGTTTTTCCATGATAGTCACTTCCCATCATTGCCCTTTTCAGAGCTGACCAAGACATACCCTGATTTTAAATGTTGGGATCTAGTGGGATTTTATACCCAAACACCCATGTGCCTCTGACATGACTCCAGCTGTCTCTGGCTGGCTGTTACTCAGAGAACAAGAGGGGTGGAATGTGACATTGGATGGGGCTCTGGCTTCTTCAGGGCCCCTCTCTCATTCTTTCTTGTCTGCTTCAATTTCATGGTACTGTTCCCAAAGGGAAATGGAAAGCAGAGAATGGGAAAGCTGGAGACCTCTGCACTGGAAACTTTTGGTCTCTTTTTCAGCAAGAAATTGCCATTTAAATTTCCTCTTTGCTAAAAGGTCCAGGATATTTCTCAGTGCATGGGAAAAGAGGCAGCCCAAGTGTCTGCCTTTCCATCACTCACTGCCTTGCTTGTATGTTGCCCTTGGTTGTCATGGCCAAAAAATTCACTACTGAGTGGTTGTTTCAGTAAGCATCTAGGTGATGAAATGGGGAGTATTGGATTTGAAATCAGGAATCCTGCTTTGGATACTTTTAGCATTGTGGGCTTAGGCAAGTCACATGACCTCTCTCAGCCTCAGTTTCATCACATGTAAGATGGGAATAATAATAATAGGGTCTACCTCACCTTCTTGAGAAGATCAAATGGTAACAGAGGTGACAAATGTAAAACGCTTTGTAAATCTTATAACTCCTTATATAAATGCTACCACTATTCTCCATTATTACTACTATTCTGCCAGTGATGAGCTAGGTGGGTCCTGGGAAAGCTGACAGTTGGCTGCTGGGACCACATTACAAACTTGTGTGGCAGAGTCTACCAGGGCTTATGAACCACTGCCATAGCCTTCAAAGACCAGGGGTCATCTCCATGCCATGACAGGGCACTTGAAAGGGACCAAGAAAACAGTCCAGCTGATAAAGACAGTTGGCAGGTAGGTGGAGAGATAAGAATGGGGAATGATACTGCAGGTGGAAATGTGATAACATAGCACTTCAGAAGCAATACCAAGTATTAAATAAACACAATATTTTTATAAGTAAGAACACCTTGATAAAGAGTAAGCCCTTATTCAATTTCTAATACAGTTTGATTGGAGGGTGAAAAGGAATGTAATGAACTGTGAAGAGTGTGGTTGTGGGTCCAAGGTTTAAACCTGACTTTTCTCCAGGTTTAATTCAAACATGACTTTGATTCTCCCCAGCTGCTAATGCCTCCCCATTAAAATGACCCCATTTACCTGTATATGCCATCTCTGAAGATAGAATGTAAGCTTCTCCAGGGCAGATACTGTTTCATTTTTGTTTTTGTATTCTAGTGGCTAACATAATGTCTGGCACAGTGGAGCTCAATTAATGCTTCATGGTTGATAGTAGAATTTCATGCATCAGCACAAAGGACTTGCTAATTGTACAGGAACCTATGGGCGATTCCCTGGGGAAGGGTTAGGGACTGTGCGTGCAGGGCGCATAGTGAGGGGGCTGAGCAACGGAAGGCTGCTGGCCATAGGGGAACTATGCCTTCTGCAGACCAGAAGGAGAGGCCCATGAGAGACAGGTTAGCAGGTTTCCTTACATGTGGAAGCAATCGCAGCATCCTGATGAGACCAGTTTCCCTATATCCATGTCTTTCCTGTGCCTTCCAAGGAGGTGGGCAGGGAGGGCAAGTCAGCTCACCTGAGTACCCAAGGGATGTACCTGTGTCTCTGTTCCCCTTGGAACAGTGGTAGCCATTAGTTGCCAATGTTGCCTAGTCTGTCTGAGCTTTGGAAACAGTAGGTATGCACGAGGCCCTGAGCACCAATGCCACCCAGGGGAATATACATGTGCAGGCTGACCACAGCCCCAACTACATCTCAATTGAGGAATCCTATTCCCCTTAAAGCAATGACTCTAGCAGAGGTCCTGGGCTCTTGACAAATGAACAGAAAGTCTACTAAAACTAGAAGGATCAGAGGATTATAGACCTAATACAAACCCCTCATGTTACAGATGAGGGAACTGAATTGAATTCTCAGAGAAGGGGGCTCTATCCCCTGCACCACCTAGCTGCTGAGTAGAGTAGTACTTGCATATAATTTATAAATAAAAAAATGTATTGGGGGCACATGCTCAAAAATGTTTTACTGAAAGGGGTGCATGACTAAAAAAGTTTGGAGATCACTGGAATAAATAGAATGTTAAAGCTGGAAGGGCCTTTGAGAGATTAAATAATCTCAAATAAATACTAAAATAATAATAATAATCTCAAATATTTCTTGTTACAGATGAGAAGAGTGAGATCTAGAGAGTTGGAGAGATGTGCCCACAGAGGCATAAGAAGTTAAGGACACAGTCAAGACTAGAGCCCAGGTTTTCTGATCCCCAGTTCGGTGCAGAAAGTTCCAACTACAGCATTGCCCTGGTCCAGAAAACACCTGCAATGGCTCTGTATTCAATGTAACAAGCACAAATTTCTGCCTGGCACCATGTATCAACACTGCCAATGCTGTTAATGAAAAAGCCTGGCACATCCCTTCCTTGGGGCTCTGCATTCTGGTGATGACTCCATCACATATCAAGAGAATCATGCCGGGGGCTGGAATAGTTTGAAGTGAGTAGTGAATGGGGCCAGTAGGGTGAGTGGGATTGGCAGGGTATTGTTGAGGAGGAATGAATGAGTGGGCTACCAAGTGTCCGCCATTTTGGAGGACTCAGTTGTCATTCCTTAAGTGGGTAGTTTTTTCTTGCCTTTATAAAGAGTGAGGGAAGGAAAAGGGTGGTGATGGGAGAGAATTTGGAACTGAAAATAAAATAGAATTTAGCCTGCGGGGGGAGGGAGGAGGAAGTCAGAAGCATTACCTCAGCACTTATGTTTTCCTGATTATTGAACCTGTAGTCACTGCAGGAGGAACTGAGTGGCTGAGTGGCATTTATCTTGCATCTTTCAAAAATGTAATCTTTTCATTTGCAGAGAGTAAAGCGGTTTGTAACTGGATTTTATAGTTCATATGGAATTTAAGGCATGGCCTAAAATAAGTACTTCGGACTTCTTCCTACTCGTTTGCACTTTCATTTAGGGAAGGAAGAATTAGTGGTGTCACCAATTTTCAGTGGAGAAGTCTATGACTCTCTTAACACTAAATGGAACTGGGAATTCATTTCTTTCTTCCACCCCTTGTCCTCTAGCCCAACTTTCAAAATTCTGTTAATGGCACCATTGCTTTCTTAGGCACTTGGGAGCAAAATCTTCAGCTTCCCACTTGAACTCCACATGGGATCAGTTTCTAAATTATTTTTATTTCTGTCTCTCCTGCCTTAATTATCCCTTTTTAAAAATTCTATCTTATTTTTATTGATAGCTTGTTTTTTATATTATCATTTCTGAATAGCTCTTGCCTCCCCATTAAGCCAACCCTTCATAATAAAATTAAAAGCCGTATCAACTTTGAGAATCTATTTGATAGTCCATACTCAAAATCCCCCATCCTCGACTCTTCTCTGAGCCAGGTTTGAGCATCCTGATCATATAACACTTGGGCATTTTATCTTTTTTTGTTTTCTTCCGTAAGTCATTATGTATCTTGTTTTTCTGATTCTGCTACTTTACTTTGTAACAGTTAGAGGAGAAATCATAGGATCATAGATCAGGAAGGAACCTCCCAGGCCACTAAGTCCAAACCCCTCAAGCTCAGGGAGGGGCAGGATTTTGCCAAAGGTTATCCAGGCAGCAAGGTCAGTGGCAGGAACAGGAAACGTTCCGTTTCTATATCTTTATTAGTCTGTTTGCTTGTTGTCCTTTGTTCTTAAAGAGGACCAAAATGACATCACTATGCTAGAGTGAAGGCACAGTATGGGCAGCTAGAGGGCTCCACAGTGCATAAAGCACTGGGCTTGGGGTCAGGAAGACTCACCTTCCTGAGATCAAATCTGGTCTCAGACACTTCCAGCTGTGTGACCCTGGACAAGTCACTATTTGTTTAACGACTCAATCGTGCCATCTACTACGTTTCCAATTCTCTACAATGAAAAGGGCTGCTTCACGGGTCGTCTATATGCCTAACAACGGGATGTCCACTCCCCACCCCCTTACAAAAGTATAAAACTGTTCTGATTTTTTAGTATAATTAGACCAATTCACAGCTCAGCCGTCACTTGAGTACCTTTCTTTCCTCAGTCCCTCCAGCAGCAATAATACATTTTGCACATCATTGCCAGAGAAATCTTTCATGTCAATTGACCTCTTCAGTAGCTCTTCACTGCTGAATCAATAAAGTTCAAAACTAAATCCTGTCATTTTTGCTTCCACATCATCTTTCTTCTATGTCCCTTGTCTGTGCTCACACAGCCACTCTCTTATCAAGACACCCATTATTTCTCCCTTGGACTACTCCAAGAAACTTCTCACTGGTCTTCTATGCCAAGTCTCTTCCCACTCTCTTCCAAGTGCCACCCAGGTGACAAAGTAATTTTCCTAAAGTGAACATCAAGCCCTCTCCTTAATTCAGTAATAAACTCCAGTGCCTTCCTATTACCCTTAGAATCAAATATAAACTCTACTCTTTGGCATTTAAATCCCATCGTATCTTTCCAACCTCCCTATACTTTGCTCCCCAGGATCCAGCTACACTGGTCGTCTTGGTGTTCTTCCCACACGATCCTCTATCTCTTGATTCCTTTAAAACTCTCAGTTCAAATCTAACTTTCTGCGGGACACCTTTACTAGCCTCCTCCTCCCCTATCCTCCTTTCTTTCTAAGATTCCATTTACACCATATATGCCTTCTGATTTCCTTAAATCCCATCTTCTGCAAGAAGCCTTCACTCTGAGATTATCTCAAATTTATCTTGCCTCTCTCCAATGTACCTCACTATTTCTATGTTGCTTCCCCCATTTGAATATAAGCTCTTTCTGAATTTGTACCCTTAGTGCTAACATGGGGTCTTATATAAAGCAAAGACGTGATAAATGCTTTATAATAGACTGACACTGTGCAACCCCCCCCATCCCTATGTGTATTGCCTTATCTCACCTACTAAATTGTGAGCTACAAGTCTTAGGTATCTCCTTAGTCTCCGATGTACAAACACATCAATATTTTCAGAGTTAGGACGACAAAATATAAACTTCTCCCATCTTTCCTCAGACACCTATTAATTTTCTGCTATTTTCTATTGGGAAATACCTGTGTTTTCTGTTTAGACCATCAACTATATGAAAATCAATGCTCAGATCTGGAGTTCAAGACCATGTTTCAAGCCACAAATAACAGCTTATGACATAGTGAAATAGGTCATCTGACTTGTCTCAATGACTGACCTGGATTGCCACACTGTTGGTTCAGCTGACTGATCCAAGATCAATTGTTAAGATAATCTACATACAGTAACTGTATGGGTTACATGGTCCTGGTGGCTGGGATTGACAGTGATCTTTGGGCTCTATTACTTGGTTTAAGAAACACATTTAATTTTAGTGATTAAGGCAAACACATATGAAGTTCTAGTATAGATCACTTCAGTTCAATGAGAGAAATCATACAACCTTTCTGTAAAATGAGGAGTGTAGCTAAATGATCTCTAAGCAGGTGTTTTTAAGCTGGGATCTGTGCACTTTTAATTTCCTTAATCTTAGTGCCTTCCCTTTGTGGACTTTTTCCATTTTATCCTATCTATATCTGGTTGGTTCATAGTCATTGGATTGGCATCTCCCCTTTCTTTGTATTCATAGGGCTTTGCACATAGTAATGTTTGTTGAGTTGACTTATTGGACATTGGCTTTCTTATACCCTCAGAATTCTGGACTCTTTAATTCCATGGCCAGTATTCTGACCCCATTTCCTGCTCATTTTCTCTACCAATCGGTTAATGTGGTCCTCTTTCCTGGGGTGCACCAATAATATCTCTTTGGGTTTCTTACCTGTTTCTCAAAATCGGTTGAACTCTTCCATCTGTCGCTATCCTGTGCTGGATGTCGGGGGTGAAAGACCCTGAACTGCAAGGAGGAGAAACTTCAGGCTTCTGGTCTGCATCAGCATTCCTGGCAAAAGGAGAGAAACAAAAGCCTATGTAAATGCGGAGAATAGGACAAAGGAGCAACATGTATTTGTTTTAAGCACATACATTGAAATTTGCTATATGTTGCACAGAAGAAAAAACCATTGCTTTTGGAATTACGATCTTCCTCCTCCTTCCCAAATCACTAACAATTTGAAGAATCAATTGCACTTCTATGCTCCCAAAGAGATCAGAGAAAGAAGAAAAGGACCCACATGTATAAAAATATTTACAGCAGGGGGCAGCTAGGTGGCGCAGTGAGTAGAGCACCGGCCCTGGAGTCAGGACCTGAGTTCAAATCTGGCCTTGGACACTTGACACATTTACTAGCTGTGTGACCTTAGGCAAGTCACTTAACCACAATTGCCCTGGCTCCCCCCTCCAAAAACAAACAAACAAAAAAATATTTACAGCAGCTCTTTTTGTGATAGCAGAGAACTAGAAACAAAGAGGAAGCCCATCCATCGTGGAATGGCTGAAATAATTAGAGTATGTGAATATAATGGAATGCAAATGTGTTGTAAGTAATGAAAGAGATGGTTTCAGAAAAACTTGGGAAGACTTTTATGAACTGATGCAAAGTGAACAGAATCAGAACAATTTATATAATAGCAAAAAGAACTTTCAGATTTGATCAATGAAATGCCAACCACAGGAGAACCAAAGATAGTGTGCTACCCACTTCCTGACAGAGAAGTTACTAACTTAAAATACAGGTTTTTTTTTCATCCTAGGTCAATATCACTGCTTTATTCTTTTGTTTATTGTGGACATAATTTCAATATCATTAGTGAAAATTTTCTTAATTTGTATATATCCTTTGTCTAAATTTTATGTAGCCTTTTTAAAAAAATAATAACTAATTCTCCTATATACAATTTTGGGCACTATTAAATATAACCAAAATCTAAGTTTGAATCTGAAGTTTGCCATTTTTTCTGTCATTTTCATTTTTTCAAACACTGTCAAATATGGCCAATATGGGTGGGGATTTGTTTTAAATGAATGTTAGTTAAGTCATATATAATATATATGTTACAAGGACTTCCACCTCCCTTGGGGATGGGAGGGAGAAGAGCACTAAGGAGAGGGTAGTTTGAAGAAAAAAAAAGGAGAGAAAGAAAAAGTATCACTGAAGCATTTAAAATGCTCAGGGGAGAACAGAGGAAAGACCAGAAGGATCAATGATAAACAGTACAGCTCTGGAGGTTACATAGACAATCCTCTTTTCTGTTCTACTATATATATGGAAATGTCCGGTTTTTTTTTAAGTTCAGAATATTTTCAAAAAATACTTAAAATTTATTCTATGTTCTTAAAAGAAAATAGAGATCAGAGGTTTCACATGCCTCCCTTTTTCTGTTCTACTTTACATGTAGAAAATTTTTGTGTTATCTTCAGAATTAAAAAAAAACATAAATAAAAGATGTCAATAGCTCCCTTTTCTACTCCTTGTTCTTAGAGAAAAGTGTGGAGGTAACAATGTTTTTCCCTCAAAAGAGCAAATCACAGATCCCTAACCCAGAAGACAGAGAAATTAGTTATTCCTTAGAGGGTGGTTCACCTGTGATTTAGCATTTATATAAATAAATGTAAAACCAATTTCACTAACCCAAGCAACCAGACCTGTTACTGAGTAATAACAGACAAATCTGAATTTCTTAAAACCAGACTATGCTTCATTTTTTTTTTCTTTTTTGGTGAGGCAATTGGAATTAAGTGAGTTGCCCAGGGTCACAGAGCTAGTAAGTATCAAGTGTCTGAGGTGGGATTTGAACTCAGGTCCTCCTGACTGCAGGGCCAGTGCTCTATCCACTGCACCTCCTAGCTGTCCCATGTTTTATCTTTACTATTTAATATTGCACTAACCAGCTCTGTTGATCATTGCTTTCCTTTTTTTTTCCTCCCTTATTCTTTTTTCTCTTTCATTCTTTTTTCCTTATTCACTTTTCTCCTTTCTCTTTCCTTCTCTTTTATCTTTCTCCCTCCCTTCCTTTACTCCTTCTACCTCTCCTCACTTCTCTCCTAAAACTTTCCTCCCTGTCACTCGATGCCCTTTCTCTCTCCCCTGCTTCTTGCACCCATTCCTGCTGGTTACACCCAAGGAAAGCTAAAACCCGGAGGCAATGTATGATGGATCTTTGTTCTTTTCAATAGGGCCGAGCCCAGAAATCACTGCCAATTCTTGGGGTGAGCTACTTCAGACTGTTCAGATTCCAATGCTGTAGGACACAAGCCTTCTTAGCATCTATTTAAACCTACCCTTCCACCATTCCAGGGTGACACTTTTCTTCCATGTTTCCAACAGATCAGGCAAAGAATCTTAAGCTCCTCATGGCCAATGGGAACGAATGCATTTCCACCCACTTTATAGGATGGTGCAGAGCCAGCATTCCCAGATGCCCTGGTTGGGCTCCTAATGGACCTGGCCCTGATGGTCACCTCACATCCTCCTCTGACTTGGCCTTAGCCCAGGGAAGCATTTCCTGTTTCTGTCCTCATGGACTTTTCTATGGCTCTGAGTGCTAACAGCAAGTATTGTTACATAAACAGTGCCATGAGGAGGGGACGTGAATGGGGGCCCCTCCTCTTCCATGGATGCTATGGCTGAGAGGAGCTAGAAGATTGTGGGATAGCCCTTCATACTAACTCCTTCTCCATCTCTTTTAAATATTTATAGGCAAAGAGAATGGAAGTGGACACTTTCTTGAATGCAGTATTCCATTTAACATGGAGGGATATGAAGTATTGTAAAGGTACCAGGGATGCCAGAAACACTCTGAGAATGAAGTAATCTCCAAAGTAGATTATTGGGTCAGTCATGTTTCTCTTGAACTTCCTATTCACTCCCTCCCCGCCTAATCGGTATAATATTTGGGGATAAGAGGACTGGTAACCTGGGTACTTACTTCATCATGGTTTCACTGTCTTTTGCCACCTGGCTCTGGCTACCCTGATCCTACTTAGTAGCCAGCACCCAAAGAAGACCCTGAGCCTGGAGCCCGTGTTTCTTGTTCATAATGGCACTAACAAGTCTATTTGGCTTTTTATTCACATGTTCATTTAAGCAAGAACAATCAACCTTTTATGCACAGATGTGATATGAGGGTGGGCACTTGAGGGGATGTACATCAAGCATTTCTTTTTATGAGCACACTTTCTTTCAAAGGGTTTCTGAATACACTTTGAAGAATTTTAGGGAGATCAATGAAACCATTTAAAGAAGAAATGCTCCAATGGATTATTTTCTTCCAGTTTTTATTACCCAATGTTCACCTGGGTAGAATTTCTCTACAGAGATGAACTAAATTCATCCCCAAACCATTTGTAGATGAAATTGGAAGGACAACAAAGAAACATTACATGAAACAGATCTGTTAATGTTTTTATAGTGCTAGTTAATGTCTAGGAAGGGAAAACAGCTAGATTGCCTGGTGGATAGAGCGCTGGACCTGGAGTTAGGAAGACCTGAATTCAAATGCAGCCTCATATACCAGCTTTATGACCCTGGGAAAGTCACCGAATCTTTATCTGCCTCAGTGTCCTAACTTGTAAAATTGGAATAACAATAGTATCTACTTCCCAGGCTTGTTGTGAGGATCAAATGAGATAATATGTGTAAAGCTCTTAATTGCCTCCTCCCTTCCCCTAATTACAAAGATTCAATACGGTCATTACAAATTCATCATGTCATAGAGAGGGGGGAGAGGACAAGGGAGGGATCTTTAGAGGGGAGAATGAGGGAATAGGTAAAAATAGGTAAATAGGGGGGTAAACAGGTAAGAATGGGGTATAGAAGGGTGTTTAGATTAATGGGAATGGGAGGCTAGGGGAGGGATCCTTGAAGGGGGGTAGGCAAGTAATAGGAGGGCAATGTAACGGGCGGAAGTAAAGTAGAGGAGGAAGGAGAGATAGGAAACAAGAGATATGCACAAACATAAAAACAAAGAACAGGAGTAGAGTATGTTTGGGAAAGTATATGTCTATATACGCATGTATATATGTATAAGTGTATGTATGTATCTGCATGTGTATGCATATATCGAGAAACATACCTAAACTATATTGTACCTTCTGGGGTCTGGGGGGAGGGAAAAAAGAACAAAGTTAGAAAGTGCACAGCAGAGAACAAAAGAAAACACAAGAAAGTGAAGAAAAGATGGATAGTTCTCAACACAAGGGTGTATTATTTATCATACAGGCTTTCCTGAAATGAAAATTTGTTGTTACATATTTGGAATCCTCTCGTGTTCTGCTATGCACATGACATGCTTTTTTTTCTTTCTTACTTTGTATTTAAGTTTCAGATATGTTTTTGTTTCTTTTTTCTATTCTGTATTTGTGTTCTGGTAAAGAAAAAAAAATCATCATGCCAGACTAAACAGGCTTCATTTTTTGGCCAGGTAGATCAAGAAAATTATTATTGTTGTTATTGTCATCATCATCGTTTGCAGAGTGCTTTCCAAATATTAATTCATTTTATCCTAATAACTTTGGGAAGTAGGTTCTATTATTATCTCCATTTTGTAGATGAGGAAAATGAGGCAGACATAGATTTACAACACACAGCTAAATGAGGCTCTATTTGAATACAGGTATTCTTGATTTAATTTACTTAGATTTTATCTAAGCATTTGACGAAGTCTCTCAAACTATTCTTCCAGGAAAGATGAGAGGGTGGTGGATGAGACAGATGACAGTACAGTTAGGTGGAGTCAGAATTGGTAGAATGGCCAGCTCCATTACTCAGCCATTAGTCACTGTGAGCTTGGAAAGAGGACTCTTACAGACCACCCCCAAGCTTCTCTGAGGCTTTATAATTTCTTATCAATGACTAGGATAAAGGAGAGTATAGATGGTGATCTAAAAGCTTATAGTTGAAGGCAGGTCCCCTAAGAATCTTCCTTGCAAAGATTTTTTTTTAATATATTTTAATTTTTTCCCCAAATACATGTTAAAACAAATTTTAAACATTAAAAAAGTTTTGAGTTCCAAATTCTATCCCCACCCTTTTTAAAGGGCACCAGAAGAAGCAAGAATCAATAAAACCACCATAAACGTCCTCTATCTAGTCTAAGACTGTACAATAATAAAAGTAGTAAAAGCTAATAATTATGGAGCACTTTTTAATGTTTGCAAAGTGCTTTACATATTTGAGCCTTCCAACAATCCTGTGAAGCAGATGCTAAATTAGCCTTTCCCAGGGGCTCATAGCTATTAAATTTGAGTCAGAATTCAAACTCAGGTCCTCCTGATTTCAACTCTAGGACTCTTTCAACACTGCTTCCCCACCCTTGCTAAGACAAGTCCAGGTGTTCTGGTCAGGATCACGTGAAGGGGGCCAAACACACACCTCAAATCACACACTCACATGCCACATCACCCAACCTCCCTGGCTACACACAAGAATTCTTCCAACAAAGCAAAGCTGTTTCAAAGACTCTCGGGGTCATTTCATTTTTAGGTTATCTCAAACCAGGGAACACTTTCAAAAGCTCCCGGATTGTACTTTGACTAAAACAAGCAAACCAAAAAATGCAATTGAAAAATGAGAATAGCTGTTTAGTGCCTGCTTTTTCACTATCAAATCTTTATTAAAACATGTCTTTTGTATATCTCTTTTATGAAAACAGGAGAAGGGAATAGGTGAACTCACAATTTTTTTTTGAGACAAAAATATAAATAACAAAAGTAATACCACATAGTTGTTTGTATCTTTCCCCTTTCTTAAATGTTTAAGGAATGAGGAAGCCAGATTATCCAACTGGATCTATTAACCTCTCTACTGAATTAGTAACCACATTCATTCATGATCTTTTGTTTTTCCTTTAAGTTTTCATGGAACTCCTGAAAACTAACCTTGTTTATTTTGCCTGTTAGCTGCAGCTAAAGTCGTTTTAAGTTAAAGAATTTTAATAGTTAATTTAAAAAATTACCAGATGCATCGGTCTTAGTATCATCTCCACTTCTAAACAGATTGAGGGAAAGAAAAGAGAAAGACCTAAAGTGCTGTATTATTATGCATAATTTAATCCCCCAGCCTGTATTAAAAAGGCCAGCCCAGATTCCTTAAATGCCTGACTGACTTCTCTACATCTAAAATGCTTTCTACTTTGTCCACTACAGATAAATAAGACATGAATTGTTTTGCTTGACTACACTTATTTAAAAGGGGAGAGTGTGTGTGTGAGGGAAGTTAGTCAGTCTATATACATCAGGCACCTACTATGTGCCAGGCACTTTGCTAAGCATAGTGGGGATACGAAAAGACACTCCCTACCTTCAAGGAGCTGACAATCGAAATGCGGGAGACAACTTGCAACAAATGTGCACAAACAAGCTACATACAGGATAAA
This sequence comes from Trichosurus vulpecula, assembly GCF_011100635.1. Lineage (NCBI taxonomy): Eukaryota > Metazoa > Chordata > Mammalia > Diprotodontia > Phalangeridae > Trichosurus > Trichosurus vulpecula. Next base: position 76,826,428 of record NC_050578.1, read on the forward strand.
TTGGAAATAATTCAATAATTAACAGAAGGAAGGCATTAGAATCAAGAGGGGTTGGGAAAGGCTTCTTGTAAAAGATGAGGTTTTAGTTGAGACTTTAAGATAAGGTCTGTGTCGATGGATCCAAGACTATGTGGTGGGGAATAAAGGACAGGTAGAAGGGGGCTAGACTATGAGGGCATCTCAATGCAAGATTTTTTTATTTGGAGGCAACAGGGAGTCACTGTAGTTTATTGAGTAGGGGGGGTGACATGGGCACCTGCACTTTAGGAAAATCCTTTTGGTGGCTGAAAATGGAGGATGCATTGGAGTAGGGCAGACAGACCCATCAGCAGCTACTGTAATAGTCCAGGTGTCAGGTGATGAGGGACTGCACCAGGAGGGGGTGGCAATGTCTGAGGAGAAAGGGGGCATATTTAAAAGATGTTGCAGAGGTGAAATAGACAGGTCTTAGAAAAATACTGGATATGGGGGGTGATGGATGGCGAGGAATCCAGGATGACTCCTGGATTGTGAGATTGGGAGTAGTGACACAGATAAAAAAAAAAAGAAAAGACTATCAGTAAAACACTCTAAAAAATAAACAGAAGCAATAAAAGGCTCCAAATTGGACACAAACATGGCAATTGTATTGCTGTTTTAAATTTTAATATACAATGAAAAAAAGCCCAATAGTAGAGTTGGACGTGATCTTGGAAATCACTGAATTCAACCCCTTTTTACAAATGAAGAAACTGAAGCCCAGGGAAGTTAAGTGACTTGACTAAGGTCACACAGTAAATGGCAATTAGGATGTGAACCCCCTACCTCAGACTTCACATTTAATGTCGTTTCCTCCATGCCACTGGACCTCTCAATTGATATGAAATCTTTTTTTTTGTTCTTTGTATAACAAAATTTTCATGTTTATTGATAATAGGCAGCTAGCTGGCATATTGAATAGAGTGCTAGATTTGGAGTCAGGAAGACTGGAGTTCAAATCGAACCTCAGACACGTATTACCTGTGTGACCCTGGACAAGTCACTTCACCCTGTTTGCCTCATTTCTTCATCTGTAAAATGAGCTAGAGAAAGAAATAACAAACCACTCCAGTATCTTTGCCAAGAAATCTCCAAATGGGGTCACCAAGAGTCAGACATGACTGAAAAATGACTTAGAACAAAAATGTTCTTAATAAAGATAAATTTTTTAAAAATACATATATGCATTTATATAAATACAATATACATGTATACATGTGTAAATATGCATATATGTATAAAAATATAAATAAATACATATGTGTACCTGTAAATCTCTCTCTGTATATATATCTGTAAATATAAACACACTTGTAAGTATATTACACATTAAACACATTAAAATAAACACATTAAAATGGTTTGAGCCCAAAATACTTCTTTATGGTCTTAGAGTAGCTTATGGTTTAATTTAGCCTATAAAACCAAGTAGGATTTTTCCTGCCTGTTACCAATTATGTTAGTCCAATAAGGAATTTTAAAAACCTGGAGTGAGGATTATAAAGGGGGTTGATTGATTGTCTGTGTGGGAATAAAGCCCTCAACTCAGGGCTCAAGAGGAAGGGATAGTTAGTTGGGGCAGGGGTGATTGACTGGGCTCTTTCCCCTAGGAAAGAAGATTGAGCTTGGTGGGGGGAAGGTGGGAGGCTGATGAAAGGGTTTACAAAAGACCTTGGGAAAGAGAACAGGAATTTGCAGTGGGAGGCTGTCAGATTCCTCTCCAGAGCCCAGCCTGGGCAGTGACTTCACCCAGGAAGACAGATGGCTGGCACAGCATGTAGGAGCTGCTCATGTGCAAGCCAGAGGACCAGGAGGCTGGGTTTTGTTCCTTGGTTGAATGGTGCTCAGTCACTAAGTGTGGGTCCTACAGTAGAAATTATAGGTGATGTCTGAAGAGACAGACAGATGTGACTCGATAGAAATAAGGACAATCTGATGTGCCTACAAATAAGTCTTCCTCCTCCCCTGCCCCCCCCCCCCGCCAAAACAGACCAACTTTCATATATTTATGGATTCTCCCTCTGAACCTATCCTTCTAATCTTCAAACTCCAGATCTTAGAACATGACCCTCAAAACACCCTGTCATGATAATTAGCTCATTTTGAGCATAGGAACCTAATGTACATTTAGGGGTCCATGTGGTTCCCTCTTCTATATTTCAGGTAGTTTCTACTGAATAAAAAGTTATGAATACCATTGCTTTGCACTTGGAAAATTTCTAACCTTAATAGACAAAGGTTTAGTTCTTCCTCTTAATTTCCATTTATTTATCTCTTGTTAACTCCTGACCACTTTATGCTTGTGGGGAAATTCCAGTTACCAAAAAGGTTTGGGTAAAGAACAGCAGAATACACTTAATGTCTGGGGATAGACAGTCATGGGGAGGGGAAGTCCAGGAAAGAGCAGACCTATTCTTGAACTGTCCGAAATTCTGGAGGAGGGACATATGATTGGAACGATAGAACTCTGGGCTTGGAGACAGGAAGATGCAAGTTCAAATCTGGCTTTAGACATTTACTTGTGACCCTGCGCAAGTCACTTTACCTGCTTGCCTCAGTTTCCTCAACTGTAAAATGAAGATAATAATAACAGCACCAACCTCGAGGGTTGTTGTGAGGCTCAAATGAGATAATATCTGTAAAATGCTTAGCACAGTACCTGGCACCCAGTAGATGCCATATCCTTAGTCCCTTTCTTTCCCTAGTGCCAGTTTTTGCTCCGGGGTGCCTATAGAACCAATGGAATGTTCTTCTTTCCCTTCTCTGCTATGGCTCAGTCCTTCCTCCTCTTTCTCCTTTTCTCCTTTTTCTGCCATTTGTCCCCGGGCTGCCAATTCTTTTCTGCTCAGTTCCAGATGTCCCCATTCTTTTCTCTCGGCAACCAGAGCTTGGAAATCTCTCCAGGGTTCTGAATTAGCTCCTCCCTCCTTCTTTATATAAGCTCCTTAGGGCATAACCAGGGCCCTCACCCAGTCTGAACAGACTTCCTGTAGCACTTGGTTGAAATGTCTTTGATTGACGTAGTGAAAAACTGAGATATATTCTCACCTGATAAATATACTGGGACTGAGTGTCATTACACTAACTTAGATGGGAGGTAGGGGTGGGATGGGGTGGGGTGATTATATTGGCCTATTCAATAATTTTTACCCTTATACCCTGCTATCAAATTTGCATGTAAACTGAAGGAAAAACGACAAATTACCAATCTATAGAAATTTTAGCCAATACATTAAAATAATAACAGTAATAAAGCTAGAAAGGTCCTTTGAGGTTAGGACAAACCCTTAATTTTAAAAAGAAGTCCAATAGCAATCCTTCTGTCCACTAAGATAAGTCTGAGATACACTTACTCCTTGGTAATGGGCTAAGAAAACACATAGCCCTAACACCAGAACATCTGGGCCATATGATCATTCCCCTTCCTTCCTCCTTCACTCACCAAGGCTGCCCAGACATTATGGACAGGAAAAGCCATGGATAGAGATGCCTTTTCTCCCATAAGTCTGCGAGCCCTGGAGAGCAGAGACTGTCTTTGTCTTTCTTTATATCCCCAGCACATAGCCAGGCACAGAGTTAGTCATTTAATAAATGACTATTGATTGGCCGACTTCTCTTTCTGACACAGGTCACACTATCTGGGTGGAAACAGCTAGGAGCGAGAGCCCTATTTCCTCCAGCTTCCCACATTATACCTCACTGTCCTTCCATTTTTTAGACTGAACACTACCTCCCCTCCCCACAACTCCTATCCCAGCAGGAGGGAACCCAGCATCCCCATTAACCTGGACCCTCAGGCTCACTCCCAGCTTTGCAATGGTAATGGGCTAGGCTCCTCCAGGCCTACCTTTTCCCCAAATTTCCAATCCCCTTCATCATTTTAGCTACACTTACATACATTTCTTTTATGTAAACAAATATTTCTTGTATCTTGATTTTGCTTCACCCCTAGAAACCTAAGGTCAATCATGAAGGCCTGTATAAAATCCTTTATTTGTGCAGAGAAAAGGGGAATGGAAGAAGCCAGAGGATAGCTGGAAATGTACAATATTTAAATTAGGTCACAGAGCTAAATCATGTCTCCAAATGTTCGGCATTTTCCTAGCTGAGGGTTTTGCACAACTGTAATTTTATTAATATATTTTCATTTTATAGAAACTCCATAAAAGAGCAGAGAAAGGGCCATGTGGACCAGAGGGTCATTTATATTGCCACAAGGCTAAAAGTGAGCTAACTGTTATGAGATCCTGTGACTAATTCTCCAGAGGAAGGGCAAGGAGGAGAGAGAAGAGAATAAGAATAAACACTTAATTAGCGCTTATTATAGACCAGGCGCTGACTGTGCTAAGCACTTTACAAATATTATCTAATTTGATGCTTGCAAAGACCCTGCACAGTAAATGCTCTTATCATCCCCATTTTAGAGTTGATGAAACTGAGACAGAGGGTTGCAACCAAAGAAAAGATGATACCTTAGACCCACCCACCCCTTACCCCACCCCTTACCCCACCCCAGAAGGAGATACGCTCAAGTCTGGAAAACATTTGGTTCTGTCTCTTTCCAGAGGGCAGGAGGGAGCAGAAAGGACCAAGTATCATCTGGCCAACTCTATACTCTGATGGCAGCCACATGGGTCTTCCCTGCCCCCACCCCCCCATACACAAGATTTCCCCCAGAGCAAAGAAAAAAAAAAGAATTTAAGTCCTTGAGAAGGAGATTTTTTTGGAAGTATTTTTAAGGATGACAATGATGATGATAACAACTAGCATGCATATAGTTTTTTTTTACAGGTACATTTGTTGTTCAGATTTTGCAGCCCACAGGTGGCACAGTTCATAGAGCACTGGGCTTGGAATCAAAAACACCCATTTTCCTGAGTTCAAATCTGGCCTCAGATACTTACTAGCTGTGTGACCCTGGGCAAATCATTTAACCCTGTTTGCCTCAGTTTCCTCATCCGTAAAATTAGCTGTAGAAGGAAATGGCAAACCACTCTAGTATCCTTGACAAGAAAACCCCAAATGGGGTCACAAAGAATCAGACATGACTGAAAAACAACTTAACAACAAATCTAACTACTACCAAACCAAACCAAACCAAACCAAAAACTAGCAGGTGAGGAACAGTTAAGTAAGGAGTCTTAGGTTTCACTTTGGATTCTCTATCAGCTGCTTGAGGGTGCTCCCCTGATCACATTTTTAGGGCAATCAAATCACCTCAAGCAAAGAAAGGGGACCTCATAGCTAACAACACTGAAATCTGCTGGAAAGAGCACTAAACTAGGAGTTAGGAGTGCTGGGTTCTAATTTCACCTATGTGAAATGTGGCTTTGACTAAATCACTTCATACCCTCTGGGCAACATTTTACTCTCACATAAAAAAAGAGTTGGACTAGATTTCTCTCTAACGTTCTTTCCAGTTCTAAAATTCAATGATTACATATATGACCTCAAACAAAACACAGCCTATATCTTTTTTAACTGTTACAACTTAACGTGATGACAATAATGATGGTGATGATCATAATGAGCTCACGGCATTTAGCTCTCAATATATTTTTAGCCTATTTGATCTGGCCTGGGATAGCTATAACCAGAGTCAAGTAACCTCCAACTCCTTTCAAACCTGCCAAATTAATATCATGCCACTATCAGCTCAAGGACACCTGGGTAAGCAACCCAACCAATGTCTTCACTCTCACCTAAGGAGAGCTAGATGACTTTGCTAGTAAGCTAGTCTTTAAATTTACTTTGTATACATTCTGTTTTTTTTTTTAACTTACATACATATTATATCTGCTGGATAGAGTACAAATTTCTTGAGGACAGGGACAATTCGTTTTTTTAACCTCCAGCACCTATAAGTGACACAGTGGATAGAGATCCAGCCCTGGAGTCAGGAGAACAGAGTTCAAATCCCAACTCAGACACTCACTAGCTGTGTGACCCTGGGCAAGTCACTTAAGCCTATTTGCCTCAATTTCCTCATCTGTAAAGTGATCTGGAAAAGGAAACAGCAAACCACTCCAATACTTTTGCCAAGAAAACCCTGAATGGGGTCACAGAAAGTCTGACATAACTGAAACAAGTCAACACCACCACCACCTACATAGTAAGTATTTCATAAATGGTTGAATTGAACATTCTCCATCTAATGAATACTTGGCATTCTAGTGGGAGAAAAAAAGTGACTAAGTAAGATGAACCACAACCCAAATTCCTGAGCTATCCTAGCTCCCACATTCACAAGATATGTGGTTTTCTGACCCTCAGAAAACATGACAGGATTCTCAGGGCACCAACATTCACCAGGTACATGATTTTCTGATCCTTGATCCTCTCTTCTGTATGATAAGGATGGAAATATTTATGTAACTGGTGGGTTTCACTGTGGATTAGGGGCAGAATTGGTTTAGCTGGTCCAAGAGCCTACCTGTGGGACTGGGGCAGAGCTGAATTATCCTCAAGCCTTTTCTTCCTGGGCGGGAGGTTTAAGGTGTGACCTTTTTTATAGTCTCTAGTTCTCCCAACCCCTTTCTCTAAAGGAGATTTACTCAGACACACCCAGTCATATCAATTAGGTCACTTTTAAATTAGAGACAATATCATGCCCTCAGGCACAAATAGGGATTCATGTTTTTTTTTTTTAACTAATATCAGACAGAAAGTTATTAATGCAACCATAAGAGCTCGGAGTCCCCAGTTAGGAAAATTCTCAACATTCAGACACAGGTTTCCCTCTCGACTCTAATTAAAATTTTTGTCTATCTCTAGCTAACCCCTGGCTTCTTTCTTTTGGAAGCAAAAATCAGGATCGAGGAAATATTTAGGTAAAAGAAGCAAGCAATGTATACTACAGGGGCTATTAGCTAAAAGGCAAAGGGAGGGAAGTTGGGGAAAGAGCAGACCTTTTTCCAGGACATCCCTCATGGCCAGGACCTTCAGGCTGAGTCTTCAGCTCCAAGAGGTCTGCAGGGGCCAGCAGGCAGTCCTCCATCTCTCTCCCCTTTCCTCTAGGAGGTAGGCTTTCCTTTCACTTTCTCCCTTCCAGCTTGGTGGTGTTACCAATTCTTTCTAGCCAAGTTCATTAAGTCTTGAAAGCAACTAGTGAAATTGTCTCCTCCTGGCTGCTGCAGATCAAAGTCCCAACTCCTTCCTCTTAATCTAAATCTCAGAGGCTATACAGTCCTCTCTAAGCACTCCCGAGCATGACTCAAGTCTGCCTTCGGGCCTTAAAGATCACAATAGTCACAAATCCCTCTTTGGGGCTGAAAGGGAATGAATTGCTGGTGCCTGAGAACTACAGATTTCAGGCTGACTCTCAGTTCCTTATCCCCTATGACAATTACACTAGCAATCCACCAACAAGGATTGATCAGGCTCCTACTATGTGGTAAACTCAACGTTGTGAGGGAAATACTGTGTAACCCCTAAAGCACTATAGAAATGTGAGTGATTACTAGCAATACTTCAGCACTGCCATATTGTTCTTGGTCTCCAGAAATGCATTTTGTACAGGATTGGTGCATGGAAAGAAAAGCTGGAAACGGAAGGGCACCTAGTATATGTCAGAAGCCAAGCGAGGAAAACTGACTTTAACACTCATATTCTCTCCTCTCTATTTAAAAAAAAATCCCCACAAATCAGAGAAAAAAGAAATTTAAATATAAATATGGAAAATAGGTACTTATCCATGACGGAAAACACAAAACGGAGCGAAATTAATAAGTATTTCTACAGCACCTACTATGTGCCAGGCACTTTGATGAGCACTTTACAAATATTATCTCATAACAACCCAGGGAGGGAGATGCTACTATTATTCCCATCTTAGAGTTTAGGCACAGACAAGTGAAGTGACTTGCCTAGGGTCACACAACTAATAGGTGTCTTAGCCCAAATTTGAATTCAGGTCTTCCTCACTCCAGGTTGAGGATTCTACCCATCATGCCAACAACTGCCTCTAAAACAACAGACATTTAAGTTGGGAATCAATAAATATTTTCCTAGCTTCTGCCAATATGAAGAATGTTGGCGAAGGTGTTGTTGTAGGTTTCGATACAAGGATGGACAAGACAGTCCCTGCCTTCCAGAAACACACCATCTTCTTAGGGAGATACAACATACACCCATGAAAAAATATGCACATAGTATTAAGAAATGTGGTTCATGTGAGAAAGGCAGATAATACAGTGCTCAAGCAGACTGATAATTATTTCCTTATGCCATTTTTCAAGCTAAAGAAAAGCCTTCTGAAAACCTTCATAATAAATGGTGCCCACTAGTAGGAACAGGAAGAGAAAAAACATTTATATATTGCTTCATATAGGCCAAGAACTGTGCAAAACTTTTTTTTTAACAAATATCTCATTTGGTCCTCACAATAACCCTAGGGTTGGGGAGAGAAGGAGACAATTCAGAACTCAATTTTTAAAAAAAATGTTGAATATATATAAAAAATTTCAAGTACTATATACAATCTGCCCTAAAACTCCTAAACTAAAAGAAAGACCCAAATTACTGACATATAAAGCTTCTGTGGTGCTACTGACAGAGGGAAACAGAAGGCAAAGTGTGGATTCAGCAAACAAATTCTAGAAACTCCTAACAGTACTAGTATTGATGATGAGATATTTGATATAGTGGAGGATGGAAAGGTGAAGCAGGAATCAATAACCTATTCCTACTCCACTGGCTCAATTGTATGAAAAGGGTGAACTTCTTCTGTTGAAGGATTGGATATTATTAAGGACATAAAAGAAATGGTGAAAATAGAGGAAAACAAATACAAGAAAGATTTAATGACAGTGGAATCATTCATGAGTCAATGGCGGGATGAGGACCAGAAAAAGAAAAATGTTTCTTGGTCTGTTAATTTCCTATGGATGTACTTCATGAGATCAGTTAGTCAATAGATATTCATTAAGCTCCTACTATGTGTAGGGACTGTGCTAAGCACTGAGGTTATAAATTGGCAAAAGACAGGCTCTGCCCGCAAGGAGCTTATAGTCTATTGGGGGAGAAAACATGAAAACAACCATGTAAAAACATGCTATAGACAGATAAATAGGAAATCATCAACAGAGGGAAGGCACTAGACTTAAGAGGGGTCAGGGAAACCTTCTTAGAGGCAGAGATGCTAGCTGAGACAAGAAGGAAGCTGGGAGGCTGAGATGAGCACTCCAGGCATAGGGAATAGCCAGAGAGAATGCCCAGAAACCAGAGACTGAATATTTTGTTCATGGAATAGCAGAGATATTAAATGTCTATATTAATTTTTTCCACCTCAAAATGAGATGCTTTTAACATCTCCAAATTCAATTAAAAATTAATGTTAAAAAAGGCAGGGTAGGTGGGGTTTGAATCTTGAACAAAGGATTCTGGTAGGTATTGGCTGGGTATGGGTACTGGCTTATCCAAAGAGTTACCCAACTATGGAGTACGATCACTGTCCATTGATCTTTCCTTTTAAGAAAGGAGTCCCAATAATCAAAGAAGATGAGAACCCCTCTTAATTCCCAACTTTTTCTTTCCCTATTTTAACTACTTCCTCTTTATCTTGTATATAGCTTGCTTTGTATATATGTTGTCTCCCCATTAGATAGTAAGCTCCTTGAGGGCAGGGGTTGTCTTTTGCCTTTTTTTTTTGTATTCCCCCCTGCTTAGCACAGTGCCTGGCACATAGTAGGCACTTAATATTGATTGATTAAATTATGTGAGGAGTTCTTATTCTAATGTTCCCTCTCCCACTGACAGCCTGGAAATATAGAAGAGATTGTGCCCTTAGGGAATATGGATTATTTTTTTTTGCTAATCTGTTTCTGGTACTAGATAGCAAGTAGCATCAGAAGGAAAAGAAATAAGCATTTATTAAGTACCTACTCTAAGTGCATTTCAAAAATATGATCTCATTTGATCTTCACATCTCTGGGTGGTAGGTGCTATGATTATTCCCATTTTACAGATGGGGAAACCGAGGTAGATCAACATGAAGTAACTTGTCCAAGATCAGACAACTTCTAAGTGTCTGAGGCTGGATTTGAACTCAGGCCTCCCTGACTCCAGACTCAGCACTCTCAATACCTCCACTGGCTGCTCAAAAGAGTAGCAGCTTATGAGAAATGATGAGTAGGAGGACTTCAGAAAAACCTAGAAAGATGTATATGAACTGATGCTGAGTGAGGGGAGCAGAACCAGGAGAACATTCTTCACAGTAACAGCCACATTGTATGATGACTGATTTTGATAGACTTGGCTCTTCTCAGCAATGCAAGGTGCTAAGACAACTCTAAAAGGCTCATGATGGAAAATGCCATCCACATTCAGAAAAAGAATTACAGAATCTAAAAGCAGATCGAAGCATACTATTTGCTCTCTCTTTTTTGTTTTGTTTTGTTTCTTCTTTCTCATGGTTCATTCCATTGATTATAATTCTTCTTTGCAACATGACTAACGTGAAAATATGTTTAATGTGAATGTATATGTAGAGCCTATATCAGATTGCATGCTGTCTTGGGGAGGTGGGAGGGGAAGGAGGGGGAGAAAATTTGGAACTCAAAAGCTTGTAGAACCGAATGTTGTAAACTAAAAATAAATAAATAAAAATTTTAAAAAAGAGTAGCAGCTTTATGGGGAAGCCACCAGCAGCTGTAGCAGGAATTTAATGGAATAGCAAATGAAATCCACTGGGTGACAGGAAAACTATCCAATGGAATTCTTATCAGCTCCCATGGAGGTAATAACCATTTCTATGCTGATGACTCTCATATCTACCTTTCCTTTCCCAACATCACATCTCCAATTGCCTTTCAGGTATCTCAAAATGTGTCCAGTGGACATCTTAATCTCAATATGTCAAAATGGAATTCATTCTTATTCCCCTTGAACTCTCCTCCACCCTATCTATCTTCCCTATTACTCTGGAGAGCAATACCATCCTCACTATCTAGGAGTCATCCTGCACTCCTCACTAGCTCTTACCTGCCACGCCCTTCCTCATCTATCAATTTCACCAGTGCAATATCTCTTTCCTCTGAAATTGCTACCACTCTAGTGTGGACCCTTATCACCTCATTCCTGGATAACTGTAATAGCCAGTGGGTCTGCCTACCTCCAGCTTCTCCCCATTCTAGTCCATACTTCATTCAGCCACTAAAGTGATTTTCCTAAAACGCAGGTCCAAATGCATCACTATCCCACCCCCACACAATCAATAAACAGTGGCTTCCTATTGCTTCCAGGAGCAAACACGAAATGCTATTTACCACTCAAAACCCTTCCTCACCTAGCCCTCTCCTACCTTTCCAACCTTACTTACTCCCCAACACATACTCTTCGAGCCAGTGACACTGACCTCCTGGCTGTTTGATAACCAAGATACTCCACCTCTCATCTCCCAATTTTCTCTGCCTGACACTTTTCTTATGACTACTCACCTCCTGGGCATCCTTTAAGTCCCAATTAAAATGCTTCTTTCTACACAAAACCTTCCCCAACCCCTCTTAATTCCCAACTTTTTCTTTCCCTATTTTAATTACTTCCTCTTTATCTTGTATATATATATATATATATATATATATATATATATATAGAGCTTGCTTTGTATATTTGTCATCTCCTCATTAGATAGTAAGCTCCTTGAGGGTAGGGGGTTGTCTTTTGCCTTTTTTTTTTTGTATCCTGCCCTGCTTAGCACCGGGCCTGACACATAGTAGGCACTTAAGAAGAGATTGTGCCTTTGGGGCATATGGATTGTTTTTCTTTGCTACTCTGTTTCTGGTACTAGGTAGCAGGGATATAGGGTGAACTAGGAGTAAGGAAGTAAGGAGAAGATCTGAGTTCAAATCCCACCTTAACCACCTCTGTGCTACGTGACCCTAGGGACTTATAAATCACTCAAATTCTCTGGGCTACAGTTTCCTGGAATCAATAACCTCCAAAGTTCCTTCTAGCTCCAATTCTATGATCTTATAAACATTTTTTTTTGCTTTGAATTAATTTATAATCTGACTTAATCCAACATACGGAGATACAGTTATCCCTTCCACATCATGACTTTCCCTGTCATGGTTTCAATATATCATGGGTTGGCATAAGAAACTAAATGGGAATTTTGGGGAAGTTTTACTGAAGCCACAGAGAACACTCGAAGCCAGCACATGACACAGGGCCTAGGACCAAATACTTAGCCCAAATTTTACAGTAAGGTATGGAAACATCCAATAAAAGAAAAAGAAAAAAAATCTTCTCTGGTATGAGGGGAGGGCCAAAAAATTTTACGTGGATTTTCCAGATCATGGGGGCACCAGGTCTCTAACCGCTACAACATGGAAGGGATAACTGTATATTGGGGGTGGGGGGAGGGGGTTTAAAGCTATGAATTTCAAGGAGGAGAGAGCATCGTGAATTGTAGTTGAGAAGCCCAGGTTATACTGATAAGCATTTTGGTGATTGGACGTCATATAACATTTTGCTTACATCTCTGAGATGTACAGGCTATCCTGTATTAGTTATTTGTGTATGTCTCACTCTTCCCCCGCCCCCATCTAATCCCTAATCACCACATCCCATCAGATAGCATGCTTTATAGGGACAAGGACTATAACTACCTAAATTTTGTATCTTCACCTAATAAATGGCACCACGTGCTACACTTAATAGGTGTGTAAAATACGTTCAATTAAATCATTAAAATATATTTTTTTTTCCAGTGGTACAACCCAATACAACAGTGTTACTGTTCAGTTGTTTCAGTGGTGTATGAGACTCTTCCTGACCACATTTGGGGTGTTCTTGGCAAAGATACTGGAGTGGTTTGCCGTTTCCTTCTCCAGCTCATTTGACAGATGAGGAAACTGAGGCAAACAGGGTTAAGTGGCTTGCCCAGGGTCACACAACTAATAAGTGTCTATGGCTGGATTTGAACTCAGGAAGTGAGTGAGTCTTCCTGACTCCAGGCCTGGCATTTTATCCACTGTACCACCTAGCTGCCCCAAATACAACAGAGATCTTATGTAAAACATAGCATTTACTTCTCAATAGAGGCATCTGGTCTCCTGATTATGAGCCAGGTGGGCACAGCTGGGTGTGGGCATATTCCTATGCTTTCATGGGTGGAAGGCTTTTGTCTAGAGATATTTTTTTTTTCTGGAGACACTTTCCCCTTTCTCAGTATTAGAGGTACTTATAACCCTGGGGATGGAAAAAGTGAAAAAAATCTGCATTTGGTGACAACTTCCAGAACATGGTGGGGTTGGTTCCTCTGATTCCTTGGAGTCCTTTCCAGCTCAGCCCCTGAGTAAGGGTTACCCCTAATACAGACAGTCTCTGAGGCAGAAAAGCTTTGCCATACTCTATGGGCAAGGGAAGTGAAGCCCTTTGGCTCAGCAGACATCTCAGCTTTCAGCACTTTCCCAATGCCATTCTCTGGGAGCTGGGTTTGGCCCTCCCATTTACATGCAACAAATCGCTGCTGTCCTGTACCTACCTGCAACAGCGGCAATGAACATTAAAACTCTAAATGGAGATTTTCTTTCATTTGGGGGGAAAATGGGTTCCTTGCTAAACTTGGCACTAACTAAAGAATCTTAGAGAAAATGAATACACTCTGTTGTTTGTGAGGGAAGCCTAATCCTTCCTTACTTTGCCCAAGAGGCTTACTGGGATTTAGAAAGATGCTCACACCAACTTTTTTTTCAGCTTGTGCCAACTTCATTTGTGGCCACAATATCCAAGCTTCGTTCTGCATTTTAGGGTAGATAATGGGCATTCCATGCTCTTTAAATACCTCCACATTTAAGCTTAAATGTCTCTGACCTTTGCCATCTCTCTCAGCTAGGGCCTTCTGTCTCCCATGCTTTTATCCAGCTGTTGGCTCTCAATCCCTGTTAGAAGCTGCTTAGTTTAAGAAAGACAAAATGCAAAAATGCAAGCATTACGTTGAAAAAGCAATACTCTGCAGCTTCTAGAACACTTTTTCTAGGTGCTTAGAATTATTAATAATATGCAAAGTGTTTTTACTTTTTTCCTGACATTCTGCCATGTGCCATCATTCCCTCTATCTGGCTTTAAATTGGGTTAATTTGATTAAATTTTTGACATTTTAAAACTGCCTCAAAATTCAGTGGACTCTCTGGATCTATAAATAAACATTTTAAACATAGAACAGGTTTGATTTTATGACAAGAACTAGTCTTAGGGAGTTGGGAAAGATAATCAATCTCTTCAATTGACTACATCACTCTCAAAAGTCATTGGCCCACCTTAGATTAGAACACTACCAGTTTCTCTCTTTCTGCACGCACGCGTGCGCACACACACACACAAGATATACATACCTGTTGCCAGAGGAACAGCAACAGACAGATTACCTGAGGCCCCATTTCAACACCAGAACTAAATAACTCCACACAGCAAGCCTGGCACATTCCCATAACGGCAGGCGACTTGGCAGAGTGTACCCAGCTCAGTGAATACTTCTCCCCCTCCCACATAAAAATGAAAGTATTTATACAGATCGTTAAACATGCCCAGCCATCCTCTGAATAGATTCTACCTTAAAGGCCAATCTCTGAAAAAGCAGCACTGTGTTCTAGAAATCAACAAGCTGGCATTTCTGAGGAAAAGGCTCAAAGGGAATTCCAAAGATTCAAGGGGCAGCAGTGAATAGAATACTGGACTGGGAGTTAGGAAGTTCAGTTCAGTCATTTTTCTGTCACATCCAACACTTTGTGACCCCATATGGGGTTTTCTTGGCAGAGATACTAGAGGGGTTGCCATTTCCTTCTCATTCCAGCTAATTTTACAGACCAGGAAACTGAGGCAAATGGAATTAAGTGACTTGCCCAGGACCACACAGCTAGTGTCTGATGCTAGATTTGAATCCAGGAAGATGGGTCTTCCTGACTCCAGGCCTGGGACTCTATCTGCTGTGCCACCTAGCTGTTCCAGGGTGTTAGGGAGAACTGAGTTCAAATCTGGCCTTAGACACTAGCTGTATAACCCTCCACAAGTCACTTAACCTCTATCTGCCTCAGTTTTCCTAACTGTAAGACGTGTAGCACTTACTCTCCAGGGGATTTTTGTGAGGAGAAAATGAGATATTTGTAAAAGTGCTTTGCAAATCTTAAAATAATATGTTAAATGCCATCAATATTAATGGAATTAGAATTATTCAGACCTAGGGATTAAATATAGCTCCCTTCAAAATTGTCTCATACATATGTAATAGTCTGATGACACAATTAGAAAGGACCTCTGAGCTCAACTGATCTGTCTCACACTTGAAAAAAAATCTCCTTTATAATATTCCCATGATAAATAGTCATCTAAGCTCTATTTAATAACATCTATTGACCAGAAACCCACTGACTCCAAGGACAGTTGATCTCACCTTTATGTAACTTTAAAATAGAATTCATCACTTTACCATTTCTGCCGTCTTTCTAGACCCCTACATTTGCATCCTCAGAGTCGTCTTCCATTCTTTCCTTTCTGTCACCCCCATATCCAATTAGTTGCCAAGTCTTGTTGATTCTATACACACACTACCTTTCATATCCATCCCCTTCTCTCTCCTCATACTTCCTCTCCTCTAGTTTGGGCTCTCATCACTTTTTGTCCAGGTCACTGATATGGATGGCCTCCTAACTCTCCCTGAGTCTCTAACTTCTTGAACTCATCCGTCACATAATTACCCTCAATTTTTTTCCCCCTACTCCACAGGTTTATATCTCTCATTTAGTCAAAAACCATCCTATAGCCTCTGCACTCTGGCTCCTGCTTACCTTACCTTTCCAAACTTATTTGTTTCTTGGCCTCAGCTTCCTCATCTGTAAAATGGGGAAATGACAGCCCCTCTCTCATAGGACTGTGGCGAGGCTTATATGACTCAGTATATGAAAATGGCCTGCAGGGTTCACTCCCATTATATTTGTATAGTTTCCTTCAGTAAGAAAGCTTGAATTCAATAGAAGTCAACAGAATATTTCAACTGGAAAACAAGATAATAAAATGTGATTCAGGATTTTCTCATAATAGCCACTGCTGAATTCCAGAATGTCAGATGGCTAGCTGCAAAGCAAAGCCTCCAAACCCCTCAGGTCAAACCTTAAGTCATCATTGCTTCTCTTCACTACATTCCAGCAAAACTGCCTTATCAACTTGTTCCTTAGCTCTGACTTCAATCTCCCATTTCCACCTCTTCCAAAATGTACTGCTTCCTCATTTCTACCTCTTAAAAATCTTTAGTTCCTCTCAGACTTACCTCAGCTACCACTTCTTCAAGAAGCCTTTCTTGAATTGCATCGTAATAATATTATGCCTTTGGGACACAGTGAAGGGGGAACCCAAGGAGGCAAGCATCCAACTTGGTGTGTATTGTTAGGCCTGGCTTAAACATTCATCTGAGGAGTTAAAGATGGAGAAGTGTGGGCATCATCTCTGACATAGGGAAGATATCTTAAATGCTACCAGATTGTCAATGCTACTGAAGACCGTTTGCTTAGATTTAGAATCTATTTCAGGTTTCATGTCTTCTATAGATTTGTCACTAAGTCCAAACATATTATGTCTGTTCTGTCAACCCATCCTCTGTTCGATGGTGTGATTAGCACCGAGAGGTCCTTCGTGACCAACCAAACAGGAGAAAAGATCACAAATAGGAGTTAAAGAACTACCTTGCCTCATCACTGACTCTATTGGCCACTCTAGCAGGCTCCTTGACTACACTGTTTGAAACATAACTAGCTCACATTGTACAATGATCTATTCATGATTGACTTAGCTCTTCTTAGCAATACAATGATCCAAGGCAATTCCAAAGGACTCGTGATGGAAAATGCTCTCCACATCCAGAGAAAGAACTGATGGAGTCCGAATGCAGATTGAAGCATACTGTTTTCACTTTATTTTTTTTCATGTTTTTCCCCCTTTTGTTCTGCTTCTTCTTTTACAAAATGATTAATATGGAAATATATTTCACATGATTGCACATATATAACCTATACCAAATTGCTTATCATCTTAGGGAGGGGGAAGGGAAGGGAGGGAGATAGAAAATTTGTAACTCAAAATTTTATTTTTTCTCCAATTACGTATAAAAAACTCAAAATTGTATTAAAAATATATGTTAAAAATTTTCCTTACATGTAATTGGAAAAATAAAATGCTATGTCAAACAAACAAAAAGAAATACAACTACCTTGGAGACAGAAATAAATAAAGGGGAATAAGTATTCTATAGTAACTGCTAAGTAGCAGGTACTATGCTAAGCACTTTACCAATATTATCTCATTTAATCCTGAAGTGGGGGGCGGGGAGATACTATTATTATTCCCATTTTACAACTGAGGAAACTGAGGAAAACAGAAGTTAAGTGATTTGTCTAAGGTCATGCAGCCAATAAGTATCTAAGGCTTAGTTTGAATTAAGGCCTCCTTGTGCTACCTAGGAGAGGAGAAAGGAAGACAGAGTCATGCCACTCTATGTTTTCCTTCTCTCTATATCCCCAAGGTGCATAGCACGGGAAGGCTACAGAACCAAAGACAAAGAGAAGGGACTAGACTATACCTGTGTTTGATGAGTCTAGCTAGGGATGAATGGCTTCCAGCTCCAGCAAGACCATGCCCAGTAGTGAAAGAAAGTATGTCAAAGACTGGCATTTGATTTTCATCTGGTTAAGGCAGGATGTTGTGAGTCAGCCTAGTGTCAATAGGGGTACACATACATGGCTATAATGTTAGAAAATTGAGCCATGTCAAAATTACTGCTTGGCCAATGACATTTGCATATCACTGAACTATGTCATTGCAAACAGCCCGTTGGCTGGATTAAGAGGAACAAGAGAGAGCACAGGAGATGGAACCTCAGACTTGTGGCAAGGAAGAATCAAGTTCAGATCCAGCTTTACACACTCATTAACTCTGTGACTACGGACAACGTTTTGACCTCAATTTCTTTGTCTACAAAATGTGGACAGTCATAATAGTACCTAACTCAGCCACTGACTAGGCAGCAAAGTGGTGCAGTGGATAGAGTCAGGACGACTCAAGTTCAAATCCAGTCTCAGACATTTCCTAGCCCTGGGCAACTCATGTCACCCTGTTTGCCTCAGTTTCTTCATCTGCAAAATGAGCTGGAGAAGGAAATGGCAAACCACTCCAGTATCCTTGCCAAGAAAACCTTAAATGGGGTCATAAAAAGTCAGGCATGACTGAAATGACTGAACATCAGCACTAGCAGAGCTGTTGTGGGGGGCAAATGATAACACATGCAAAGTGCTATTTCAATTCATTCCCCTCCCTCTCTCCCTTTCTTTTTTTACTTTCCTTCCTTTCCATTTCTACCTTCTTTTCTTATAAGGTTCCATGAAACAAATGTGGCACCATCTATTTCTAGTCATTAATCCAGGCTTATGACTCAGGGTTCTTTAGGATTTTAGTAGAAAATTTGTCTAGGAATTTGGGGCTAGATAAATACAAAGCAACAGGACTTCCTTTCATTTTAACACCTGATGGGTCTAAAGCAGTCTCTTCACTTCCTCCAAGAAAACAATCTATAGTAATAGCTTTTTCCATGTTCTATAATTTCCACATCATTCTTACTCTGAGGATGTGATCGACTTACTCAGTGGGCTAACTGATAAAGACGCCAAAGAAGTGCCAAACTCTTATGCCTAGCGAACTGAGAATGAAATCCTATTATGCAGCCCCTGTTGTCCATATTTGTTACTTTTATTTAGAATGACTGGTTTCTTAATTGGGTGGGGGGTGGGGTGGTGTGGGAGATGAGAAGAGTACACAGAGAATGCTCAGGAGAGAAAGAGATATAAGCCCATCAGGCTGAAGTTATGGGAAGTTGTGGGAAGAGTCTGCCACATTAACTACCACATCCCTTGTCTGTCCCCCAGGACTAAGGTGGAAAGTCCATTAACCACTGGAGATCACAATTCATAAAGCAAGTTCGCAAACTAAGAATTTCATTCCTCACGTTTAAACTGCTATCTTAATGGTGGTCAAAGCCACCACTGGGATGACTGCAGGTTATCTGACATTGGAGTGTGACTAGGCTGCATTTATTTCCCTGTACTTTCCCCCAGGCTATCTCACAACCCCTACCTCCCAGGACTGTTGTGAGGATCAAATGAAATAATAATTGTAAAGCCTTTAGTACAGTGCTTGGTACACATGTAAATGTTAGTTGTTGTTTTCACCTTGAGATCTTCAACTAGCCCCAAGCTGCTACGACACCTCTTTGGTTCATTCTGCTCCCTGGCCACCATTCCTTGGGGCCCATCACCCATTATGCCCCCTTTCTGGTGCCCAGTCCTACTATGCCATCAGGATTTTCTTGATACTAGAGTAATAACTACATAAGTGACTTGTGAAGATCATCATCAATGGAATTCCAAGGCTTTCCTGCGTGCTCTTCCCTGTCTGGCCCCTTGTTGTTCTCCCCGTATTGGGAGACCTTGTGTCCTATGATCAATATTTCCCATTTCTCCCAACATAGTGTTGTCCTGGAGTCTCTCACCCCATGTAGCCCAAGGTTTGTGGTCCTCCCACCTGTTACCAGCATTGCAAGTGAGCTGGTGGAGGGACGGCCCTCTGCTGCATGCTGTGTACACAGAGGGAGATGTGAATCCTGAATGTCTGAGACATTGCTGAGTGTGACTCTGTGTGTGTGTGTGTGTGTGTGTGTGTGTGCGCGTGTGAAGGAGTGGGGAGAAGAAAGGAGGGGAAAGGAGAGGAGGGAGAGGGAGATGGAGGTGTGCGCGCGTGTGAAAGAGAGAGAGAGAGAGAGAGGGAGAGAGGGAGAGAGAGAGAGAGAGAGAGAGAGAGAGAGAGAGAGAGAGAGAGAGAGAGAGAGAGAGAGAATGGTCATGCATTGGAAACCTATCCCTTGACTTTCAAAACTTTCAACCCTAGACTGGTAAGTGTGGACCTCCTGGGGTGAAATACTTCACTCTTGAGATCTCCCTTGATGTTCTCTCTTAAAGAGTCTGCAGCCAAATAAATTGAATCCCTTACACAGGTGCACATTGTCCTATTTAGCATTCTCTCAGTCATTGAGGAATCACATCTCCTTCCAAATTCATACCATGCAACAGAGGGTTGTCCCTTCCCTACTTCACTGAGAATGGATATAACACTAATTATAAGACTCGATATTTTAATAAAGAGTTATTTTACTTTACTTTCACTGCAAGTCCAGCAAGGTTGATCTGACCAGAGTTCTTACCATGATACACTTGGCTTATTTACTTATGCATCATCCTTGCCAGATAGGCTGGCCTAAAGAACAGCTCTTTGATGCTGTAGAAAGATGTGACTTTGCATGTAGAAAGATGTGGCTTCTGATTGATGGAGTAAATGGAGAAGAGAAAAGCAGAATTCAAGAGAGGCAGAGAAGTAGAGAGAAGGCTTGGATATTGAATGGTAAATGGGTCACTTCCTCAGGCCACAGGCATTTTGGAAAATTCCCCTGAAGACGACCTCTGATCCTTGGCACCTCCACCCCAGAGAAGGCTAAGAAGAGATTGCTTGGGTGAAATTATTCTCAAGCTACGATTTTATCTTGCTTTCAATTCCCAAATATATATTTATAAATAGATACATATACTCATATTGCATGTTACATGTACAAAATATAAATTGAATAAAGATAAGATGAAAATGAAATAAAAATACTTATTCTAAGTATGAATGGTAGAAAAATCCTTTTTCTGTCACTAAAAGATTTTTATAATGTTTTAGTAAGAGCAATTTGATTGAATATGCTTTAAAATATCTGATTCATTGTTATTCAGTCATGTCCCACTGTTTGAGAACCCATTTGGGGTTTTCTTGGCAAACATACTGGAGTGCTTTGCCATTCTCTTTTCCAGCTCATCTTGTAGATGAGGAAACTGAGGCAAACAGTTGAGTGACTTGCCCAGGGTCATACTGCTAGTAAATGTCTGAGGCTGGATTTGAACTCAGGTCTTCCTGACTCCAGACCATATGCTCTGTCTGCTGAGCCACCTAGCTGCCCTTGATTAATTTGATTAATACAGTGACTCAAAGGTCTGGTTTTAAGTTCTGTATATTTTGATTATTGATTTTAAGCTGTCAGAGATGAAAAGGGTACATCACAAAAAATGCTGATTCAAATGGAAGGAGTGTATCATTGGTGGTACTTACAAAGGAATATACACTTATTAAGCACCTACAATATTACAAGGTACCATGCTAATCACTATTTCACAACAACTCTGTGAGGTAGGAGCTATTACTATGCCCATTTTACAGATGGGGAAACTGAAGCTGAGAAAGGTTAAGTGATTTTCCCAGAGTCACACAGCTAGTAAGAGTCTGAGAATGGATGCGAATTCAGGTTTTTAGGATTGCATGGCCAGCATACTTACTGTATCATGAGGCTACCACAGAAGGTGGCATATAGTAAGTACTTCATAAATGTTTCTATCCATGCATCTAGTATGTACATCTCTTTACCACTTTATCTACTATTTTACAATCCTATCCACAAAGTATGTATGCAAAGATTTCTGCCGAAATTCAGCTGGTGAATTTCCTCTGAGTGCTAACTAAAATCTCCCTTCCCTGGAAGGTCTTCACATTGGACCATAACCTCCTTGAAGGCGGGTCTTAACTCACTTTTGTCTTTGAATCGCCAGGGCACACAATGTTTTTTCATTCATACGTACACGTTCCTCAATCTAAAGGTGCTGCATTTTTATGTTGCTGTTTTTTAAACAAAAGGATTCAAGCCCACTGAAATTCTCATTGGTAGATATTTAAACAAGTTAAAAAATTATTTCTAAGTTTTTAAAGCATGCAGAGATGGGTTTTTATAGGTATATTCAACAACAACAAAAAACTTAGCTTTAAAGTGTCTTTCTAATAATGATAGCTAATATCTCACATGGGGCAGGTTTACTGTAAAGAGTGGAAGCAAATCTGTATTTCAAATAATCTTGATAATTTCAAAGGCTTTTGGTCAACTTCTTTGTTTTGTTTTGTTTTTTGTTTGTTTGTTTTTGTTTTTCTTGGAGGGGAGAAGGCACAGCAATTGGGGTTAAGTGACTGGCCCAAGGTCACACAGCTAGTAAGTGTGTCAAGGGTCTGAGGCTGGATTTGAACTCAGGTCCTCCTGACTCCAGGGCTGGTGCTCTACTCACTGCAACTTCTTGTCAGATCTACTTGGATCGTCACTGCTTTTAACTCCTAATGGGGCTGATAAATAGCTCATGCTAGGAGTGGGAGATGAGTAAGCTCGATCTTTTCTTGTTGGTTTCTTCTGCTCACATTATATCTTCCATCTATGGATTCCTTTTCAGGAATCCATTTAAGGCACTTGTCCATTTTGTGAGGACTACTTTATAAATCCACTTAATGGCGTGCACAGTAAATGTCACAGGTTTCCATGTGCATAAAACGCAAACAAAAGAGTGTGTACATACAACTCTGTTTATCTCTTAGCTTCATGGAATTTTCACACTTTTCTTGGGGATACTTCCTGTACCCTATGTGACATGTGCCCATCTGGCATACAGACTGTGTTAGTGTGAATTTATATGGTATAAATTCATAAAGTTTAGTTTCTTTCTTTTTTAGATATGATAAATATAAATAGAAGTGCTAATAAAGTCTCTTAATTGAAGGTCCATTCTGATTCTGGTCAGCCTTCTATGATTCTATGTTTAAAAGAGTAGAGTATATAGGGTTTCTTCCTTCAGTAGCACCCCTTGCCCCTTTAATATTAACTTTCTCTTAATTTATATAATTATGGAATATAATACATATAAATATAAAAATATAATTTTAAATAAAGATAATAACAAATACAATTATAATACAAAGTGATGGACATATCTTGTGGTTATATTGTCTTATGATAGCAAGGTGGCATAGTGGATAGAACAATGGATCTTCAGTTAGAAAGATCTGAGTTTCAAATATGGCATGACACACTTACTAGCTATGGGTTGTTGTTGTAAGTATCAAGTGAGGTAATATTTGTAAAGCACTCTGCCAATCTTAAAGTGCTATATAAATGCTAGCCATAATGATGATGATGATGATGATGATGATGATGATGATGATGATGATGACGATGATGAAGACATTTCTTTGTCTTTTGAAGCATGATTGTTGGGTCCCTATGGATTCATCACTTACCTTTTTTCATACCATAGGGTTTACATTATATTTACCTTGTGACTGCCAAGGAAGGTGTTAAATCTCCCTTGACGATGGAAGCTGACCTTTGGTAGGAATTCTCTAAATAGCAACTTGAATTCTTTCCTCCCAAAAGAGTGATCTTTACTCTAGATAGACCGAGGGAGCTCTCTGCCTACTTTTTACACATTTGGAGAACAAATGCCTAACTCAGGGCCAGCAGTCACTTTCACTTCTTCATTTTTTTTTGGCCTAATTTTTGGCTAGAGAAGTAGCCTAATCCTTCTCCTTCTTCTAAACAGTACTGCACCTAACATGTCCTAAAATATGGGTGATTACTTTAATCTTAAGATTTTCAGGGAAGTAGATTCTCTATAACCTGACTTTGAAAACTGCTTTATCGCCCCAAAAGTTATGAAATTCTTACGTAGAAACTAATCAAGGATGTGAAACTTACATATCGATCTATCAAAGGATCTCCGAAACGAAGTATAAGTCAAATATGACAGCATGATTTTTAGCTCCTTATCATTAATGGAAGAAAGATGTGTTGACAAGACATGGTATGTAAACAGGAACCATTTGCCATGAACAGATGTGGAAAGTTGACTTAGGAGAAATGGCCCCAATAAATTCTGTTTCAGTCCATGAACAGTGGACATAACTTGTTGGCTACAAAATTAAAAATATTTTCCCAATGTACATTTTTAAATTTTACCTCTTAGTAGAAGTTTATGGCAATAAAAGACACCATCTAGAAATATAAACAAATGTTCCCATAGCTGTGAAATGTATTTCAAAAAATACAAAAGGTTTTATTTGGAAATAACCCTTAAGGTAAGTTAATTAAAGAGTATTATCAGAGACAAATAAAAACCCATTTATCTGGGTCTTTATTGTGGGGCAATTTGTGTGTGACCAATGCTATCTCTTACAGATTAGTTATTCCTTCATTTATCCTTTTAAAAATCAAGCCTTAAAGAATTAGGACTAGGAAATACATGTCCTACAGAGAGGAATATACATTTTTAAAGGCTCTCTGCTAATGATTAATTGTCATATCATTAACAGATACCACTACAACTACTTTATGCCAATTATCCAAAATGATGTTTGTTAAATGAATGTTCAATCCACATGTGAGGACTTTATTTTTATAAAGTTCAAAAAGTTATATTACTCGATTAAATTAAAATTTTTAACCTAACTCTAGTTAGATGAAATAAATAATAATTTCTGCATTTAAAGCAGGTCAGGCGATTTGTCATAGCAGGTTGAAAACAGGTCTCAGAGTCAGGAAGTCCTGCCTCTGGACACACATAGACTGTGTAACCTCAAGCAAATCACTTAAAACTCTCACCATGTCCTTATAACTCCAACACTACATGTTGCAGAACAGTTACTATTTTGCATTGATGAAGAGTTTCTTTGCCTGGTCTCCTCATGAATTGACTGATCAAGAAGAGAGTAGGATGGATTGGCTTGGGGAAACTGTGTATTCCTCATAATGGCCTGTAGCTTTTTCCTGAAGGCCCAACTTGTTAAGGATATCTATGAATGATGCATTATAGCCATGAATCATGGAATGCCACAGTCTCTGAAAAATTGAAATTATGGGTAATCTAAAATACATGGTGACCATGACTGTAGTATGTTACCAACTGAGAAATGTACAAGAGTAATATAACAGATATCAGAGACAGTATATCTGGAAACCAAGCATAACCGGTGGATAACCAGTCTTCTCCCTGGCTTCCATGCAATGTCAAGTGAAGCAGAAGACCCCCTGATAGTTTAAGTGGACCCTCTGTAGAGAATTTACAAGAAAACATGGACAAAAGCCTCACAGGATAAGAAGGCCTATGTGAAACTGTATTAAGCATCATCTAACATACCAACTTAGGGGCTCCTCTCCAATATTACAGAACCTTTTGGATGAGGTCTATGATCGCTGAAGAGTTCAGTCAAAATGATCTACACAAGAAAAACCTGTTCAAGAAATCTCCATGTCCCTTTTTCATGTTGGAGTGGGATATAACTGTTGCATCTCTCCATTGAATGCTATGGTACAAAAAATCTACATCAGGGATTCTTCCTGTGTCCCAGACACCTTTGGCTGTCTGGTGAAGTCTATGGATCCCTTCTCAGAGTGATGTTTTTAAACGTAGAAAATAAAAC
The DNA here is from genome assembly GCF_011100635.1 of Trichosurus vulpecula. Taxonomy (NCBI): domain Eukaryota; kingdom Metazoa; phylum Chordata; class Mammalia; order Diprotodontia; family Phalangeridae; genus Trichosurus; species Trichosurus vulpecula. The sequence goes on from NC_050578.1 coordinate 76,851,802, forward strand.
ACCAAGGATTACAAAGAAAGCCAATTATATTGAAATCAAATTATCAAAATATTTTAAAAACAATTTAACAGATCCTAGGTTAAAGATACCCCTGGTGAAATAAAATTAAATCACTTCATTTCATTTAATTAATTTTCCTTCATTTATTTTCTACATTTAGCTGTAAAAACTCTCTCTAAAAATCTCATGCAATTTACCAGAAAATATGTAGTGGACATAATAACTCACTATACTGAAGTATAGATTCATCTTTTCCCCACAGAAAATACAGGGAAGATGACAGAAGGCAATGATTTGGTATTAGTTAAAAAACAGAGACTGATCAATGGAACAGATTAGGTACATGACATACAGAAATAAACAACAACTAGTAGCCTAGTATCCAAAGATAATAGTAACAGCTAACATTTGGATAGAACTTTAAGGTTTGTGGAGCACTTTACAAATATTAGCACATTTAATTCACATCACAACCCTTTGAAGCAGGTGCTATCATTGTCTTTGATTTAAAGATGAAGAAATTGAGGCTGGCAGGTTAAGTGACTTGCCCACATTTGCAGAGCTGATGATTGTTTTAGGCTGGATTTGAATTCAGGTCTTCTGGACTCTGAGTCAAGCATTCTAACAACTGTGCCACCTAGCTATTGAAGGACTCCTAATTCAACAAAAATTTCTGGAGAAGACTGGAAAGCAATCTGACAGAAATTAAGTTTAAAGCAACACCTCACACCATATACCAAGATAAATTACAAACATATATATCACTTCGGCTTTAAAAACTTTCTGTCACAACAACTTAGAGAAGGAAAGAAGAATTTACCTTTCAGATCTATGGATAGGGGAATGTTAAGGACCAAACAAGGGATAGAAAAGATCACAGAAGATAAAATAGACAATTTGGATTACACAAAATGTAAACATTTTTGCATAAACAAAACTAATACATCTTAGAAGAGAAGAGAAACAGTAAACGGGGGGGGGGGAACTTTTTCAACAAGTTTTCTCTGATAAGGGTCTCATTTCTGGGGTTTATAAGGAACTGATAGAAAGGTGCAAAACTAAGAGCCATTCCCCCACTAATAAACAGTAAAAGGGAATGCATATGCAGATTTTGAGGGAAGAAATCCAAGATATCAGCAGTCATACAAAAAAAATGCTCCAAACAGCTAATAGAGAAACACATTAAAATAACCCAGTGTTGCCACCTACCACCCATAAGATATGGAAAGATGACAGCAAAAAGAAAAATAAATGCTGAAGGAGCTTTGGGAAAATAGGTACATTAATGTACTGTTAGTAGAGATACAAATTGGTCTGGCCATTCTGGAAGATAATTTTTGAACTACATCCCCAAAGATACTGAACTGCATGCCCTTTGGCTGAGAGATACCACTAAGTTTATATCCCAAAGAGATCAAGGATAGGGGAAAAAAAGGACATAAAGAACTGCAATCTAAAAGGCACTGACCATCAAATGGGGAATGGCTAAACAAATTGTAGTATATTAATTTAGAATTTATTTGTATCATAAAAAATGATGAAGGGGAGATTTCAGAGAAACCTTGAAAGACTTGTATAACTGATGCATAGTGGAGTAGAATCAGAAGAAAAATTAAAACAACAATCCTGTAAAAATAAGCAACTTCAGAAGACTCAAGAATGCTGATACAATGATCCATTGTGATCCCAGTGTACCAATGACAAAAAAGTCTGTTTGCCTCTTGACAGAGAAAAGATAGACTCAAGGTAAAGAATAAGATACATATTTTCGGAGAGCCCAATGTGGAAATTTGTTTTACTAGTACTGAGTTTGGCTTTTCAAAAATAATTCGGTGGGGGGAGAAGTGGGAGAGAGAGAAAATGCTTGTCCACTGAAACTAATAAAACTAAAAAAGAAGGAATTCTAAGTCAAAATGCATGTTCATGTAGACTAACTTATTAAAACTAAAATATTGAATCATGACTTTCTTTAAAAATGTTAATGCTGTTAACAATAATCAGTTATTAGTTCTCTTTCTGCTGGCACGGCATAATCTAACAGAAGTCTCTGTGACAGAGAGAGGTACAGGCCTGTCGGGTGCCCTCAGAATCCCTTAGTTCATGGTCGTAAGGAGACCAAGGCACATAGATGTGTTAACAATGAAAATCTAGCCCTGGTGAACATTTCATGTTCATAGCCTGGTTAGAAAGTTAAGTTCTCCGATCAAATGACTAGTATTCACTTATTGTATGAAAGCAGATGGGCATGGGAGTCAGGCCCGCTTTCCAATCTTCCACTGCCAATTCAGGGGCAGCTTAGATCCCTTTCAATCACTAAGGACTGGGGATGCTTTGGGAGTGGAGAAAGAATCAAACCCACTGGGCACAAGAACGGGAGAAGAAAATCATTCTCAAAGCAGTAACACTTACCAATCTCCAGTCTCCCTTGAGCTGGAACCTTCACCAGCTATGTCTGGGGGAAAAGCAAAACTCTTCCAGAAGCCCAAGTTCAAAACTTTGCCCCTCCAAAAACGGTGGGAAGAGAAATCGAGCGAGCTGAGCGCTTCCCCAAGATGAGTGAGGTTCCCCTGGCTCCAGTTTTCCCTCCTGGCAGTGGAGGCTCAAAGCCCGGACAGCTCCAGAAGCCGGAGCAGCGTGTCCTCTGAGCTCCTGACAGTAGTGATTAATTTCATCCCGCGCCTGGGAGAGAGGCGGGTCCGGCAACTGAACAGCGGCCCAGGTGGACAGCACCAGTCACGAGACTTCCCGGCACTATCTCCAAGAGCCTTCCGCAACTGCAGATAGAGTAGGCAACGTTCCCTCCTCCTCTTCCTCTTCCTCCTCCTCCTCCTCCTTCAGCTCTCCCACTCTTCTCCCTCCCCCCCCTCCCGCCCCCGCCTTCTTTCCCTCTACCCAGGTAATCCCACAGGCAACCTCTCTGATTGGCTCCAAGATCCTCGGCCCTCATTTGCATTTCAATGGCAACCAGGGTTTCCGAAAGTTTGAAAATGGATTCTAACTCAGCCTAGTCAGGCTCCGCTCTTTCTCTTCTCTCTTCTTAACTCCCCTCCTCTTGTCATCTAGTTCCAGAGGATGCCCACCCACTCATGCACACACACACACACACACACACACACACACGCGCACACACACACACACACCTCCCAGCCACTGAGTGCCTCAATACATTTTTCAGCTTTCTCCTTTTTTCTTTTTTGTTTTGGAAAAAAAAAACTAATGGACACGAAACTTTTAAGAAATTTCAGCTCAGGTTTCGCTTCCAAACAATATATAATTGATGAAATGAGGCATAAATAACATAAGGTAAAAAGTTCACAGCTTAAAAAAAGAGATCACATTACAAGAAAAATAATCATCTTTCCCTGCAAATGTTCTCTCTTCCCCATAAGTCAACCAGGGAGATCCGGGTCGATGCTGACGAGCTAGGGCCGATTAAAACCTCTTCAGTTGTTCTTGGCTGGCATTGTGTCTGACTAGACAGGCACATTATTATCCCTTCCCCCCACCCCCTACCCCTTGCTGTTCTTTGCTTGCATTGTCTGATTAGATGTGCACATTATTATTACAAATGTTAAGATGATAATCTTCTGATTATCAGCAAAATCTTGGGCTTCAAGCAATACAGAAATGCACACCAACACAACCCCCAGCTTCTCTTCTACCACCTTTTCTATAGGAAAGTGTTACTGACCCTTCTTTACATTTTTACCTTTTCCAAAACTCTTCCCGATTAGCATACCTCAGTGGAGTTAAGACTTTTCCTTGGAGATCTTGTTTCTTAATTGCTTTCAGTTGTCATTCCTCCAGAGATTAAAACAACAGTTTGAAACTAGCTTTCCTCACTCACTCCCCTCTCCTCCCCCAAGTGGAATCTCTCCAGCTAAATTTCCAGGTATTTGCAAAAAAAAGGCTCCATATATGAAAATATGCTGCTACTTAGGAATTAAAAGACTCAGCTAATCAGCAGTCAAATTCATTCCATCTACTTGGATGTGCCCTTTGTTACAGAATGCCCTAATGTGGGAGCATAACAGAAGGGAGTAACAACTGATGTGACCTCCCTTACCCAGACCTGACGAGATTTCTTATTTAACAGGGCATTTTGCCCCTTAGGCAAAACACAGCTGCATTTTCTTTTAAGAACAGTTGGTCCTGGACTCACACACATACACCCCAGTGATGGTGTACACATATGCTCCATCACCAGGAATGTGCGGTTTCCAGTGAAGGATCTACCCTTTGGGGAATCTCCCTTTCCAAGCCGTCTTGCAGAGTGTTCAGAATTCAAACCCACCAGTGGCTATCAGTACATAGCTTACTTTGCTGCACATTTCCACACCAAGAAACTGAGTCAGTGGGAATATTGTTAGCAGAATCAAGCTCAAACTGCATTTTTAGGTTTTCTTTATCTTAATTTTCTATGTGTTCAAAGAAATAGTAAGGCTCAACTGAAATTCCTTACAGGTGGAAGGAATCATAATATTACTGTTTGGAATGTTAATTTAGACAGGGATCAAAAACCTTTGGGTACAAAACAAGTCACCTACATGATCTGGATTTATCCAAGATACTGGTGCGATTCATCATTGCAGTCAGAGGCTTTCAGGTGTGCTTAGAATTCTGAAAGAATTTTCATTTTACATATGGGAAATAAAGTACTTAACAGATGTTTGTAAAAGGCAAAAAATTAAGTGATACAGGGATTTAAGGAATAAAAACAAATTATGTCTTTGGTTCTCACAACAATCCTGTCAAGGAGGTTCTATTATTTTCCTCATTTTAAAGAGAACAAAATTGAGGCCAAGAAAAGTAATATCATGCCCAAGAACACAAAAGCATAAATATGAGATGAGATTTGAACCTATTCTTCCTAGCAAATCCAGCAGTCTGTCCTGTGGGACAAGATTAATGGTATCAAACATCAGAGAGAGAGTCAGGAAATAGCAGCTGAAATGAGTTGTCGTTGGACATGGTACTTCCCTTGGCCCTCTGTAAAACTTGGATGAAGATGTTACTTGTTACTGTTATTAAATTGTAAACTCGCTGAGGGCAGGGACTGTCTTTTGCCTCTTTTTATATCCCCAACATTTAGAACTGAGCATGGCATACAATATATACATAATTGTAGATTTTTTTGATTGGTTGACTGTTACTCCTTCCCAGGACTTCCATAATAAGGATCATGAAACATTTTACCAAGATAAAGTGTTTGCTACACAAATGCTAAGCAGCTGCCACTTTGAAAAATTTTCTGTACTTGTAAAAACTTTCCAATCCCTGAGTCATAATTGCTCTTGGAATTGTACTTTAGATTAGAAACTGGATATTCATTTTAGGTTCATTCACTCAAGCAACATTTATTGTTTTCAGTCATTATTCAGTGGTATCTGACTCTTTGTGACCTCATTTGGGGTTTTCTTGGCAAAGATACAGGAAGGGTTTTCCTCACTCACTCCTCTCTCCTCCCCTAAATGGAATCTCCTGTGCTAAATTTCCAGGCATTTGCAAAAAAGGCTCACATATATGAAAATATGTCTCTACTTGCCATTTCCTTCTCCAGCTCATTTTGCAGATGAGGAAACTGAGGCAAATAGGGTGAAGGGACTTTCCCAGATTCATATAGCTAGTAAGTGTCTGAGGCCAGATTTGTACTCAGGAATATGAGTGTTCCTGACTCCAGGCCCTATCCACTCACTCAATCAACATTCATTAAGCATCTACTATGTGTGAGGCACTACAGGGGATACCAAAGAAAGACAAAAGACAATTCCTGCACTCAAGGAATTTATAATCTATTAGGAAAGATGAACCAACATATACAAAGCAAGCTATATACAGGAGAAATGGGAAATAATTAATAGTAGGAAGGCAGTAGAAATGGAAACAAATATATGAATCAAGGAAACCCTAAAGCAAGTGACATTGAGAAAAGGCATTTTATTATATAATGGGGATAATCAGAGAGTTCCCCTAATATGCTGAACTAGGCCATCTCTCATGTACTTTGAGTCCCTGAATGGAGGAGGTAGAGAGGAATTTGTCAAGGATGGATGGCAATTGGACCAGGTTTGTTTCTTTCCCTGAGCACAAGACTAAGAAACTGGTTCCATTGCTGCTCTAATGAACAGAACCTCAGGAGTGGCTCAGTCAGGCAGGTTGAAGGTGAAATTGAAATCTGTTCTGCAGTTGTCTTTACCTCCAGGGGAGTATAATTGGGGTGAAGCGTTATTGTTTTATGTTTTAAGTATCTGTTAATGTGTTTGTAGCAGTCACTGGTCTTCTAAGCATTTCTTTTGTGGTAGAGGAAATAAATAGCTGTCCTATACCTAATACTTGCCTTAAGAACCTTTTCTAGTTAGAACCTTCTCTGTTAACTGAGTGCTGAGTCAGTCCCTCTTGTGGTGAGGAGGCCCTAAACATGAGCCATATTTACAATTTGTTTTAGATCCTTTTCCTGGATCTCTAGGATTGGGATACATAATGAACCTGAGAGAGGTGAAAGAGAAATCTGACTCTCCCCTTTAGGGAAGAGTCATTTCTTGGATTGAACCTCTTCCATATAAGTCCACAGTAAAAGCTCCTTTTTTTGTGAGGGCCTTTTCTGGGACCTCTGAGGTTAAATCAACCTTAAATGTTTAATCCTTTCTGGGGAACATAACATATGTTCAGGTAATTTCTGAATTTATCAATTTCTTTTTTAAATCAGCAGCCTCTTTGTCCTCTTGTCAGATCAGTTCAGACCTCAATTTGGAATCACTTGTTTCTGCAGTGATCCATTGGAGTTATGGGGTATTCTCTGTGTTGTAAGAATCCCTGGAGAAATTTTGTCTGGAATACCATTTGGAATGTCACATGCATTACCAGTTCTGGTGGAGAAAGCTACATGCTGGAGAGCTCTGTAGGGAGAATTTTTTCACCCAGGATATTTTGGTTTCTCACCAGAGAATGAGAGGGTAACTTCTGGCCAACACCAAATCCTGAAAACCCTGGTAAGAGAGGCCCCTCTGCTCTAGGAGGTTATCTGTGATTAGACTTTCTCTCTGATAGAAGAAGCCTGTTTTTTAACCTTCCTTTCCTTTCTTTTCTTGTATTTGTTGTTTAATTTTAATTTTGTTCTTTTCTTTAGGTTGGGACAGGTTCAAATGGAGACTAATGAGAATTTTGTGAAATTTTTTTGTTTGTTGAATTTGTACAACTTTATAATTGGGATAATTATAATCTCCAGGCCCACTAGCTATGTTAGAGCTTTAGTTTGCAGAGTGTCTAACAACTGTGCTGAATGTATTACTTGGGACTCTTTGCATTGCACTTAGAAGGCCTTCAACAATTGTTACATGTGGACTTTGTTGTGATTCTTTAGTGGAAGGCACTGGGGGAAGCATTTGAAAGGACAATGGTTGAGTCATTCCAAATCCCCAAGGAACTTTCTAAGGTTGGGGATATGGACCTATGTGTCAAGTATATGCCAAAGGACAGTAAATATTTAACTCTGGAGAGAATGCAACATAGCAGGGGAGAAATCAGGGAAGTATCCTGGATTTATTGGACTGGGATACTTCCCATGGAGATGGGCATGCACTCTGGCTTGACAGTGATAGAGCTGTGGTCTTGTTCAGTGCTAAAGGATACAATAATCCCTTTTTGGTCCCCAGATCTGGGGAATTATGTCAAAGGTGACTGGTGATCCAGGAAGTGTCACAGACTTAGCAGCCTATAAAAAGAGAGGAAAACACTTGGCCTTTCTTTTCCTTTCTTGAATGTTCCACTGCGGACTTTACAAGCTCTCATGTGAATATCTAGTAACAATGGGAGGAGATTTTTCTCTCTCTCTTTCCTTCCTCTTCTCCCAGCAGTAATGGTGGCTATGACTTGAACACCAGACAGCAAAAGCATGTGCTTGCCTAGGTGAACCTGAGACTGGACCTCCCATTTCTGTATTCCTCTTCTGTTTTGAGTTTCATTCTCTGAGCTCAAATCACTGAACAAAAATCCTGAGAAATGGATGGATGGTAATCTCATGCATCTGAGATGTCAGAAATGCCTGAGTCAGTGCTAGGTGTCATGGAGGTGGTGCCTCCTGTGACTATCTGATTTCTCAGCAGACATGACAACCATTGCTTGGACCATTGCATCCTGAAACCTGTGCCTTGTTAGGTGTTGGGAAATACAGATCTAAGATGAAAGTAGAATGTCAAATAGGGACTATCCTTATCTTCTGGGAGAATATAATAGATGTGATGGGTTACTGATTTAAGTATTTGTTAGTGGGGAAAAAGTATTAAGTTAATGAGGAAAGCTAGGTGTCATAGTGGATAGAGCATTGGGCTTAGAGTCAGAAAGACTCATCTTTAGTTCAAATCTGATCTCAGTCACTTATTAGCTGTGTGACCCTGGGCAAGTCACTTTACTCTGTTTGCTTCAGTCTCCTCATCTGTAAAATGAGCGGGAGAAGGAAGTGGCAAATGGCTCCAGTATCTTTGCCAAGAAAACCCCAAAATAGGGGTCACTAAGATTCAGACACAATAATGCAACAAATTGGTTAATGAATACTCAGCAGTCATCCATATTTCAAGCATTTCGTTTGTGGTAGAGGAAATAAATTACTGTCCTATACCTTATATCTACTTTGAATTTTGAGAATCTAGGCTAGAAAGGACCCTGTTAATAATTTCTCTTAGAAGAGGCTGTATACACAAGGGACACTTAAACTTTGTTAGAGAGATTTTCCCCTACAACTCCATGGTGGGAGCATACAGAGCCAGAGTTGAAGAAAAGATTTATGCCCTCTGTTTAGAGTCAGGCCATCCCTCTTGATCCCTGAACTAGGAGCCAACTTTAGCAATCATCTATTCCAACCCCTTGTTTTTTATGCATAAGAAAATGGGCGGGGGGGGGGGTGTGGAGCCAAGATGGTGGCTGGAAAGCAGGGACTAGCATGAGCTCCACACCAAGCCCCTCCAAAAACCTATAAAAATGGCTCTGAACCAATTCTAGAACTGCAGAACCCACAAAACAGCAGAGGGAAACAGGGCTCCAGCCCAGGACAGCCTGGATGGTCTCTGGGTGAGGTCTATCCCGCACGGAGCTGGGAGCAGAGCAGAGCCCAGCGTGAGCAGCACAGACCAACCAGACCAGGAGCCAGGCAGAGTGTGCCCTAGCGCCCTGAATCAGTGATCTGTGGCAGTTACCAGACTTCTCAACCCACAAACACCAAAGACAGCGGAGAAGGTTAGTGGGAAAAGCTGCAGGAGTGGAAGGAGTTTGTGGTTGGGCCACAGCCCGGGGCAGCGGAGGTAGGGCAGCTACAGAAGTATAGCTGCAGTTGCTTCTGGCCCCAGGCCCACCTGGTGGGAGGAAGTAAGTGGTGGATCAGAGCAGGAGTGAAGAGCCTGCTGAAGATCTAAGTCCAGTCCGGGTTGGGGGTTCTTGGGGAAGGAGGAGTGCTGGTGTGGCAGAGCTGGCGCAACCCCCCAGGCGTGGAACATAGTTCTCTAAACTCTACAAGCAGTCATACCCCACTGAAAAACTCAAAGGTCAAGTTAGTTGGCTGGGAATATGGCCAGGCAGCAAAAACGCACCCAGATTCAGTCTCAGACTTTGGATTCTTTCTTTGGTGACAAAGAAGACCAAAACATACAGCCAGAAGAAGTTTAAAAAGTCGAAGAGCCTACAACAAAAGCCTCCAAGAAAAACATGAACTGGCCCCAGGCCATGGAAGAGCTCAAAAAGGATATGGAAAAGCAAGTTAGAGAAGTAGAGGAAAAATTGGGAAGAGAAATGAGAAGGATGCGAGAAAACCATGAAAAACAAGTCAATGACTTGCTAAAGGAGACCCAAAAAAATACTGAAAAATATACTGAAGAAAACAACACCTTAAAGAATAGACTAACTCAAATGGCAAAAGAGCTCCAAAAAGCCAATGAGGAGAAGAATGCCTTGAAAGGCAGAATTAGCCAAATGGAAAAGGAGGTCTAAAAGACCACTGAAGAAAATACTATCTTAAAAATTAGATTGGAGCAAGTGGAAGCTAGTGACTTTATGAGAAATCAAGATATTATAAAACAGAACCAAAGGAATGAAAAAAATGGAAGACAATGTGAACTATCTCATTGGAAAAACCACTGACCTGGAAAATAGATCCAGGAGAGATAATTTAAAAATTATTGGACTACCTGAAAGCCATGATCAAAGAAAGAGCCTAGATATCATCTTTCAAGAAATTATCAAGGAGAACTGCCCTGATATTCTAGAGCCACAGGGCAAAATAGAAATTGAAAGAATCCACCGATCGCCTCCTCAAATAGATCCCAAAAAGAAATCTCCTAGGAATATTGTCACCAAATTCCAGAGCTCCCAGATCAAAGAGAAAATATTGCAAGTATCCAGAATTTGAGTATTGTGGAAACATCAGATCAAAGAGAAAATATTGCAAGTATCCAGAATTTGAGTATTGTGGAAACATAATCAGAATAATCCAAGATCTGGCAGCTTCTACATTAAGAGATCGAAGGGCTTGGAATACGATATTCCGGAGGTCAATGGAGCTAGGATTAAAACCAAGAATCACCTACCCAGCAAAACTGAGTATCATGCTCCAAGGCAAAATACGGATTTTCAATAAAATAGAGGACTTTCAAGCTTTCTCAATGAAAAGACCAGAGCTGAATAGAAAATTTGACTTTCAAACACAAGAATCAAGAGAAGCATGAAAAGGTAATCAAGAAAAAGAACAAGAAAAAGAAATTGCAAGAAAATAGAGGCCCGGAGAGGTTGTGATTTGCCCAAGTTTAATAGGCAGTAAGTAGAAGAGGCAGGATTTGAACTCAAGTCCTTTGAATTCAAATCTAGTGATCTTTCAATAGCACGAGGTAGCCTCTATCCCAGTCATGCCTTGGCTTTGAGTTGAGTTGCTCAATCATTACAAGTTTTCATTAAGACAATGTCCTGTCTTTTAAGAATTCAATCAGTGGGGGCACATCTCCACATTTGAAAAATATAAAAATATAAAGCTTCTTTTGTTCTGCCATTTACCAATGCAACGTTATGTTGGTAGTATGAAGGGAGGTGATTCTGGAAGAAACAGAAAATGGACCAAGAAGGTTGAAAAAAGAATCAACATAATAAGAGTTTACATTTACAAATTACTTTAAGGTTCAGAAGTGATCCACATATATTATTATATTTAATTCTCAAAATTCCATGTTGTAGAGGCTATTCTCAAACCCATTTCACAGATTAAGAAACTGAGGCTCAGAGAGAGGTCAAGCTATTTGCCCGGGATCATACAGCTAGCAATAGCCTGAAGTGGAATCTTGGCCTTCCAGACTCTAAGGACAGTTAGTGCTGATTCCACTGGGCCAGGCTGCCTCAGAGTTGCAAGGGCACTTTGGATATCAGTGGACCACTGCACATATCCCCCAAATTTAACCTTGGTCCCTTTTCATTTCAATAGAGACAAATGTAACATCTCATGCAGAAAATTTAAATGGCGGTATAATAATAATGTTATTTGCGGTTGTTGTGGTGAAAAAGAAATTATAACTTTGCCATTAATGCATCGATATGATGATGGTTCTAAACTTTAGTGATCCTGGGCTTCAAAAAGCAAGACAAGTAGTCCTGTGTGCCCCGGCCAGCACATGGAGCTTTCCCAGCCTGTGAGAACCTTGCAAAGGTTGCCCGCCATTGGCACAGAACCCAGAGTCATGGCCTTGCCAGCCGGGGCATTTGAGCAGCCCTCAGTGCAGGGGACATGATTGCTATGGCTGAAATTGTTAGAAATATTCGCTTCCCCCGTAATTACAAGGTCTTGGAGAAACTTGTGGCTACCAGTAGCTTTTTCAATCAAAGGGCTCAAGAAATGAAGGACTCCTTTAGCGTGACTTCAAATTCTAGGTTCAATAATTATTGGGTGTCACAGGACTTTAAAAGGTAACCTGTCATAAGCAGTACACTCTAGGTCAACTCAGTGTTTATAAATTTCCCTCATTATAAATTGTACAGGCTTGTAATATGGACTGTATATGACAGCCATAAAACGACTTTATTATATTAAAAAAGATACTGTTTCTAAAGCTCTTTGCCAACCTCAAAGGGTTATATAATTGCTAGCAATTATTATTATTATTATTATTTCTATAACTCCAAATTGAGGCAGCTCCATGGCCCTGGGGTAGGTAGCTATGTGACCCTGGGAAAGTCACTTTACTTCTGCCCGACTCAGTTTCTTTAACTACAAACTCAACAACTCAAGGTTGTTGTGGGGAGCCAATATTTGGAATTTACATGACCTAGTACCTAAGCACATAGTAGGCATTTTTAAATGCATAAAATAAAATACACAGGACTACCAAGGAAATAAATTATATGTTGAAATTCATTTAGAATATGTATACACACAAACATGTATGTTTGCATATATGTATGTGTGTATATACATGTACACATATATGTATATACACACATACACACCAACATGGACCCCAGGGTAAGAACCCCAGCTTTAGACTTTGATATCAATCGTATCTCTTTGACTAATGCCAACATTCTCCAGAGAGGCAGGTCAATAAATGAACAAAAATGCAGAATGCGTTCCCTGGAGGTATGAATTGTCAGAGCCAGGGTATAAATTATAGGTACCATACACTCGTGAAATTATAAGGACATTTTAAAAATGTATTTTAATTTATGCTATACGTTATACAATCTCTAATGAAACAAACATTGCATTTGTCATAAAATAGCACAGTATACCTTCGCATCACAAAGAGTGATATCACAGAAGAACTAGTAAATACTAGAGAAGATACTTAACATACACTTTAAAAAAAACCCACTGAATGGAACTCCAAAATAGAAATTTGAATCAGAGAAATGCCATTTGATATCACTAAGTCTTCTTCCAGCTGGTGATTACGGCATCAGAAAAGCCCATAACTATTTCGGACATCTCACAGCTACTTAGGCTCATTCACATTTTAAGCCTTTGCCTATCCCTTCTAACAATAGTTTTTCCCCTGCAGTCTCTCAGAATGCCCCCAATTCTCAGAACTGCCACCCCTTAGGCCTCTCTCCTCATTTAAGGCAACCTCAACAGCCAGCAGCCGATTAATTCTGACAAAGACGACTCAGTGTTTGCTATTGTTCTTTGTGTTTTCCACAAGGCCAAGAATCCCAAGTAACTGGCCTTTTATACAACTTGACTATTACCCAGAAAGCTGTAGAGGATCTTGTGATAGGGCCCAGAAGAGAGGGACAGGACGGCTAGGCAGAGAGGATTGCATTCACCGTCAAGAGACCATAGGTTCCGTGTAGTTACAGCACTAGACTTGGAGCAAGCTAGTTTCCCTAGAGGACTTTTTTTAAAGTCCTCTATTTTAAAGAAGACTGAATAAGATGAATATTTCAAGACATTTCTAAGAAAGCTGTCAAGTTCACAAGAGCAAGACAAAAGAAGAAGAAAGAGGGAGAAGGAGGAACGGAATAAGTATTTATTAAATGCCTACTATGTGCCAGGCACCATTCTAAGCATTTTACAAATACTCTCTCATTTGATTCCCACAACAACTCTATGATACAGGTGCCACAATCTCCATTTTATAGCTGGGAAAACTTAGGCAATCAGAGGTAAAGTGATTTGTGCAGGGTCAAACAGCTACAGTGTGTAAGGTTGGATTTGAACTCAGATCTTTCCAAGTCCACAGTGAGTCATCCTAGCCATTGTACCACCTAGCTCTGGGTTGAGGAACCTTCTAGGTCCTCAAGTGTGGCCCTTTGACTAAATCCAAACTTATGATTCAGGTTCCCCACCCCTGACCTAGCTCATGCTAAATGCTGGTAACAGAGAAAAATGGAATAAAATAGAAAAGAAAGGATCCAAAAAAGGAAAAAAAAAAATAAAGGGAGAAAGGAAGAAAAAAGGGGGCAGGAAAGAACCTATGTTTTAGAAGAAGTTTGGTAGGTGACCCTATTAGGAAGATTTGCTTGCAATTATAAACAAACTATTTCACAGCCATATGCTTGCTCTCCTCACATCTGCATTTATAAGTGGATAAAGCAAAATACAGTGAGTGATTATCAGTAGTATTTGTACAACATTGTGTATCACAAGCAGTTTGCTTGCCATAGACCAGGTGTTCATAATCAGGGTGTATTAACTTGTTTTTTAAAAATATTTTGAGAACTGTATTTCAATATAACTGATTTCCTTTGTAATATTATGTATTTTATTTGATGTATTTAAAAACATGATTCTGAGACAGGGTCCAAAGGCTTTGCAGAACTGCCAGAGGAATCCATGACACACAAAAACGGTTAAGAACCTATGCCGTTGACAGAAAGAAAACTTTTTGGAATGAGGAAATTTACAAGCCAGATGTGAGATTTCCAGGTATCAAGAGCCGGGGAGTGCTGGCCTGTGTTTAGTAACTAATTCTCTAAAAACAAAAGACACACTTTAAACTTTAATCTGCATCACTAAATTTTCTCCATCAATTTTGTGAAGCTAAACAATCAAACAATTAATGAAGCACTGATTTGTAGAATTGTAAATGCTCACACTGAAAATTTAACAATTGGTTCTGGAGAGCTTGTGAGAGGTGGGTCCAGCACACTCCTGAAAGTGGCAACACATAGGAAATATACACAGCACTTGTAACCGTAGGGGAGTCAGGAAGAGCTGAGCTCAAATCCAGCTTCAGACATTTACTAGCTGTGTGACCCTCGGTAAGTCACCTCAATCTGTGTCTGCCTCAAATATAAAAACGGGGATAATAACAGCACCTACCTTGCAGGGTAGTTGTAAGAATCAAAGGAAGTGTAAAGCACTTAGCATAGTGCCTCAACATATAGAAAGCATTACATAAATATTAGCCATTATGATTATTTTTTTTAATGATTCCTAATTATAGATGGGATAGGGGCAACCCACATTTGCCATTGTTTTATACCTTGTGAGCCTTTGTTTGTATTGGGGTTGAGGCTCCGTGGCAGGGTGGCCCATTAGATAGAGCAGTGGAGGGGGATCGGGAAGAATGGAATTCAAATCTATTTAGACACTTACTAGCTGTGTGAACCTGAATAAGTCACTTACCCCTTCTCAGACTCAGTTCCTGGTCTGTAAAATGAAGATAATAATAGTACCTACCTCATAGGATTGTTGTGAAGATAAAATAAGATAATCAAATAAATTAACATATGTAAATGACTCAGCAAATGTCAACAAGCTATTGTCTCTCTTTCTTCTTTCTTTTTTCCATCCTTTCTTCTCCCCCTTTTCTCTTCCTTCCTTCCTTCCTTTTTCTCTGTCTTGTTCTCTTTCATTTTGGTAAAAGCCTAGACTTGCGTGATAAATTCTGATATTCCTAGAGTTAACCCTTGGGTGGGAACAAAATGATGTGAATCTTTTGTTCTAGAGGGAAGCCCTGGGGTGGGGCACAAGTCCGTCAAGCAGGCAAACAATAATCGTTTATTAACCTAACTACTTACTAAGTTCCAGGGACTCTGCTAAGTTTTAAAAAAAAGGCAAAAATAGTCCTGATCCTCAGGGAATTTACTTCCAATGGACAAGACAACATGCAAATATAGCTGTAGTTTTAAGCTACAGAGAGAGTAAATAGAATATAATTATAGATGGGAAGGCACTAACAGCAGAGGATACGGAGAAAGATCTGCTGCTAAAGGAAGGAGAAATTTAAACTGAATTTCGAAGAGAGTTGGGGAAGTTCAGCGGCAGAGGTAAGTTAGCAGGGCATTCCAGGCAAGGGGGACAGCCAGTACAAAGGGAAGATGTGAGCTGAATGGGGCAAGTGAGAAACAGCCGGTACACCAGATAACCTGGATGACAGAGTATTTAGAGAATAAAGGGTAAAAAGACTAAAAATATTCACTGACATTAACTTTAGCGCTCTGTTTAGCAGAGCATATGGCCTTTGGGAGCAAGGGTTCACCAATGTCATCAATAGCAGTCTGCAATAAATTTATGTCTCGAGTTCTCTGCCCCAAATCCACCATGAATATGAAAATAGTTTCTCTATTGCTAGTTCCAGTATCCTTTTTGTGTCTTGCTAGATGACGTTAAATCACTTTGGGTCTTTCAAAGCTCATTGGTTGTTTTTTTAATCATAGTAAAAATATAATTTCTAATTGCAATTTTTTTCTTGGTAATGGGAGACTGGACAAAGAGAAAGCCCAGTCCTTATGATACGAGTAGTGTAGTTTGCCTGATTCGATGACCCACATGGACTTTCAAGCATGCACAGATATGACTGTTTCCTGTCTGATTAACAAGTGGGGAAAAAAAGGAGCCTCTTTGATTTGACTACTGAGCCAGAACTGAGCAGAATCACAAAAGACTCCTAGGAGGGCTCTCTTTCCTGGTGGTGATCAAGGAAAGAACCTCCATAAGCATCTGGAAGGGGGAGAAGGTAGTGAGTACCATAGCCAATCCACAGCCTAGCTGCCTATCCCCGCACCCAGGCTTATGCACATGGTGCCACTATTTCTTTGTCTTTTCTACTCTTTTGTGAAAGAGTATTAAAAATAAAGGTGAAGCTAGATCACACAGTGGATGGAGTGCTTGGCCTGGAGTCAGGAAGACCTGAGTTCAAATCCAACACCAGATACTTACTAGCTGTGTAACCCTGGGTGAGTCACTTCACCCTGCTTGCCTCAGTTTCCTCATTTGTAAAATGAGCTGGAGAAGGAAATGGCAAACCAGTGTCTTTGCCAAGAAAACCCCAAATGGGGTCATGAAGAGTCGGACATGCCTGAATAAACAGCACAGTATCTTGCACATAGTAAGCACTAGATTTATTATTATTGCTGCAGGGGTTAAGATAGCTTGCAAGACCCTAAGGTTGTAGGTTGGCCATTTTTCCCTATGGCTTGGATTCTTTTCTTCCAGAGATTTTCCTATAAAGCCTCTACTGTGTATTTTCATTCTTATCAACAGAGCCCTGAAAACCAACCACTGTCTCCCCTGGGGAGAGGCAGTGTAGCCTGATGTCAATAGCCCTGGACTGGGGGTCAGGAGACTTGTGTTCTAGCTGCAGCTCTGCCAAGGTGGTACCTTTGAACAAGTAATTTGACCTCTTTGAACCTCAGCTGTCCGAGTTTAGAAAACAAAGGACATGGACAGGACGATCTGTTTACAGATGATGACCTTACAAAAGCAAGGTCCCAAAAGACTTTCAAATGGTTCTATGAGAGGACACATTTTTTTTTCTTTTTGTCTGATACTTCTTATCCTACTTTGATGTCCTGCAGCTTTTCAGTTAGAAGGAATGGCACAGAGGCCAGTAGAGACTTGAATGAATGTTTTGCTTGTTTTTTTATAAGACAATCAATCTTCTTTACTATCTTAATTTTAAAAATTACCTAATTTCCATTCAGAAGCCTCTTATTTCCCTCATTCTCAATCCTCTCTCTATCCTCTTCCCCAACTTCTATTTCCTTCCCCCATTCATGTACCAAGAACCAAGAACAAATCAACTCTGCCATTGTTCCTGGATGGGGTGTGCCAGTCTACTCCTCCATGACTCCACACCCCATTCCAGTAACTTTCCAGACCAAAGTGTACCTCCCAGATTAACACTTCCCCAAGTGTGCTGTTTCTCCAAAATAAGCTCCCTGAGGGCAAGGACTGCTTTTGCTTGTGTATTTGTATTCCTTGCACTGAGCATAATGCTTATTCCATGGCTTTCTATGGAATTTAATAAATTTAAAACATCTTAAAGCATTTAATAAATGCTTTCTTCATTAGTTCAATAACTTATGCCATGTTCACTCCTTGCACTCCTGGCTCTGCTCTTGACTTCTCTACCATGTCCTAGCAGCCTTCTAACCTTGAAAGATACTTCCTTAACAGCTTCCTTCTCACTCTGGAAGATTCTCTTGCCTCTGTGCCCCACTTCCCCCCTCCTGCTCTCCCTACCCCCCTTCCTGCTCCTCTGCCTAGGTTCGTTATAGAACTTCCATTTTGGGAAAGTGCCCAAGTCAGCCATGTTTCCTTCTTTCACTCCTCATCTCTAGATTTCTCTTCCATGCCTCTATGTGGGTACTTTCTCTCTTTCTCCCCCACCTCAATACTTTTTAGCTTCCTTTCGCTTGTTATATGTCTCTATTAGAATGTAAAATCTCTGAGGGCAGGAATTGCCCTTCTTGCTTTATTTGTATTCTAGCACTTAGCAGAATACCTGCTCCCTCTCTCTGTCTCTGTGTCTCTGTCTCTGTCTCTCTCTCCCCTTTATTGTGTGGTGAGATGTGATGAATATGAAGCATCAGAGAAACGTAGGAAGATCTGTATGAACCAAAGCAGAACTAAAGGAACAATATATACAATGACTACAGAAATGTAAATAAAAAGGATCACTAAAAGGAAGCTGGATTCTGAGTAACTGAAAAACCAGTACTGCTTTCAGAAGTATACTTCCCACTTTATGGCAGAGTGGAAGGGACTACTGATACAGAGTGGTGTATACACTGTTAAATATGGACACTGTAGTATTTTTACTTAATTGCATTTCTTTGTTGCAAGGGAAGATTTAATGGGGGGGGGGTTGTAGTGGGGAGGGTACTTCAAGAAATGACTGTAAATGAGATGTAAAAAGAAAAGATATTAATAAAACCCTTCTTAATAAAATTCTATTCTAAAATTGCCACCACCATCTTACTTAGAATTCAAAATTAAAAAGGTATAACCCTTGGTGGTAAATATTTGTTGATTGATTTCTTGGAGGCTGAAACAGTAGTGCCATTAGCCATCTGCTTCTGTATTTGACATTTAGACTGTCCTGTAGTTGGTGCTTCACTGGGTAAGAATAACGGGGAGAAAGAGGGTCATAGAGCTACGGCACTCTTTGATGTTTGGCCATTTTTAATCAGCAACAAACATTTCTCCGTTTGAGATGGCAAGTGTCCCAAATCTATTTGGTTTGATCCTCATAGACACCCTGAAAGACAGTGCCATCTTGGTGGTAATGAGATCTGTAGCCAAGATAGGCACGGTAAGCTTGGAAGGCTTACAGGCCTGGTTGCCTTGTGTTAGAAGGTTTCTGCAATCTAGAATGCAGGGCTGTTTTAACATGCTGTGTATAAAGCCCAGAGCAGCAACTATGTTTTAGGAGGCACTTACTTAGCCAAGGTATTTTTTAATGATGCTATCCTTTAGGGCTTAATTTTTTTTAAGCCCCAGGTCCTTAGTGCTTGTGTTTTAGTTATGAGTTTTATTTGCAGGAGTCCCCTGGAGCTCTTTAAAATGAAATACAGAGCCTCTTAACTTATAAATAAATAGACTTTTGCAATCTCAACACGTGGAAAGATCTCTATCTTACGATGGAAAACTTCAGTTCTTTATAAAGGAATTCACTAGCCTCCCCACTCCCCTAAACAAGAAATTATTGGGAAGACTCAAATCCCCAGTCACCCCACCAAAGTAAGGCCTGCCATAACAACCAAAAATCCATTTTCCTTCCACTGGGGAGTTTGAATATCAACTAGGCACTAACTCCCCAGGAATTTCCCACATAGCTCACTCCAGCCCCAGGATGAATAAGCACTAGTGCCCGTACCTTGATCTGCTGAATAGATCTGGGTTCCCCAGTCCCAGCCCCAATCAATGCCCAGTCTTGCCTGGCCCAGATAAGAACCCCATACAAATCCTCTGGGCTTCGCTGGTTTGGGGACCCTATTTTGGCAGGAATTCCAACAGAGCTGACCTGTTTCCATTCTCTTTGAGTGTGTCTTCTTATTGTATTTCCCCTCAATAAAGATGATATGTTTTGCTTTAGGAAATATAATTAGTACAATTTCCTTGGGCTGTAACATTTCAGTGCAGCAGATGGAAGGAGACTAGCATGGTCTCAACATTCTTGTTTGCTGCCATGGCGCCAGATTTCTGGTACTACTGGAGGATTTAGAGCACAGGTAGGGGCCTGAGTTTAAGCTCCTAATAGGTCTGTTAATGACAAGGTCCTCATCAGTTTGCCAGAAGTAGAACCTAGAAATAATTTTAAATGCACACTTGAATGACAATGACTTCCAAGGCCATTTCTGCAGGCCATTAACAAAGTGTTTATATCCTCAGAATGGATACACAGTCTATTTTCTGATTCTCTACCATGCTAACACAACTCTCTCTGTCTCTCTCTCTGTCTCTGTCTCTCTCTCTGTCTCTATCTGTCTCTCTGTCTCTCTCTCTGTCTCTCTCCCTTTCACTCTCTCTTTCCTTCTTCCCCTTGTCTTTCAATACACACATAGGGATATGTAGAAGGGGTCTCACTATACCTGTACTGTCAGTATTATCATAATAATAATGATAGCAATAATGAATATATTGCCTTACAATTTACAGAGTGCTTTTTAAAAAACAGTCTTTGAGGGAGGTAGTAGAAGGGTTATACTATACCCATTTTAAAGAAGAAGTTGAGGTTCAGAGAGATAAAGACCTGCCCCAGGTGACATAGCTAGTAAGTGGTGGAGCCAACGTTTGAATCCAGGTCCTCTGTTTCTAAGGCAGTGCTCTCCATTGCACCCTGCAGAATCAGAACATTCTCTTTTTATAAAATATGCTGATACTGTGGACATTTTTCTGAGGATTTTTGAACAAAAGAATTTTGATACAGGGTCAAAACCATGGCCCATAAGGCCCAGTGTTCCAGCTGGAGTGCAAAGATATAGCTTGTTAGAGGGTTGCATCAGTCTCCCTAATGTCTTAAAGATAAAGGGCTTTGACAATCATTCTAGTTTTCCCCAATTTTCCTTCTCTTCCTTCTGTCTACTCATCTGTAAAATAAAGGAGATGGAATAAATGACTTCAAAGATCCTTTCTAAACCTCCAATGGTATATAAATTATTATGGACCTGTCATTTGCGAATTAATCTAAGCTTTTTATTTCTAAAGCTTATTATGTTTTCTTTAAATTTTTGTCAATTAACAAAAATCTATTTTTCCTTCCATCCTCCTGCTTTCCCCTTAGAAAAGAAAAAAGGAAAATGAAAACCCTTGCAACAAATATGTACAGTCAAGCAAATTCCAACATTGGCCATGTCCTAAACTGTAAGTCTTATTCTGAATCTATAACCTCTCTGTTGGGAGGTAGGTGGGTAGCATTCTTCATTACCAGTCCTTAAGATGCAGAATATTCTTGATAACTCTCTGAGTCATAGGTTAAAGAGCTGATGTTTACTTGTCTTAATAATGGAAATTAACCATGGTACTGAATTGTTTGTTGTCTATGGTATAAAGTGGGATCATGCTTCTTTTTATTTGTCCTAAACTTACTGCCCCCGAAGGTACCCCCCTAGTCCTAGTATAATGAGATTTCTTTAGCAAGTGAACACCTGGACATGGGCAGTTCAGGATGGGTCAACATCAAGAGCTAGGCTAATGAAGCAAAGGACACGAATGACATCCTGGAGGAATAGTTCACATAAATGGAGGGCATACAGTAATTATGAATTCTAAGCATAACACTGAGATCAGAGCAGGTTGGTAGGCCATGATAGAGAATATGGGTATGGTTTTGAGAAAATGTTGGTGAGTCTGGGTTGATGAGCATCCAGAGAGCCTCAATGGTGGAGGGCTACAGGAAGAAGTGCGGCTAGTGTGTATGGCCCAAAGGTTGACCTCTTAAAGGCTAAGCTGGGCAGGAGGGCACAGAGAGGAATAGAATCTGAGTGACCAGGAAGTGATCAGGATTCTAAATTTAAGCCTAACACTAGGAGACAGGGAGAGGGCAAAGTTCAATCTAGGATACTGACAACAGAATGTGGGGATCAGAATGAGGTGTGTGGATCCATAGCACACAGCTCCACAGAAGAATGACAAACCCAAGATGGGACTTATTAACAAATAGCTTTCCCAATGGGGGTAGTTAAAGGGCAACAGGGCCAGCAGGTATACGTTACAGGGAGGCAGGCATCTGTCGTTGCTGGGAATTATTGCAGATGGCTGGGTCCTCAACGTAACCCACCATACCACACACACACACACACACACACACACACACACACACACACAGACTCTACAGTAGTTCTAACACCTTCATGATTTCATATGAGTTTTTGTAGATTTTGTTTTGGTCCACAAAAAAATTGGATAATATGTATTCTTGTTAGTAGATAGTAAAAGCATATTTGAATTGTTTCGTTTTTGACAAAGAAACATTTTCTTTTCCTCTCCCTGTGTCTCTGGAATATTAACTAGTGCAAAGAATGCTTATCTGTTCTTGATACACAGAAATGAACAGATCTGAGTAGAATCCAAAAGGCCTGTCAAAAGAAGTTGACTAGAGTCTATTATTTATTATATCCCTAGTTCTTTATTAGTGTCCCTGGTGTTCTCTCCAGTGCAAAGTGAGTGTCCCATAGAAATTGGTTAAGGAGAAAAATCGGTGAGAAACCTAGGCATGCAGGGAGCTGTATGTGGGCACACAGATCTCAAAGGTTCCTACTTTCTTTTCCTCTGTCCTTGAAAGTGACTTCCAGTGAGTCATTCCTCCTCTCTCCAAGTTGTCAGGAACAGGGGAGTAGATACCTGTGGAACAGACAACCTCTGCTGGCCAATTGTTGCTACTGCCACTGTGCCACCTCAGAGACACCTGGGGAGCTGACCATCCCTGCTGGCCTCATGCCGGATGCAGGCACTAAACTGCCCCAGAATAAACTAGGAGCAGGGAAGGCAGAGATGGGACAGATTTTAGGGATTTAGAAGGGCAGGGGCAGACACCCCAGATGGAAATGAGAACAGGAGGGGGTAATTTTACCTTATTCTGTTTGGTCACACTTAGTTTGGCCATATGGGGGTTGCATGGGTGATATAAATCTAGAACAAGGTTCTGAACCTCGTCATGGATCAAACCCCTTCTCATCACAATGATTTAAATGCAGAAAAGAAAAATATTTAGAATTACAAAGGAAACCAACTATGTTGAAATAGTTTTGAAAATATCTATTTTAGGTACTCATGGAACCCAGGTAAGAATTCCCTCATATGGAAGGTCAGTTGACTAAAGGCAATTTCCCAGATTCGAAGTGGGGCAAGCCAATCAAGTTTCTTCAAGTCTCATATTTCAGAGCAGTATGTCATTTTGTTTTCATATTCCTGAATCGATATCATAACGAGGGCAGCACCCAGTGCCATGAGGTATGAGAGCTCCGAAAGTGGGGATAGAGTAGGCTAGATGTTCTCTAATGAACAATGACGACATGGCAACATTTGGAACAATGGATACAACCTAATGGGACGACTTGTCTGGGGGACCGAAAGAAGCCAAATTATTTTATTATACACCTTTACTGGCTTACAGAAAGTGGGACACCCACCCCACCACACACACCCAGCCTTGATCCATTGGCACATTAGCAAACCCTCCCTCAGATTTCACTAAAGTAGTTCCAAACCATATAAGTAAGACGATCAGTTGAATGAAATAGGAGACTAATGCTTTCTTCACTGTTGAGGAGGGAAGATTTTTAGGTGGGTGGGAGAGAGAAAATTGCCTCTGGAAATAAGGTCTGTGAAATAAGGAAGGATAGTTTTTCTTCATTGAAAGAACTCATAGCAACTCCCCCACACTCTCTATGAAATGGGGGAGAGGGATGATAAGTTGCTAAAAGGAAATTATCAAGGACATTAATTCTTGCTTCCTGTCTTGGGAGGGGGAGAAAAATAAAGGAGAAAGAAAAGGGAAGAGAAATAAATACAAACAAGACATCCTGTTCACAGGAAATAGCCTTGTTTCTCAGACATTAAGTTTGCTTTTTAATGGACACAACAAGGTCACAGGCTTCACAGTCAGTAGAGTCAGTGTTGCAAAATTCTTTCAAAGGGCCTACAAAAAAAAGAAGTGAATTCAGGTGAAAGAAAAAAAAACTCGTTCAGCAATTGAAAGGGTTTTCTCTCCATCTAGTAAAAGAAATAAAAATGTCCATATTTATCCTTAGTAAACACACAAGTGAAAAGGAAGGAAAGGTGGGAAGAGTATTGGGAATAACAAGAAGAAGAAGTAAAAAGAAGTAAAAACTCCTCTGGTCAGTATAAAATCTGAGAGAAAAAGATAAGGGGGACCTGTAGCTTCTCTCCACTGCGAAACAAAGGCTGTATGAATGTAATGGGATACCATTGTGCTGTAACAAATGAGAAAAGAAATGGTTTCAGAGAAACCTAAGAAGATTTGTGAGAAATGAACAGAAGCAGGAGAATAATCTGTATTGTCACAACAATATTGTAAAGAAAAACAAAGACTCAAGAGCGCTGACCATTGCAATGACCAACCATGTCTCCAGAGGACCCAGGATAAATCATGTTTCATACCTCTTGACTGAAAGGTGACAGACTCGAGATAAAGAATGAAACATACAATTTTGGATGTGGCCAATGTGAGAATTTGTTTTGCTTGATTGTGTGTATTTGTTATAGGGGTTTTGGTTTTTTTTTCCTTTTTTTCCCCCAATGATGAGGGGAAAGTTAATTAAAATTTAAAAAACACAATAAAGAAAACATTTTGAACTACTGATCAGCATTCTTTTCTAAGTAGCCTAGCATGATGGAGAAAGAAGAGGCTTGCAGTTCCCATTAACTTACCACCTTAAGTCAGAACACTTTGATTCCAACACATGTGCAAGTGTTTACACACACTCACACACACACACACACACACACACAGACACACACACAGAGTTTGCTGGATCTAAAGGCCACCTACAATAAATGATGGACAAGCATAAAGCTGTTTACCAAAATCAAGTTGTTTAAAACACCCACATCTCTCCCCCTTAGTCCTTCTCCTTCCCTTATCTCTTATCCATCTGGCAGACTGTGCTATTCATTGGCCAACTGAAATTTAATTTGGAGGAGAGGTTGATTTTGGATTTAGTTTAGTCTTTCTTTTTGAGCGTGATGGCGTTGCTGTTGATCAATGCTGGAAGCAGCAAACTTTGTCTTCATTTGTATTCGTTTTATTCCAGCCAAACTGAGGAGAGAAGTTTCATTCTAAAACCTGATGAGGCAGGCTCTCTCTTTGTGGGAAGGACATTTTCTCACCAACTAACAAGCAACTGCTGATGTTTTAATAAAAAAAATGAAGGTGGTTTTTCTCTGAGGACTAAATAATTATATTTAGGAAACTTTTTACCTACTTGGAATTGTCCTTATCAATCACAATCAGAGGATGATGGCTGTACTTAGCCAACAGGACAGTAATAAAGGACTATTGGCCTTTATTTAAAATTATGTATTTTTCATTATATTATATATGATATATATAATATTATATATATATATATTTATAAAGGACTACGAGCCCACCAAAACAATATGTTCTTAATAGAATAAAGACGTGAATGAAGGAGAATATAGGGTTATGCTTGTCATCATTCTCTCCCTATTTAACTTGATATTTACAAATCCCTTTGAGCTAAAGGAGCTCAACTCTCGACAGAGGATGGAGCCCATTCCTACAGCTATAGGAAGGAAAGAAAATAAGCATTTATTTAACACCTACAATATGCCAAGCACTATACTAAGCACTTTAAGAATATTATGTTATTTGATCCTAAGAATGACCCTGGGGGTAGGTGCTGGCATCATTCCATTTAACAGTTGAGAAAACTGAGGTAAACATGTTAAGTGACTTGCCCAGGGTCACACAGCCAGTAAGTGTATGAGTCAGCATTTGAACTTCTATCCATGATTCTACCAGTTGCCTGTAGAAAAATCAGGGTCTATCAACAAAGGCAAAACTGGAAACCAACTCTTCATTTTCACTGCCCATATCCATAGGCAACATTCCCTTCCCTTAAGTGTGTCTCCTCTTAAGTTTGTTACTTAAGTAACAAAAGCTATTTCCTCCCCAGTATTGCTACAAACTTTCAATTCAGCTCAGGCTCAAGTTACATGGTTCAACACCCACTATGTGCACAGTCACATGATAGGTCTTACCTGGTGAAGTTATGGTGGCTCATTTCTGGGCTGCCCGTGCTAGCTTCAGATTTAATTGAGACGTTAGGAAGTAAAACCCTCCATTTGTGTAGTGAGCTTCGTTCTATTTATTTAACGAAGCAGGCAGAGCATTACAGGAAACGTTCTCTCAGCCTGTATAAGAATTTCAATAATTCCATATATTTTCAGAATGCAAAGGTCACCTCTGCTATGGGAGGCACAGATTCCCAGAATGCATGGTGCTGGATATTAGGCTGGGGGAAACATCCAGAGGCTAGGCATGTATGTGTAGGATTGTGATTGATTCATGGGGATTTCTGGAGAGAAGAAAGAAGACAGAAGAGAGGAGGCGTTTCGGAGGAGTAGATTTGATCTCCAGCTTGAGAGAAACATGTTGAGCAACTTTTTTCCTGTTCAGAGGACAGACTATGCAGGAAGACTATGAGAAGCATAATTTGGAGAGAGACTGCAGGAGAAGGGCTGCACCTTCTGGATGTAAGCTTCCTGCCCTTCTGGGTCTGAGTCCCTTCAACCACATGTGTATGAGGTCATCAATGGTTTTGCAACAGTAGTATCATTCCCCCGCTCCCCACCACCCCCACCCCTGGTCAGTGAGGCTAAGTGACTTGCCCAAAGTCACATAGCTAGTAAGTGTCTGAGGTTGGATTTGAATCCAGGGCCTCCTGACTGCAGGGCTGGAGCTCTATCCACTATACCACCTAGCTGCCCCCAGCAGTATATATTTATGTATATATGTATGTAGGTATGTGTATACACACACACACACACACATATTTAAATGATAAACAACAAATCCCAGAAAAGGTCTGAAATCTCTAAGATTCTTTGGGTGTGGCTAATTCAGAAGTGAATCCCCTCTGGATCAGTGTTCATATCTTGTGGGGATAGCTGTAATAGGAACTCTGAAGGACTGCCACTTATCTGTTTACTGCCTCAGTCTACCTTCCAGCCAATCCGAGACTTTCATCCACCATCTCTCCTCTTACTCTTTCAGTACCCCTCCAAAAACAGTGATGTTGTCAAGATACATTAACTCTTTCAGGTAGTTCAGGTCTCCAGTTACTTTCTCCATCAGTGCAGACATTGGAAAGTGGCAGGTGCCCCCAAGATACCTTGGGACACATGCTAAAATTGGAAAAATCCAGCTGCACAAATACAGACAGTCTTCTTGCCTTCCTAAGACATAGGAATCCTATACTATCTACTATGCAAGTCCAAGGCCAGGGACTACTAGCTGCCTAGCAGACAGTCAAGAGCACTTTGTGCCTGGGGCTTAGTCCACTTTAATTCCTTTCTTCAAAGTGCAGTGCACGCACGCGCGCGCGCGTGTGCGCGCGCGCGCACACACACACACACACACACACACACACACACACACACACACCCCTCTGTCTTTTTCAAGTATCATCCTAACAGCTGTGGATCTTATGATTATCAGCATTTCTGTGAGAGTGTTTCTAAAGCCTTCCATCGTAGGAATCAAAGGAATATTCTCAGAATGTTTGGGAATTGGCATGTTGGATTCTACGGCTTGTGTCTCAGACATATCCTACAGTCTCTATAGGGAGTTAGAACATGCCTGTCCTCTTGCTAGCATCATCTCCTCAACCAATCTCTCTGCTCATGTGGTACTGCATTCACCTGAGGCAGGGGCTGAAACTTCAGGTCTCCGCTCACTGACACCTCTGACCTCTATCCTTCTGTAAGTCTCTGTACACTCAAAGTGCAGGAATATTGAGTCTCCGCTTGTTGCTTGCAGTATCCTGCTAGTATTTGGAAAAGGCTGGAATTGGTTCCAAGTAGTGGCAACATTCCAGTGAATGTTGGTAGACATACCAGCTCCACAGGGTTGATTTTCCTGTTGATATCAATAACTTCCTCGGGGAATCTCAAGTTCACCTCATGTATCCCAGGTATGCATAGTCTTTTCTTAAAAACAGATTTCTATTCGTAGCTTTTTTTTAATTTCATAAACCTCCCTTTGCATTTTTTCCTCTCTCCTCTTCCAAAAAGCCATCTCTTATAAGAAAGAATTTAAAGGCAGCAAGTTGATGCAGTGGATAGAGCACTAGACCTAGATGCAGGAAGACCTGAGTTCAAATCTAGCCTCAGATGCTTATGGGCTGTGTGATTCTAAGCAAGTCACCTAACTTTTCTCAGCCTTGGTTTTCTCATCTGTAAAGTGGGAACCATAATAGCACCTACCTCCCAAGGTTGTTAGGAGGATGAAATAAGATTTGTAAGAAACTTTGCAAACCTTAAAGCATTGTACAAATGCTAGCTATCATTATTATTAGTTATTAAAAAGAAAAGAAAAAGAGGAAGGGGAAAAATTCGGCAAAAACAATCAATACAAAGTAACAACCGACATATGTAATGTTCTATACCTAGGGACCTCCTCTCACTCCCGTCATTACTTATGAAAAGGACCAGGGGGAGGTTATTCTCATTCCTTTTCTTTGGGGCCAAGCTGGTTCTCGATAACTTTGCAACGTTCATTATTGTCTTGTGCTGGTTGCTATTTCCTTTTAGATTGTTTTAGTCATTGTGTATGTTGTTTTTCTGGCTCTGCTTCCTTCATTCTGTTGTCAGTTCATGTATATAGTTATATACTTCTTCATAGTTATCACATTTGTTGTTTATTGTCTCTTTTGCTACATGGCACAGTGGATAGATTTCTGGACCTAGAGTCAGGAAGATGTGACTTCAAATCCAGCCTTAGACACTTACTGGCTATTTGACCTGGGGCAAGTCACTTAATTGCTGTCTGCCTCAGTTTCCCCAAGTGTAAAAAATTAGCACCTCCTTAGGTTGTTGTAAGGATCAAATTAGCTATTTGTAAAGTACTTTGCAAACTTTAAAGTGCTATGTAGATGTCAGCTATTAATGTGAAAATGTTTTACTTGACTTTATATTTATCATGCATACTATATTTCTTGCCTTCTCAATGAATGGGAGAAGGATGGGAGGGAGGAAGAAAATTCAGAACTGAAAATAAAAATGTTTTTAAAAATAATAAAATTTTAAAGATAGATGCTATCTACTACTATTACTACTACTACTACTACTACTACTACTACTACTACTACTACTACTACTACTGTAGTAGTAGTAGTAACATAGAAGTTCTCTGAGAATTGAGCACAGTCCTCCCCCTTTCCCCCCAGAGGAATTGGAGTTCTCCTAAACATCAAATGTGCATTCTGGGAATGTGGACCTTCCAAAGCAAGGGCTGCACTTATTTATTTCCTTTAAAATTTTTTTTTGAGGCAATTGGAGTTAAATGACTTGCCCAGGGTCACACAACTAGTGAGTGTCAAGTGTCTCGTCTGAGGCCAGATTTGAACTCAGGTCCTCCTGACTTCAGGACTGGTGATCTATTCACTGCACTATTTAGCTGCCCCTGCTACACTTATTTTTGAGAAACTGGAAGGTCATTGCAAGCCTGAACTCACTCTTCTTCACAGCAGCCTGACCACAGCAGAAGAAGGAAGTGTTTTTACTTTCATTGTAAAGCTGTGACATGGTGACCAGATCATACAACCACAAGATGAACGCCGTCATAGTCGAAATGAGCTAAACTAAACTGCTTAGTACACTATCTCGGTCAATTCCATTGCTTTCTCTTCCTTCTAGGATTAAATACAAATGTCTCTTCTTGACATTTAAAGCTCTTCACAACTGGTTTCTACAGTGATTATACATTCCCCCCCTTCACTCACTCTATGCCCTAGTCCACAGGACCTTTGCGTTCATGACATCATCTCTAATCCCTGTGCCTTTCCATTGGCTATTCCTCAGGCTCACAATGCCCTCATTCCTCCTTCTCACCTCCACTTAGAATTCCTAGCTGCCTTCAATTTCTCATCAAATGCTACTTCCTTCATGAGTCCTTTTTTGATTTCCCCAGCCTATTCACACCCTTCCCCACCAACGTATTAACTTTCTATATACTCATAGGTTCTTAGATTTGGAGCTGTTAGGGACCTTAGAAGTCATCACATCCAAAAATCTAATTTCACAGAAGTCTCAGAGTAAACTGAGGCAGACAGAGGTTAAGTGACTTGTTCAGGGTCACACAGCTAGGAAGCATCTGAGACTGGATTTAAACAAGAGTCTTCTTCTTCATTCTGAGTTCCAACACTCTATCCAGTCACTTTACCATGTTCTTGTTCAGTCGTTTTTCACTTGTGTCTGACTCTCTGTGACCCCATTTGGGGGTCTTTTCTTGGCAAAGACTCTGGAGTGGTTTGCTATTTCCTTCTCCAGCCCATTTTACAGATGAGAAACCTGAGGCAAACAGGGTGAAGTGACTTGCCCAGGGCCACACAGCTAGTACGTGTCTGAGGCAAGATTTGAATTCAGGAAGAGGAGTCTTTCTGACTCCAACCTTAGCACTCTATCCACTGTACCACCATAATGCCTTGCTAATTTTTTCCTTGATAAAATTAGTGTCACAGTAGATAAAGTATAGAACATAGAGCCAAAAAACCCTAGGTTTAAGTTTCTGAATCTGATACTTATTAACTATGTGACCCAGGGCAAATCCCAACTATAAAATGAGGAGGTTGGACTATATGGCCTCTGGTGTCCTTTATAGCTCTAAATCTATGATCCTATGAATATAAACTCTTCAACAAAGGGACCATTTCATTTTTGGTTTTGTATTTCCAGCACTAAAGACAGGGCCTGGCACACAGTAGGTACCTAATTAATGCTTATTGTTTGATTGATAGACTAGAATGATTCCTATTTTGGCTTCTGGAAGGATCTGGAAGAATGCAGTACAGTGGCTCTTGTACCAAGACATCTAGGTGAATCTGCCCTAAACCCTAGCTTCAGAAAACATAAAGTAATCTTTGTGAAAGACTTTAGAGACGCTTTCTTAAGTTAACCACCTAGAATGTTGGTACTTCAACACAAGGGGCATCCAACAAGATCATTTATTTTCCTAGTAGTCAGTAGAGCCCTATGAGTTGAGCAGGTTATGTCATGTTTTGTGGCCAAACAGTTAGTTAGGCTATCTTAAGGCCCTGAAATGTGACTTCAGCGCTGATGCAGTGAAATTTACCTGGGAGCTGGTATCAGTGTGCATGGATAGGGCATGGGGTCAGAATATCATAACTAAGCAAAAAATTAGATACACAGAGCAAAATGGAGTGGGAGGGGAGGAGAAGAGAGGGAAAGGCAGGAGGGGAAGGGAGAGAGATTTTGCTGTGTACATGTCAAAAAAACACCCACATTGATAAACAAAGTTTCATTGGATGGGATTACCAAAGCATATACAAATGTGTGCTTAACAGAATAGACAGAGGGATAATTTGAATGCCACTGTGGTTATTCCTAAGAGCCACATCCCTAAAGGTAAAGATTTAAGCCTATCTTTGCTTTAACATCTTATCTGCCTCCTCCAAACGGTGCCATCCCCTAGACATGGGGCATACTAGAAATGTGGAAAAATAGCAGGGCAAGACAGGAAGTGAATATTCTCCTATGTCCTTGGGAAATTAGAATGATATCAACTTAATAACCTAATAAAGACAGTAAGGAAATAAAGCCATAAGTGTCCTAGAATATCTCAGAGTTTCTGGCAAACACATAGCAAAAAAAATCGGAGGCAGTCTTAGGCCTGGGACATTGCTTTGAAATTACTCAGGCACTGAGGCAGGGAGCTTTACCCAGGAGGTTTCAAGGACAAACCATATGGACCACATCCAATTTCAGTCACGCCCTTCTGGCCCTATCCTTCTTTTGTTCACTGAGTTCAAATCTCCCAACCTCCTGGCACACCTTCCTAAATGCTTCACACCTGGCCAATCAATATGA